>NW_022589743.1:12620761-12773404 GCF_004348235.1 Phoca vitulina | reverse complement strand
ATCCCTCCCACCCCACCCCCCACTCCAGCAACCCTCAGTTTGTTTCCTGAGATTAAGAATTCCTCATATCAGTGAGGTCATATGATACATATCTTTCTCTGTTTGACTTATTTCGCTCAGCATAATACCCTCCAGTTCCATCCACGTCGTTGCAAATGGCAAGATCTCATTCCTTTTGATGGCTGCATAATATTCCATTGTATATATATACCACATCTTCTTTATCCATTCATCTGTCGATGGACATCTTGGCTCTTTCCACAGTTTGGCTATTGTGGACATTGCTGCTATAAACATCGGGGTGCACGTACCCCTTTGGATCCCCACATTTGTATCTTTGGGGTAAATACCCAGTAGTGCAATTGCTGGATCGTATGGTAGCTCTATTTTCAACTTTTTGAGGAACCTCCATACTGTTTTCCAGAGTGTATCAGCATCATTTTCTAATAGCATTTGCTTATTTCTTGATTCTGTGTTACATTTTGGTAATTCTCACAATATGTTAAACTTTTTCATTATTATTATATTTGTTACAGTGATCAGTGTTCTTTGATGTTACTACTGGAGCCTGAAAATGTGGCTAAATTGCTGCAATCTCATGATAAAACTTTAATGAATGAGGACTTGTTTCTTATGGATGAGCAAGGACCATGGTTTTTTGAGACGGAATCTACTCCTGGTAAAGATGCTGTGAAGACTATTGAAATGACAACAAATGATTTAGAATATTCATAAACTTAGTTGATAAAACAGTGGCAGGGTTTGAGACAATTGACTCCAAGTTTGAAAGAAGCTCTACTGTAGGTAAAATGTATCAAACAACATCACATATTACAGAGAAATCATGGATCCACATGGCAAACTTCATTGCTCTCTTATGTTCAGAAACTGCCATAGCCACAGCCACCCAATCTTTAGCAATCACCACCCTGATCAGTTAGCAGCCATCAACATGGAGGCAAGACCCTCCACCAGCAAAAAGACTATGACTCACTGAAAACTTAGATGATGGTTAGCATTTTTTAGCAATGAAGTTTTTTTTAGAGGGGGGAAGGGCAGGAGAGAGAGAATCTTTTTTTTTTTTTTTCTTTAAAGATTTTACTTATTTATTTGTCCGAGAAAAGAGAGCACACAAGCAGGGGGAGCAGCAGGCAGACGGAGAAGCAGGCTCCCTGCTGAGCAAGGAGCCTGATACAGGACTCCATCCCAGGACCCTGGGATTATGACCTGAGCTGAAGGCAGACACTTTACTGACTGAGCCACTCAGGCGCCCACACTAAAGGTAATTCTTGAAGTTTCTAATGAAAATTCTGAGGCACTATGGTTATAAAAGTTATGAACATACATAGGCAGTTAAAAACACAAATAGACCAAGGAGACAATGGCTCTAGCCACAACCACCAGAACCCCACCTCAGCTTTTACTCTGTGGAACATTTTGGTTACATGTGAGGCATGCAGTTCACTTTTGTAGATTTCAGGGAAGAAAACACTTCTGCTCAGTCTCCTCATGTTACCAACCTAAAAAGGCTTTCCTGGACCCCTCAGTTCTTAGGAGGAATGGTTGAAGTAATTGGTCAGAGTCCAAGACATTCATTGGGCCTTACTGCTTCTTCTTGACTCAGGTCTCTCTTCTTTTCTGCCTCATACTGGGGCCTCCCCTGTTAACTGTGCCATGTTAGTTTCAGGGAGAAGTTCAACATAACAGAACTCTCCAGCAGTAATTATTGGATTTTCATTTCATATATGTAGCTCCCTATAATTCCTGGCACACTTGCCTTTTTTGCAAAGTGGTTTGCTTTTCCTTCCTGGAGAAGTAAAGTCTTTACCTACTGGAAAGGTAAGTCTATTTCTCTATCCCCTCGAATCCTAGACATGGCCATGTGACTTCCTTTGGCCAATGGGAGGGTACAAATGTGGCACAAGCAGAAGGTATAATAATTGCATATTGGAACTTACTTGCTGCTAGGAACCCTTCCACAACTGAGTGAACGTAATCCCAGACCAGCCTCCTGAAGGATGAGAGCTCATGTGAAGAAGCCTCTGGTTATCCCAACCATCCTAGCTGAGGCCCCCAGATACATGATTGAGGCCATCCTAAATCATCCAGTCCCAGCTGAGCTGACCCAGACTAGAACTGACCAGTCAACCCTCAAAATTATGAGAAATAATGTTCGTTGTTTTAAGCCACTAAATTTAGATAATTTTGTTTCACAGCAAAAGACAATTGATATAGCAGTATAACATGCAAACAAATAAAGCAAGCTATAAAACCCTGAATGTAATCAATGGGGAATGGTGAATGAATTTATATCCCTACTGCAGACTATTATGCAACTATTAAGTATCAGGATCTTCATCAGTTAGTCCAGAGTAGCACTGTCCAATAGAAATATAATTTATGTCAGAGGGCACGTATTGAATGGAGCACTGGGTGTTATACGCAAACAATGAATCGTGGAACATTACATCAAAAACTAATGATGTAATGTATGGTGATTAACATAATAAAATTTAAAAAAAATAAATGAGATCAGAAAAAAAAAGAAATATAATTATGTCACATGTGTAAATTTAAGTTTTAAGTAGCTACATTAAAAACAGCAAAAGGAGGGGCGCCTGGGTGGCTCAGTCATTAAGTGTCTGCCTTCAGCTCAGGTCGTGATCCCAGGGTCCTGGGATCGAGCCCCACGTCGGCCTCCCTGCTCCGTGGGAAGCCTGCTTCTCCCTCTCCCACTCCCCCTGCTTGGGTTCCCTCTCTCGCTGTTTCCCTCTGTCAAATAAATAAATAAAATCTTAAAAATAAAAAAATAAAAATAAAAACAGCAAAAGGAAACAATGAAATTAATTTTAATAATATATTTTATTTAACTCAATATATCCAACATGTAATCAATAAAAAAATTATTTGTGAGATATTTTACATTCTCTTTTTGTACTAAGTCTTAGGAATCTGGTGTGCATTTTACACCTTACAGCACAATCGAATTCAAAAGAGCTACATTTCAAGTGTTCAGTAGCTACATGTGGCTAGTGACTACCATATTGGATGATGAAGATCTAGAGGCTAGTCTACCATACATGGAAGTTACAGATTCAAATGTGTGATTTCACCCCTTACACGCTTTTTTTAAAGAAAAGTCATCCAAGTGTACATAACTATGTGGAAGGGGGTGAAAGGATGTAACTCAAGTTATTAAAATTGTTTTGCCAGCCAGCTAATTGAGGTTGGAAGAAGAGGGAGGAGATATTTCTTTTACATATGCTGGTATTGTTTAGCTTCATATAAAGGTATATTAAGTTTTAAATTATTTTTTAAAGCTAAATAAAAAGCATAAGGTGAAATAAAAATGAGGTAAAAAGGAGGACACATGAAATGCTTCTAACTGAGGTTACTTCTGGAGTCAGCTTAAAGGAAGAATTTTACTTTTTTTTTAATCTTTTTACTAAAGTATAATTGACATATATTGATTTCAGATATACAACATAACAATTTGATATGTGTATACACTGTGATCACCACAATAAACCTAGTTACTATCTATTCCCATAGATTAACTTTTAGAATTTAATCTCCTGACAATTTTCAGGTATGCATTACAATATTATTGACTATACTCACCATGATGTATGTTACATCCTTGTGACTTATTTATGACTGGAAGTTTGTATTTCACCCATTTTGACCAACTTCCTAATCCACCACCCTTCTGGTAAATGCCATTCTGTTCTCTGTATCTGAGAGTTTTGTTTCATTTCGTTTGTTCATTTTTTTTTTAGATTCCACATATAAGTGAAATCATATAATATTTGTCTTTCTATGACTTATTTTGCCTAGCATAATTTCCTCAAGGTCCAACCATGTTGCAAGTAGCAAGATCTCATTCTTTTTAGGGGCTGAGTAGTATTCCAGTGTGTGTGTGTGTGTGTGACACACACACACACACACCATCTTCTTTATCTGTTCATCCATTGATGGACACTTAGGTTGTTTCCATATCTTGACTATTATAAATAATGTTGTGATGAACAAAGCGATGCACATATCTTTTTGAATTAGGTTTTTTTCCAAGATAAATACACATAAGTAAAATAGCTGGATCATATGGTAGTTCTATTTTTAATTTTTTGAAGAACTTCCATATTGTTTTCCACAGTGGCTGCACCAATTTACTTTCCCACCAACAGTGCACAGTGCACAAGGGTTCCCTTAAGAATTTTACTTTTTAATACAGGTCTTTTCCAATTTTTAAACTCTAACCACTTACTTTTTTATAATTTTTTAAAGTTACATTTTTTTTTAAGTAGGCTCCATGCCCAGCACAGAGCCCAATGTGGGGCTCAAACTCAGGACTGCAAGATCAAGACCTGAGCTGAGATCGAGAGTCCAACACTCAACCAACTGAGTCACCCAGGTACCCCTAAAAGTTACATTTTTATGTTAAATATTTGTTTTTTTAAAAAATTGGAATAGTGATTCTTTTTCACAAGGGTTAGGGACAGAAATTGAGTGGGAAGGGGCATACAGAATCTTTTGGGGGTGATGAAAATGCTCTATATCTTTTCATTTTTTTTAAAGATTGTTATTTATGTATTTGACAGAGAGAGAGACAGCAAGAGAAGGAACACAAGCAGGGGGAGTGGGAGAGGGAGAAGCAGGCTTCCCACTGAGCAGGGAGCCCCATGCGGGGCTTGATCCCAGGACCCTGGGACCATGACCTGAGCCGAAGGCAGATGCCCAACAACTGAGCCACCCAGGTGCCCTGAAAATGCTCTGTATCTTAAAAAGTGTTAGGGTTACACAGGTGAATGTATTTGTCAAAACTCACAAGATACACACTCAACATTTGTGCATTTCACTTTGTATAAAAAAGTTATAAAAAATTTGAACCCCAGGGATGCCTGGGTGGCTCAGTCGGTTAAGCATCTGACTTCAGCTCAGGTCATGATCCCAGGGTCCTGGGATCGAGTCCGACATCGGGCTCCTTGCTCAGCGGAGAGCCTGCTTCTCCCTCTGCCTGCCGCACCCCCCGTTTGTGCTCTCTCTTTCCCTCTCTCTGACAAATAATAAATAAAATCTTCAAAAAAAATCTCCTCTTACCTTTAAAAAAAAATTGAACCCTAGTTAACAATACATATGATAACATATTTAAAAGTGAAGTGTACTGATATATGTGATTTGCTTTGAAATGCACAAAATAATAAGATGGTTTGATGATACATAGAATAGGTGGTTATGGCTAGGAATGGCTAGTTATATGATAAAGCAAATATACCAAAATGTCACCTTTAGAATACAGACTGGGGCTGGGAGATGGAGAGGGCAGTGGGTTTGGGTGTTACTACAATTCTTTCATTATCTCAGTTTGAAAATTTTCATAATAAAATGTTGGGGGAGAAAAGAAAGTTGCAGAAAAACATAATATCATTATAATTTTGTTTTAAAATATTCATGTGTTGTAGAAGACATATTTATATATGCATAAAGATATGAAAGCCACACAAAACTGCAGAAATTGTCAAGCTGATCCTAAAATTCATACAGAAATGAAATCCAAAATAGCCAAAACAATCTTGAAAACGGGAATAAAGTTGGAGTCCTGACACTTCCTGATTTCAAAACACAACACAAAGAATAGCAATCAGGACAGTATGGTACTGGTATAGACAGATAGATAGATCAATGGACTAGAAATGTAAATGCTTACATTTATGGTCAACTGATTTTCAAGAAAGATGTCAAGAAAATTCGATGGGAAAGAGAGAGTCTTCCAATAAACTATATATCCATATAAAAAAATTCGGGGGTGCCTGGGTGGCTTGGTCAGTTAAGCATCTGCCTTTGGCTCAGGTCATGACGTCAGGGTCCTGGGATCAAGCCAGTCAGGCTCCCTGCTCAGCATGTGTCTTCTTCTCCCTCTGCCTCTGCCCCTCCCCCACCTGCTCGTGCTTGCTCTATCAAATAAATAAAATCTTAAAAACAAAACACCTTATACATGAATGTTAAATGCAGCATTGTCTTAACATTGTCAACAAGCGGGAAACAATTCAAGCATCCATCAGCTGGTGAATGAGTAAACAAACATGTCCTATCCATATAATGGAATATTAGTGAGCAATAAAAAGGAATGAAATATTGATACATGCTTCAACATGGATAAACCTTGAAAACACTTTGCTAAGTGAAAGAAGCCCGTCACAGAAGGCTACATATTCTATGATTCCATTTATATGAAATGTCTAGAATAGGTAAATCCACAGAGACAGAAAGTAGATTAATGGTTGCTAGGGGATGGGAGGAATGAGGAATAACTATTAATGAGCACTGGGTTTCTTTTTGAAGTGAAGAAAATGTTTTAAATTTATAATGATGATGGTTACACAACTCTGTGGATAAAAACCCACTAATTGTATACTTTAAAAGGGTAAAATTTTATGCTATGTGAATAATATCTCAATAAAGCTGTTATTTAAAAAAGTTAGTTTGAATGAGTAAAAATTAATTTTTTATGAGAAAAACTAAACTCATTTCTTTGTTTCTTATAATCTCTACTATCGTTACTTAACCATTTTTATGAATGGAGATGAGTAAGAAAGAAAGTGTAATTTCAAAAGATAAGAAAAACAACACACTCAGGGTTTGGTGTTTGGTACACAGAGGTGACTCTCAGATTTGGGCTGGTAGCAAGAGGGGTGAAAACTGCAAGGGCAGTAACTGCTGCTAAAAAAACACCAGCAGTTTCTAATTTTATGCTGTCCTATATTTTGCTGTGACTTTCATAGCTTTCGATAATGTTATAGTAGAGGCCAAAACAGAAATGCCTTTTATATTTTATTATAAGAGCTAAACTGGGAAATAAACTCACCAATTGCTTTTTTTAAAAGGAAATGAGCTAAAAACAACATAGATGTAAGTGGAGCTTAAATAAACCTTTACTCAGTAAAATGAATGTGTTCACAGGGGAGGGAGAGTTTGGTAGTAAAAATAGTTTAAAGTATTACATTATTTTAAAAAGCATTTTGTTTCATTTACTGTAGATGGTCAAACACCATTTTAAAACAGATGGTAAACTGTTGGATAGTAAAAGAAATGACATCTTGTTTCCATTTTCCTATTCCTTCCAGTTCATCTCTTTATTGTAAATGATTTTCCATTGTGGGAGGATATTAAATTTAAATCAAACTGAAAGGAAAAAAGCATGTGGCTATGTTCATAAATTCATGTTTCTTAGCACTTGCTGCCTCTTATAGCCATTTTATGAAGAATATTTCAAATTGATCTATTCTTTCTGGATCTGAAAAAATTGAGAGTTTCTTTTCTTGGGCAAACAGCTTATTCAAAAAAACCTATACACAAAAAGAAACAAAAGAATCATGTAATTATGATATCAACATTTAAGATAAATTTTAATACTTTCAGGAGAAAGATGCACTGGTAAGCATTTGAGGAATGGTATTAAGTTTAATTTGTAAAGATAATAACTAAGATGCGCAGTGCTTACCATGTTCTTAGATTGTTCTAAATGCCATACATAAGAGAGTATGTATATATGTTTACATACATACATGTGTATGTGTATATGAATGTTTGTGTGTGTTGCTAACAATTACGTAAATAAATAAATAAATAATTTCTCACAATAACCACACTAAGATGAGGGAACTGAAACAGAACAAAGTTAAGCAATTTGTCCAAGCTGAACCCAAGGGAGTTTGGCACCACAGTCCATGTTTTTAATAATTACTCTCTGTATATACCAAGAGCACTGAGAACATTAAACAAGCCAATAGATCGTTCATACCTCCTGTTCTGAACTTCCCTCTACAAAACACCAAGTTCTATTTTGGACATATGATACATCTGAAACTTAATGTAAATTTCTTTTACAAGAAAAGAGGTAACTAATTTCTGATTTTGAACCTCTTTGACCTATGACAAAACTCTCTAGATTCACAGAAACCAAAGTTTTTCAATCTAAAGCACATTATTTTGGGATCAAATGTAAATACATTAAAAAAAGATACACTGGAGGGGCACTTGGGTGGCTCAGTCAGTTGGGCATCGGACTCTTGGTTTCAGCTCAGGTCATGATCTCACGAGTTGTGAGATCAAGCCTACTCTGTGCTCAGCAGGGTGGCTGCTTGAGATTCTCTTCCTCTGTCCCTTCCCCCACTCATGTTCTTTCTCTCTCTAAAATAAATAGATAAATCTTTAAAAAAAAATTGGAGATGTCACTGAGGGAGGCAGTACCAGGAAGGCATGAAGAACCAGGAAGCACAAGGACCAATAGCTAGGAGTAGAGTAGCCTGGAGAAACCCCTCTCACATGTGATGCCACTCCAGTAACCCAACCCCCTCCTGAACAGGGATCTGAGAATGTGCCAAGATTCCCCCTAGCCTTCACCAGGTGGACCTGTATAATGCGTCCATGTGCAATAACAAGGGATGTCTTTTATTTTCTGCTACCTCTTCCCTGCCAGTGCATTGTTGGGGCAGATGGAGAAGGTATTTTCTTTTCTTTTTTTTTTTTTAGATTTTTTTATTTGTATTTATTTGACAGAGAGAGACATAGCGAGAGAGGGAACACAAGCAGGGGGAGTGGGAGAGGGTGAAGCAGGTTTCCCGCTGAGCAGGGAGCCCGACGCGGGGCTCGATCCCAGGACCCTGGGATCATGACCTGAGCTGAAGGCAGACGCTCAATGACTGAGCCACCCAGGCGCCCCTAGAGAAGGTATTTTCAAGACAAAGCATAAGCAGCACAAATAAAAGGTGTGAAGTTGCAAAAAAAATTGAAATTAGGTTAATAAATCCATATGGTTAACCACTAAACCACACGATAGAAATAAATTTTTATATAAAATTGTATCTACTTTGGATTTTTACCTAAAAAAAAAAGGAAAACATACTTCTTTTTTTCAAGTTATCTATTATTTTTTTAATTGAAGTATAGTTGACATACAATGTTAACATTAGTTTCAGGTGTACCACATAGTTATTTGATAACCCTATACCTTATGCTATGCTCACTGCAAGTGTAACTACCATCTGTCACACCCCCAACACTATTATAATACCACTGACTATATTCCCTATGCTGTACATTTTATCCCTATGACTTATTCATTCCATAACTGGAAACCTGTACCTTCAATTCCCCTTCACCCATTTTGCCCACCCATCTACTGCCCTCCCCTCTGGCAAACAACAGTTTGTTCTCTGAATTTAGTTATAGGTCTGATTCTGCTTTGTTTGTTTTGTTTTTTAGATTCCACATATAAGTTAAATCACGTGATATTTGTCTTTCTCTGTCTGACTTATTTCACTTAGCAGAATACCCTCAAGGTCCATCCATGTTGCCAGAAATAGCAATAATATTCCATTGTATTCTTTATCCATTCATCTATTGACTGACACTTGGTCCAGATCCTGGCTATTTTAAATAATGCTGCAATAAACAAGGGATGCATATATCTTTTTGAATTACTGTTTTTATTTTCTTTGGGTAATAGAATAACTGGATCATATGGTATTTCTATTTTTAATTTTTGAGGAACCTCCATAGTTTTCCACAGTGACTGCACCAATTTACATTCCCAACAGTGCACGAGGATTTTGTTTTCTCCACATCCTCACCAACATTTGTTATTTCTTGTCTTTTTGATTCTAGCCATTCTGACTGGCGTAAGGTGATATCTTATTGTGGTTTTGATTTGCATTAAGGAAAACATACTTTTTAAGATTATACTCAACTTCATACAACTAATTACCTAAAAACAATTCCCAAAGACATTTTTATTTTGAGAGACACACAAAGGTTGCCTTCCTATACGCCAACTCTAGAACCAGATTGCTCTATGACATTTTTCCTAAAAGCATTCATTTAAAACATTTTTATCTTGTGTCAGCTTCAACTGATTGATAGTGAATGGCTGGACTTGTGTGTGAAGAAGGAACCTGAGGCTGAGTTCAAGCTGAACAAGAATGAATTTGATATCAGTTGTCAATATCTGCCATAGGTATGGGTAGAAAAAGCAGTGGCACAAGTGCTATGTATTTACCATCCCTGAATTAGTGGATACAATTCCTTTTTAAGATTTTATTTATTTATTTATTTATATTTGAGAGAGCATGAGCAGAGAGACGGGCAGAGGGAGAGGGACAAGCAGACTCCCCACTAAGCAGGGAGCCCGATGCAGGGCCTGATCCCAGGACCCCGATATCATCACCTGAGCGGAAGGCAGACGCTTAACTGACTGAGCCACCCAGGCGCCCTACTGTATAAAATTTCTATACAAAAAAACCCCCATCACTTGTAGTTTATACCAGAGCTTAAAGTAAAACTGAGAATACACATATACCAGACCAATAAAGACCATTTTTAATAAAAGTAATACCATCTTAACTATACCGTAAAATAAGAAACTAACACTCCAAATTATTCTCCAAATGTTTAGGAAGTGAACTGTGGTTCAGTCACATCACATAAGGGTGAAAGAAGGAAAACCAAAAATTTGTGTTCAAAGGAAGCAAGCTGGGGCCAAGATTTAATGGAAGTAAGAGAGAAAACTGGGCACAGGTAGGGGGAAAAACATTGTATGAAGGAAGGGGGACAGGTACTACAGAAAAGCAAAAGTAAAGTTTTCTTTCTTGTCAGGGTAAAGAGAGTTAAGAAAAAACATTCAAAACTTGGAAATAGGCAGAAGAGATTACTGGGATCATTCCAATGGAATACAAGATATAATTTAGCAGACCTTCTGGGGACAGGATAGCTGACTGTGTAGGGATGTGCATCTTAATTTGACTTTCTATTGACTAGGTTATTTTACAACTTTATACGGGTAGTGGTTAACTTGCAGGTCACTGACAACAAAGCAATTGCTCTTCCTATTGGAGAGCAATGCAAATGATTCCTGTCCTTAGTCATATAAATACAAATCTGCTGGTAGAGATTTAACTCTTTTCCATCTAGAAAAAACATAACCCAAAATATTATGTCTCTTACCATGCAGAAATTTCCATCTACTGACAAATTAGTTCAGCATTCCTTTGACTATATATATATTCTTTGTTCCCTGAATTTTTCTTTGAACCAATCTTAGTATCTTATATGTTCTCATAATTGAGTTGAATAAGATATTTGAAATATTTTCCTATTATATTTGAATAAAAGCCATGTTTTTAAATTTTTGAAAATTATATTCTAGCAAGCGTTTGTGTAGAAATAATAAACTAGATAAACGGGGAAAAAAGAGTTACAGAGGACCTAATAACAGGTAACAAAGTGACAGCAAAGGAGTGCCACTATGCAGTAACAAATATCTACTTTGTTCTAGAATGATTAAATGGTGACTGAGCATTTATTACTAAGAATTTATGTGTTGCATATATGAGCTGACTATGCAGGTATCCCCTTTTCAAAAGCAATTTCTGAAGCTATAATATTCATAAAGAAATGGCAACTTGAAACACCTGGGTGGCTCTGTCAGCTAAGTGTCCGACTCTTGGTTTGGGCTCAGGTCATGATTTCACAGTTGTGAGATTGAGCCCTGCATCAGATTCCACACTCAGCGCAGTCTGCTTCAGATTCTCTCTCCCTCTCCCTCCTGCTCACACACTCTCTCTCAAATAAGTAAATAAAATTAAAAAAAAAAAAAAGAAATGGCAATTTACCTATAAAGGAAGGCCAGAGAAGTGGGGAAACCAGCAGACCTTAGTAATAAGGAAGACTAGGGGGAAAAGATTCCAGGTAAGAACAATCCATGGTGTAGAATGCTATAAAAATGTCAAGTAAGATGAGATCTGAAAAGTATCCATTCATTCATATATTCAATAAATATTTATTGGGTTATTAGTATATGCCAAGAACTGTATTAGTCATGGGGATACAGTAATAAAACCAAAATAGTCCCTCCTGACATTGAGTATAGTCGAAGAGACAGACATTAAATAGCTAGTTTAAGAAATAAGTATTCAGAGATTCCAGTGCCGGGCAAGGAATAGTCCACTAAAGGGTTTTTTTTTTTTCTGATGGGCATTGATACCTCCTAGCTCAATGTGCCCCTCAAATTTCCACAGTGATTTTCCACAGAGCTGTGCCCCATATAGGCACCCCTATAATAGGCCAGGTTTCCACTGCCCTTCATTGGCCATTGTCCATGAGTTGGTAAAAATGAAATCTAGGGATTGTTATCATTCATTGTCCAATTCTTCCACCGCTGGTAAGAAAACAGTATGCAAGTCAGCCCACCTAGCTGATTTTTACCTTCTCTGATCAGAGTGGTGGTCTACCAAACAGGATTTTGTCCATTTACCTTACAACTGCCATCCATGAACCAAGGAGATATTTGTTGGTCAGCTGAGAGATGTCCACAGGGCATGGTCCAAGTGATGACAGAATCTGGAGGCTCTTCAAAATTTCAAAGTCAGGCCTAGGGTTTGAAAAGAGGCTCCCTATTGTAAGTATATCATCCTTGCATTCCATAGGTAGCATGACCCTGTATAAACTATTTCCATTTTATTATGGAACTATTCTGGGCACTGCCCTCCCCAATACGGTGTTTTTCCAACATCATCCAAGACATCAAAGGCATTTTAGGATTCAAGATTTTACGTCCTTCAGTCACAAGGGCAGTTTTAATTAATGTCTGATAGCAACCTAGTAATTGCCCCCCAAATGGGAATTCTCCAGACCAAAGTCCCAGTAGTCAATGCTGGGAGATGCTCCCAGGCTTTTGTGATAAGGCCCAGTGTATGTTCCACATACAGTTATTGCATTAAGAATTTGTCCAGGGGTACCTGGGTGGCTCAGTCAGTTAAGTCTCTGCCTTCAGCTTGGGTCATGATCCCAGGGTCCTGGGATAGAGCCCCACATCAGCAGAGAGCCTGCTTCTTCCTCTCCCTCTGCTGCTCCCCCTGCTTGTGTGCGAGTGCATGGGCGCTCTCTCTAATAAATAAATAAGATCTTAAAAATAAAAAAAAATAATTTGTCCATATCAGCACTCCAGCTTCTACTCTATATGGTTTGGATTCACGTAATCTTATCGATTCCCATTTAGCATGTCCAATTAACATTGCTTAAAGGGCAGATTTACATGCCTTCTTTTTAACAATTCTGGTAGGTGAAATGTTCCCCAGTCAGATATAATGTTCATCCCCATAATGCAATCAGGTAAAAGAGATACAACCATTTCACATAAAGCTCATTGAAACATATTAATTCTCTTCTAAACTTTCCCCTTAATTTCATCAGCCTTTACATTCTTAGTTGTAGCTTCCATTAGGACTTCATCAACAGGTCCCGGTTTTATAACACTGACTAAAAGGTGTGGTGAAGATGTAGAGAAATTAGAACCCTTGTGCACTGTTGGGGATAATGTAAAATAGTGCAGTTGCTAAGGAAAACACTATGGCAGTTTCTCAAAAAATTAAAAATTGATATAGTAATTCCACTTCTAGGTGTATATCCAAAATATAAAGCAGAATCTCAAAGAGGTAACTGTATACCCATATTTATAGCAGATTATTCACAATAGACTACGTGTCCATCAGCAGATGAATGGATAAACAAAATGTGGTATATAGACAAAGTAGAATATTATTCAGCCTTAGAAGGGAAGTAAATTCTAATACATGCTACAACAATATTTGAGATTATGCTAAGTGAAATAAGTCAATCACAAAGACAAATACTGTATAAATCCATTTACATGCAGTATCTAGAGCAGTCAAATTCATAGAAACAAAGTAGAATGGTATTTGCCAAGGCTTGGGAGGAGGGAGAATAGGGAATTATTGCTTAATAGGTATAGGGTTTCAGTTTCACAAGATGGAAAAGTTCTGAAGAATGGTTGCACAACAATGTAAATATACTTAATACTGAACTATACACCTAAAAATAGTTAAGATAATAAATTTTATGTTAGGTGTATTTTACCAGTTAAAAATTAGAAAATGAAAGTGCTTATATCTTTATAAAGAGAGATAACCAAAAACCAATAGATAATGGAATACTAAAAATGTCCAAATAATCCAAAAAAAAGGCAGGAAAGGTTAAAGAGAAAAATAAAAAAGAGGAAACAAACAGAAATCAATAAAAGGGTAACTTAAGTCCAACCACATCAATTATTACACTAATGTAAATGATCTAAACATACCAATTAAAAGCAAAAATTGTCAGATTGAGTTTTTTTAAACAAAGATTCAACTGAAATTAAATAAGCAACCCATAGATAGGTTAGGAGTAAAAGGATGGTAAAAGATAACATTAAAACACTAGTCAAAAGAAGTGGGAGGTGCTATGTATCACCATGGATAAAGACGGATATTATACAATGTTAAAAGGATCAGATCACCAAGAAGACGTAAGAACTGTAATTGTGTATGGACCTAAAAACAGATCTTCAAAATATATGAAGCAAAAACTTGAAAGGATAAATAGACAAATTCATAATTATACTTGGAGGCTTCACTATTTCTTAAAGTTATGGATAGAATAAGTAGAAAGTCAGCAAAGATTGAGAAGACGTGAACAACACTATCAACCAACTTGATCTAAGATATTTGTAGAACTCTCTACCCAACAACATTAGAATACACGTTATTTTCAAGTGCACCTGAAGCATTTATCAAGACATATGATAGGGGCACCTGGGTGGCTCAGTCGTTGGGCGTCTGCCTTTGGCTCAGGTCATGATCCCAGGACCCTGGGATCGAGCCCCGCATTGGGCTCCCTGCTCCGCGGGAAGCCTGCTTCTCCCTCTCCCACTCCCTCTGCCTGTGTTCCCTCTCTTCCTATGTCTCTCTGTCAAATAAATAAATAAAATCCTAAAAAAAAAAAAAAGAGAGATATGATAGTCTAGGGGCGCCTGGATGGCTTGGCTCCATCAGCAGAGCATGTGACTCTTGATCTCAGGGTTGTGAGTTCAAGCCCCATGTTGGGTACAGAGATTACTTAAATAAATAAAAAATAAACTAAAAAAATAAAATCTTTATCCATTAATCTGTTGAAGGGCATCTCGGCTCTTTCCACAGTTTGGCTATTGCAGACATTGCTGCTATGACCGTTGGGGTGCATATGGCCCTTCTTTTTACTACATCTGTGTTTTTGGGATAAATACCCAGTAGTGCAATTGCTGGGTCATAGAGTAGCTCTACTTTTAATTTTTTGAGGAAACTCCATACTGTTTTCCAAAGTGGCTGTACCAACTTGCATTCCCACCAACAGTGTAAGAGGGTTCCCCTTTCTCCACAACCTCTCCAACACTTGTTGTTTCTTGCCTTCTCAATTTTTGCCATTCTATCTGGTGTAGAGTGGTATCTCAATGTGGTTTTGATTTGAATTTCCCTGATGGCTAATGATGATGAACATTTTTTCATATGTTTGTTAGCCATTTGTATGTCTTCTTTTGAGAAGTGTCTTTTCATGTCTTCTGCCCATTTTTTGACTTGATTATTTGTTTTTTGGGTGTTGAGTTTGAGAAGTTCTTTATAGATCTTGGATATCAGCTCTTTGTAGTGTCATTTGCAAATATCTTCTCCCATTCTGTGGGTTGCCTCTTTGTTTTGTTGACTGTTTCCTTTGCTGTGCAAAAGCTTTTTATCTTGATGAAGTCCCAAAAGTTCATTTTTGCTTTTGTTTCACTTGCCTTTGGAGATGTATCTTGAAAGAAGTTGCTGTGGCCAATGAAGATGTGGTCCATATATACAATGGAATATTACTCAGCCATCAGAAAGGATGAATACCCAACATTTACATCAACATGGATGGGACTGGAGGAGATTATGCTAAGTGAAATAAGTCAAGCAGAGAAAGTCAATTATCATATGGTTTCACTTATTTGTGGAACATAAGGAATAGCATGGAGGACATTAGGAGAAGGAAGGGAAAAATGAAGGGGGGGGGAATCGGAGGGGGAGACGAACTATGAGAGACTATGGACTCCGAGAAACAAACTGAGGGTTTTAGAGGGGGGCAGGGTAGGGGGGTGGGCTAGCCTGGCGATGGGTATTAAGGAGGGCACGTACTACATGGAGCACTGGGTGTTATATGAAAACAATGAATCATGGAACACTACATCAAAAACTAATGACATACTGTATGGTGACTAACATAATAAAATAAAATAAAAATAAAATAAAATGAAGTCTTAAAAAAGAGACATGATATTCTAGGGCATAATATAATTTTATTTTTTAATAGATTTTACTTATTTATTTATTTACTTGAGAGAGAGAATGTGAGAGAGAGAGAGTGCACGAGCTGGAGGGGAGGAGCAGAGGGAGATGCAGGCTTCCTGCTCAGCAGGGAGTCCAATGCAGGTCTTAATCCCGGGACCCTGGGATCATGACCTGAGCTGAAGGTAGACGTTTAACTGATTCTGCCACCCAGGCACCCCTAGATCGTAATACAAATTTTAAAGAGTTGAAATCACAGAAAGTATGTTTTCTGAATATATCAGAATTAAATGAGAAACCAATAATAGAAAGATATCTAGAAAAGTCATAAATATTTGGAAATTAACACACTTCTAAATAACCCAGAGGTCAAATAAGAAGTCACAGGGAAGTTAAAAAATATTCTGAACTGAGTTCAAATAAAAATACAACATATCAAAATGTATTAGACTCAGCCAAAGCAGTGCTCAGAAAGAAATACATAAAATCACATGCCTATGTTAGAGAAAAGATCTCAAATCAATGATCTAAACTTCCACCTTTAGGGGCCCCTGGGTGACTCAGTCAGTTCAGCCTCTGCCTTCTGCTCAGGTCATGATCTCAGGGTCCTGGAATCGAACCCCACATCGGGTTCCCTGCTCAGTGGGGAGTCTGCTTTTCCTCTCCCTCTGCCTCTCCTCCCAGCTCATGCTCTCTCTCTCTCAAATAAATAAAATCTTTAAAAAAAAAAGAAAAAAAAAAAGAAACTTCCACCTTTAGAGGGGCACCTGGCTGGCTCAGTCAGTAGAGCATGAGACTCTTAATCTCAGGGTCATGAATTCAAGCCACCTTGGGCATGGAGCCTACTTAAAAACAAACAAACAAATTTACACCTTTAGAAACCACATAAGGAAGAGCAAATTAAATCCAAAGCAAACAGAAGGGAAGTAATAAAGAGCAGAAATCAGTAAAATTAAAAATAGGGAAACAACAGAGTAAAATAAATAACACCAAAATAAAAGAAACCAAATTTTATTGAAAATACCAACAGGGGTGCCTGGGTGGCTCAGTCAGTTAAGCATCCAACTTAGTTTTGGCTCAGGTCATGATCTCAGGGCTGTGGGGTCAGGCTCCATGCTCAGCATGCAGTCTGCCTGAGATTCTCTCTCTTTCCCTCTCCCTCCCCTTGGACCCCTCTCCCCCATTTCACTGTCTCCCCTGGTACTCTCTTTCTCTCTAAAATAAATAATAAAATCTTAAAAAAAAAAAGGAAAATACTAACAAAATCTATAAACTTCTAGCCATACTGACATGAAAAAAAAAGACATAAATTACCAAAATCAGGAATGTGAGGGTGACATCATCACAGACACTACAGATATTTAAGAGAGTATTACACACACCTTTATGCCAATTCATCCATAGGCACAAATTACCAAAGCTCACTCAGGAAGAAATATATAACCTGGATAATCCTATATCCATTAAAGGAATTAAATCTGTAGTTTAAAACCTCTCCATAAAGAAATTTCTTTGCCAAGTGGCTTTACCAGCAAATCTACCAAATCATAAAGAAATAATACTAATTCTAGGCGCCTGGGTGGCTCAGTCGGTTAAGCATCTGCCTTCGGCTCAGGTCATGATCCCAGGGTCCTGGGATTGAGTCCTGCATCTGGCTCTTTGCTCAGTGGGGAGCCTGCTTCTCCCTCTCCCTCTGCCTCTCTCTGTCTCTCATGAATAAATAAATAAAATCTTTAAAATAAAAAGAGAAAGAAAGAATACTAATTCTATATAATCTTTTTTGAAAACAGAAAAAGGGGGAAACATTTCCAATTCAGGAGCACAACCCTATTACCAAAGCCAGATAAATACATCATAGGGGCGCCTGGGTGGCTCAGTTGGTTAAGCGACTGCCTTCGGCTCAGGTCATGATCTCAGGGTCCTGGGATCGAGCCCCGCATCGGGCTCCCTGCTCGGCGGGAAGCCTGCTTCTCCCTCTCCCACTCCCCCTGTTTGTGTTCCCTCTCTCGCTGTCTCTCTCTCTGTCAAATAAATAAATAAAATCTTTAAAAAAAAAAAAAATACATCATAAGAAAGGCAGTATCTCCCATAAACATAGATGCAAAATCCACCACAAAATATGAGTAAATAAAATTCAACATATGAAAAGGATAATATACTACAACCCAATGGGTTTTATACTGGAAATGCAAGGCTGATTCAACATTTAAAAATTAATTGACATAATTCACCATATTAATAGACTAAAGAAGAAAAACTATGATTTCTCCACATAGGCAGGAAAAGCATTTGACAGAATTAAGTATCTACTCATGATAAAAACTCTTAGTAATCTAAGAAAGGAACTTAACCTGAAAAATGACATCTACAAAAGGAAAACTATAGGTAACACATAATAGTAAAAGACTGAATGTTTTTTCCCTAAAACAGGAACAAGGCAAGGACATCTACTCTCACCACTCCTATTCAACATGTACTGGCAATTCAAACGAACACAATAAAAAAATAAAAGGCATACAGATTGGGAGGGGGAGACGAACCATGAGAGACGATGGACTCTGAAAAACAAACTGAGGGTTCTAGAGGGGAGGGGGGTGGGAGGATGGGTTAGCCTGGTGATGGGCATTAAAGAGGGCACATTCTGCATGGAGCACTGGGTGTTATGCACAAACAATGAATCATGGAACACTACATCAAAAACGAATGATGTAATGTATGGTGATTAACATAACAATAAAAAATTTTTTAAAAAAGCATACAGATTGGAAAGGAAGAGGTTGTCTCTATTGATAGACAACACTGTCTAAGTACAAGGTATCAAAGAATTTACAAAAATCTCCCAAAACTAATGAGAAATGGGCAATGTCATTCAAAGCCACAGTTTTTACTCCAAATTTATGATCTCCAGATATCTATATCAAACTGCCAACTGGATACCTTCACTTATATGTCCCAAGAACTCAACCCCTAAGACTCTATTTCCACAGCTGAATTTATTATCCCTCCAAACTTGGTCTGTAAAAATATATATTTCCAGGGCACTTGGCTGGCTCAGTTGGTGGTACATGCAACTCTTGATCTTGGGGTTGTAAGTTCAAGTCCCATGCTGGGTGTAGAAATTACTTAAAAATAAAATCTTAAAAAAATACAACTATATATATATATATTTCCCATTATCTTTGGTAGTATCACAAATTTACTTGTCTAATATTCATAGCTTTCCAAAATTGATCTATCCATCCGCCCAAGCTACAAAAGAAAGATTCATCTTAGACTTCTTCCCACTCCACATCTACTTGGGTCACTTAGGGTATCAGTTAACTTTTGTTATGAAACAAACTGCTCCAAATCTGAAGATTTATATGGAAATATTTATTATTTCCTGTGATTCTGTGGGTTGACTAGCTGATTCTTCTGGTCTGAACCATCTTAGTTGGGGCTAGGATGACCTCACACATATGTCTGGGGCCTCAACTGGGAAGGCTGAGATGGTTGGGACACTTGGGGCCTCTCTCCAAGTGGTTCCTGATCTTCTAGGAGGCAAAGCCTGATTTGATTACATGGTGGCTGAAGGGTTATCAGCTGTAAAAGGGCAAATCCTAACGTGCAAACATTTTTCAAGTCTGCTAAATTACAACTGCTATTATCTCAATGGCCAAAGCAAGTCACATGAGTTAGTCAGTCTGGGAGGGGTCTACCCAAGGGTATGGATATACGTAGGCATGACCTATTGGCTTGAGAAGGGGGGCATAACTGCAACAATTTATCACACTTAAACCTATTTATCTCCTTATAAGCCCTCCAATTTCATGAATCCCATTTTACTGAGGAGTTCAAGATCTTCTCATCTCCTACTTCAACTATTTTTAATAATCTCCTGAGCTTGTATTACTGTAAGCTATCAGCATGTGAATTTTCTGGAAAATGCAAATCTTGTCATAAAACTCTGCTGCTTAAAACTCAATAGCTTTCCTTTGGCCATTAGAATAAACTATAGAATAAATTCCTAAGACCACAACATTTTTCATTTTCTAGCCCATACTTACTATTCCCTCATATGCACCCTACTCTTTCAGAAACAAAAAAAATTACTTCAAAGGGCTGTTGTATTTCAATACCATGCCTTTCCACCTATTGTTGTTTTTATCTGGAATGTCCATTTACTGCTTGTGTCCTGGCAAATTTCGACATATTCTTCAAGATTCAGCTCAAATATCACAAATATAATGAAGCAGTTCCTTCCTAACAAAGTTAAATGCTTCAGTTCTTGCTTCCATTGCATCTCATACAACCTTCAATTATAGTTTTATTCCAGTATACTACAATTATTTGTTTGGAGACTTGTCTAGCCACTTATGTCACTGGGGGAAGGGCACTGTGTTTTTTTTAATGTCTACCTCTCCAACCTCTAGTACAATTCTTGACACTTAGTAAGTACTCAGCAAATCCTGCTTGAATTAATCAATTAAAATGCCCATTTCCTACATTCTAGATGCTAGTGGAAAGAAAATTTATCAGGTAAGTCTGTCCCTGTCAAATCTTGTCATCAACTCAGTACTCTACTTCTTCAAATGTTACTTTTCAGTCAAGTTGTTTGAGTGGAATGCAGTTCCAAGTATACTAGTAAACTTTCAATGTGTCCTAATATACCTACAATGTGTTATGAATGTGTTAAAGTAAGAATTTAAACATTACAGTGAGATGTGTAAATGTATTAAATTTTAAATATACCTACTGTACTAAAACAGACTGATGCCCCATTGTAGCTATAGCTAGATTACATGAGACTGACTCTTTTTCTGTTTCCCTAAATTATCATACCTTTTAAAGTTTAAAATAAAAATATCCATGTTGTAGATGGAATGAAAGGATATATACAAAAGTATGTCTCCTTGAAAAATTCACTACAGTCCTGAGCCTGGCCCTCAGCCTTTGCTACAGTCCTGATATTTGTGCCCCTACAAAATTCATCTAATGTCCAATGTGATGGTATTAGGAGTTGGAGGCCGGTGATTAGGTCATGAGGGCAGAGCCCTTATGAATGAGATTCCAAAGAGTTCCCTCCACCCTTCCACCACAGGAGGACACAGCAAGAAGAATAGGAAACAGATATTCAACGAAACAGGTACTCACCAGACACCAAATCTGCCAGCACTTCAATGTTAGACTTCTTAGGCTCCTGAACTGTGAGAAATAAATTTGTTGTTTATGAGCTACCTAGTCTATAATTTTGCAGCCCAAATGGACTAAGACAGCCTTACTAACCCAGAAACCTAATTTGTCAGCAAGACTTATGTTAAGCTCATGGAGACCTATAAATATTAAAAAATAAATAAAAAGCCCAATATCACTCTGAAAAACAAACTGAGGGTTCTAGAGGGGAGGGGGTTGGGAGGATGGGTTAGCCTGGTGATGGGTATTGAGGAGGGCACGTTCTGCATGGAGCACTGGGTGTTATGCACACACAATGAATCATGGAACACTATATCTAAAACTAATGATGTAATGTATGGGGATTAACATAACAATAAAAAAATTTAAAAAAAAAAAGCCCAATATCTTAATCAACAGTGTGAAGCAGATCTAATACCAGTTGGGGGTGGGGGGGAAGAGTGTCTTTTCTAACCAAGGGAAATGGGTTTGGTGATAGAACAAACCTGACTTATGATCCCAGGATGCTGGGATCGAGCCCTACATAGGGCTCCCTGCTCAGCAGGAAGCCTTCTTCTCCCTCTCCCACTCCCCCTGTTTGTGTTCCCTCTCTCGCTGTGTCTCTCTCTGTCAAGTTAATAAATAAAATCTTTAAAAAAAATAAAAATTAAAAAAAAGAACTAATCTGACTTAAGCACAGCCTCAAAGCAGATAACTGAAGTTAAACGGTGTACTCAGTTGTACTCTGATACAGGAGAAAATAAAGTGCAAACAACTTCGTGATTAAGAAGCCTCAGAAAGTACACACCACCAAACTAATCTGGGCAAAGTTGTGAATGGTTGTAAGTCAGGTAATGACCAATAAAAAGACAAAGTATCACTCATTCCACTAGTCAACTCATAGCACATATAGGCAAATTTATTATCTCTAATGAAAGAAAACCCCTTGCCAAGTAAGACTGTAGGAAGACTATTAAGAGTTATTTACTTGACGTCAATTTCTATAAATTACAGGTAAAAAGCTTGTAGTTCAGAATGGAAAGGCCTTTGGTGGTTGTGCGGGATGAGGGAAGATTCATGGAATACAGTTATCATTCAAAATATGTTTTTGCCGGGGATAAAAGGGGGGGGTTGTTTCTTTTGGATTTGTTGTTGTTGTTTGTTTGTTTGTTTGTTTTTTAATTGAGAGAGAGAGAATGATAGCATGAGAGGCAGGAGGGTCAGAGGGAGAAGCAGACTCCCTGCCGAGCTGGGAGCCCGATGCGGGACTCCAGGATCATGACCTGAGCCGAAGGCAGTTGCTCAACCAACCGAGCCATCCAGGCGCCCTTGTTCCTTTTAAGATTTTTCTTAATAAACGCTTCATTCTAGAACTTAGAGCGAAGATAGCAGAGTTCCCTATATACAAGACAGGGTTTTTAAAATTAACTTCTACTTCCACCGCCACCAAATCTCTCTCCGACTTCTCTTTGCTTCTCCTCCCTCAAGTTTTGGCAGGGCCTAGCTCACACGGTGCAACTTTAAGATCATAACGAAAAGCCATTTCAGTTAAAACTTCACCACCAGCCACAACTCGGTCAGGGGGTTAAGCTCGAGAAACGCCAACGCGAAAACCCGAACGTTCTCGCTCCGCCCCACTCGTCTAGGGACGCGCCGAGCCCGTCGCTGACGTGGCTCCTCTAACTCGGGTCCCGGGAGACGGGGATATAAGCAGGGTGGGGGGCAGCCTACACAGGGCAGGCGCCAGGATCCTGCGGGACGAGCCGGGGCCGGCCTAAGACAACCCCCAACATCAGGTCTCTCCTCCGAGAGCAGGTTCCTAAAGCCAGAACATTTTTAACCTCAAAACATCCAGATCTCTAAGGCGTGTAGCGGATTACACGTATATACGCACTTAGGTGACGGCGGCTTATTGTTTAGTGCAGACGCCTGCAGGCGGTCCTCAGGCGCAGCCCCCTCCTCTCAACAACCACCACCCCCAGGCGGCCTCACGCCAGCGGGGCACCCCGGGCGCAGCCCGTCCCTCGGCGCGTTGCGCGGGGGCGGGCACGCGGCGGGCAGCGCACGCGCGCGTGAGGACGTCTGGGGAGCGCGCGCGCCGCCGCCGCCGCCGCCACCGAGCTGGGCCGGAGTTGCCGGTAGTGGGGATTTAAGGTGATGGCCTTGACTGAAGGCCTCGAGCCGGGGTCTCCAGCTGTTGCTGCAGTCGCTGCCGGGGCCTCCGTTCACTCATCGTCATGAGAGGTCAGGCCTGGGGGGAAGCGGGCAGAGGCGAGGGGCCGCGGCGAATGGTGTCTGGGGGTGGGGGTGGGGGGAATAAGTGAGGCACTCGGAGCTCGAACGTGGGTGGAAAACTCAGTCCTGGGGATTCCGGAAGAGTTGCGTGCGCGTTTGCTTTTCTTAAATTTTTCGTCCCCTTTCTTGCTTGTGCTTGGAGGAAAGTGGGAAGGTTCTACGTTATATATGAAAAAGAGACTGTCCCGTCCAACGTTGGTCTTCGGAGGTTTGAGGGAGTAAATAGCACCTGTGGCGTCGGAGCATCGGTGAAAGCCTTTAGTGAAAGGCACTAAAAACCACACCGCCGTACAGTAACTGGAAAAAAAAAAAAAAAAAAAATTCAAACTTAGGAATGAAAGGGAATGATAGAACATACCCTGACGTTCACCCTAGCTTCCTCCTACGGGCAGGCTGGGATAAGGCTCTGGCATCTTCCAGGGCTGCCCACACTGGTCATTTAGGGATCCTTCCCTGCCAGTGTCTTTTGCCCTTCCCCCCCCCCACCTCCCCAAAGATGATGGCATTTTTAATGGGCAGACTATATAACTATCCTTACTCAGACTAAAGAGTTACCTAGCAATTACATGGCGACTCCCTAAGTCTCCCTATTTTAAAGGTATTTGGGTAGTATTCTTTTGTGGGGGAAGGTGATACTCTTGGAAGTAGTTATTAGAAATCTTTTAAGCCTTGGGAAAGCTATTTCAGCATAAAACGAAATTTGTAGGTCACCTAAATGAAATGTTTATTATTAGTTTTCCATGATACTTTAAAAGGCATTAAGATTTAATGCTTTTTTTTCTTCCTAGCCTTTCTAAGCATTAAAAAATACTGTCTCACTTTTATAAAATGTAGAATCTCCATCAGAGATGAAACTGCTCCAGTTGGGCAGAGTAAATATACTGATGTATTCAAGTATGAATAAGTATTGGTACATTATTAACATCTGCTGGGCACTTATACTTTGACAGTTTTGCTCTTTCCTTCTGTATTTAGAGAAGAGGGCATCTGAAACTAAATTTTTTTTGTAGCAGATGTTCCCTAAAAAATAGTTTGGGTACAGCAGCAGAGCCTTGGCATTAAGGGAAGGGGGAGGAGTCTGGTAACAAGTGATAGATAATCTGAAGATAATTCATCAACTATGACTGTTGGCCTCTACTGTAATGAATAAAGGATTCCTACTGAGCAGTATATTGTCCGTATTTAACTGTTCACTTAGAATATTTTATGCTCTTTGATTTTTAGGAAATAGAGCGCTGGAGCAAAGAAATCTGGATCACAGAAAAAGTATTCAAGGGTCATGCAAGCCAACTGTAGCCAACTGCACAGCCCTCCAGGAGCTGCAGGCAATGAGGATGCCTCAGCCTCCCAATGTGTCCATACAAAATTGACAGGAGAAGGTTCTTGTCTTCATTCTGGAGATGTTCATATCCAGATAAACTCCATACCTAAAGAATATGCTGAAAATCCAGCCTCCAGAAATATAAGGTCAGGTATCCATAGCTGTACCCATGGATGTATACATAGTCGATTCCGGAGTCACTCCCAGAATGAAGCAAGGCAGTCTGATGATACTGCCACAGAGTCTGGAGATCATGGTAGCAGCTCCTTCTCGGAATTCCGCTATCTCTTCAAGTGGTTGCACAAAAGTCTTCCATATATTTTGATTCTGGGTGTCAAACTCGTTATGCAGCATATAACAGGTAGGGTATAATAAAACATTGAATTGTTTCATTGTCAGTTAATTTTATTTCTTTACTGGTAATCTATCTGAACCTTTGTATTTTGTTAGCTTTTAAAATTGTACATGTTTCCTTTAAATTCATGTCATTGTGTTAGCTCTTGGATTTTTTTTTCCTTTCAATTAACTGGAACTTATCTCCTAACAGGAATTTCTCTTGGAATTGGGCTGCTTACAACTTTTATGTATGCAAACAAAAGCATTGTAAATCAGGTTTTTCTAAGAGTAAGTATAACGAGTAACTAAAAAAACCATTAAATGTTTGTGTAGAATTAATTATATACTCACTTTTGAGAGAAATAGGAATTAAGATCATTTTCTTGACAAATTTAAATAGACATGTCATAGCATCCATGATATATTAAATTTTGTTATCTAAATGATCTGTCCTAATGGTAAATTGTTTCACTTTATTTTCTTTGTATGTTGAGTCCCTGATAGAAAAGCTCGATAGTATTAAAAGATTTAGAATTCACTGTTTGATCTGATTTGTCAAGTGCCTTCATATTTTGAGTAATTTGACCAAACTAGGTAATACAGTATCATTAAAAACTTTTGCTGTTGCCCTATAAAATTTAAAATAGTTAAACGTACATCGAATAGGTATTAAACTATTTAGGTCTCTCTTATTTAAGAAAAATTGAACCCCATAGTTTTTCCATAACACAAATTATAAATTATTAGTCATATAAATTATTGGAGAAAACAGGATTAGTTTATAAAATTTCACCTTCAAGCAACTTTAAAGGGCTGTATCTGTGTAAAGGATCATGCATTCTGACCTGGATATTTGTAGTTAGAACCTATCAAACCATAAAAATGTAATTCAGGGTTTAAAATAGGTAAAACTTTTATAGATTTTATTTATTTGACAGAGAGAGACGGCGAGAGAGGGAACACATCAGGGGAGTGTGAGTGGGAGAAGGCTTCCCTCGGAGCAGGGAGCCCGATGCAGGGCTCGATCCCAGGACCCCGGGATCATGACCCGAGCCAAAGGCGGACGCTCAACCGACTGAGCCACCCAGGCGCCCCTAAAACTTTTAATTAAACTAGTAATTAAAACAATTTTAAGGGGCGCCTGGGTGGCTCAATCGATTAAGCATCCTACTCTTGATTTTGGCTCAGGTCATTGTGAGACCAAGCCTCTGTCAGGCTCTGCGCTCAGTGGGCAGTCTGCTGCTTGTCCCTCTCCGCTCCCCCTACCCCTACCCCATGCATGCTCTCTCTCTCAAATAAATAAAATCTTTTTAAAAAATTTAAGTGAGGGGCACCTGGGTGGCTCAGTTGGTTAAGCGTCTGTCTGCCTTCAGCTCAAGTCATGATCCTGAAGAAGCAGGGAGCCTGCTTCTCCCTTTCCCTCTGCTGCTCCTTGTGCTTGTGCTCTCTTGCTCTCTCTGTCAGATAAATAAAATCAATCTTAAAAAAAAATTAAGTGATATTAATAACAAATTACCTTGTTAAAATCTTACAGAATTGTTTGAAAATTCTAAAAATTATACTTAACAAATCCTTATAACTTAAATGCATTTTTAAAGTTCTGTTTTGTCAGGGAGGCAAAAATAGGTAAAGTTTGTACTTGGACGGGTCCTTTATGTCAGCTTGTAGAAGATTGGGCTTCTTTGAAGCCTGGGTAATGTGGGTTATGTTTTAATACAGTGAAGAAACTTGTATTTTGAAAAATTTGTTTAAATATGAGTTCTGTTTTGTTCACTAGAGTGTGATGATGTACAATTTAACAATATATTTTTAATAAGATTAGTCTTAAAATGTGTTAATTAGTCATTAAATAAAATAGTTTAATGTTATTTATAATTCTGGCATAATTCATAGTAACAAATTATAAAATTGTTTATTTTTCAGGAAAGGTGCTCAAAGATTCAGTGTGCTTGGTTACTGGTATTCTTAGCAGGATCTTCTGTTCTTTTATATTACACCTTTCATTCTCAGTCACTTTATTACAGGTAATTTGAGGTCCAAATACACAGTCACATTTTTTATGTAATCATTTATTTCATAGCATTTTGCATATATCTTAACTTGCACAAAATTGTTGTTAGAGTTCAGTTTTTACCTGTTCCTCTCCTTCCAAGATTAATAGGTCTAAGTGACTTATTCACATTTGTATATCAGTGCCTTGGCTCATAGCAGGTACTATTTAATTTTTGATACTTAAATTTTTAGTTATATAATCAATAATTTTGAATATCATTAGGTTTTTGGTGGTGGTCTTTTTAAATTTTTATTTATTTTTGACAAAAATTATATATACTTAATATATATAACATGATGTTTTGATATATGTATACCTTATGAAATGATTACAATCAAGCTAATTAACATATCCATCACCTCCCTTAGTTATGTGTGTGTGGTGAGAACACATGATCTGTTTTTAGAAGCAAGGAGAAGACTTACTAAAGGACAGTACTTAAGTTTCCATGTCAGATGGAAGTGTTTTGAATTTTTGGCTTTAATCAGATAATTAGAAGTTTTGGCTTCAGTAGAGCTAGAGAGGTGTGGACAGTCTGGGATATACTTTGTAGGGGGAACCGATAACACTCAGATTGCACTGGGTGGGTCGGTAGGGGGTAAGAATCAAAGATAGACACCGAGGATTTAGTCTTAGCAACTGGCTGGATGGTGATGCCATTTATGGCCTGGGAAAGACTGGGGAAGGAACTGGTTTTGATGGGAAAATCAGTTTTGCTTTGAACATGTTAAGTTGGTGAGATTATGTAGAACTGTTAAAGTGATTATAGTTATATGTCATGAGCTTAGAATTAAGGTTAGGGCTATAAATTTTGGTGTTATCCAGCATATGGTTGATATCTAAAAACTATGGAACTCACCAAGACTAACGAGGGGAAAAAAAGTATAGACAGGAGAGGGGGCAGGACTGGACATGCCTATAATTAGAGGAGCAGCAGCAAAGGAGATTTAAGGAACCATCAATCACATAATGAGAACTAGAAGAGTGTGATGTTAGAAGTCTAGGAAGAAATAATTCAGGGAGGGAAGATGGAAAACAAGAAGTGAACTTTGAGTTCAGCAAGACGGAAGGAACTGGTGATCTTGACAAAAGCAATTCAGTGGAAAGGAGGGAACGGAACCTTGATTGGGGTTGGTTGAGTAGAGAATGGCAGATAATCTAGTATTTAGTGAATTTTTTAGATTACAGGCTAGCTTTCCAACCATGACATGCTGGGAAGACTTGTTTTTCTTTATTCTATGGAGGAAAGATTTGAAATGTAAACATTTGAAAAGTCTCTTTAAAATAAGCAAAATGATTTTCCATTCTATTTATTACATGAACTCTAACATCTTGCCAAACTCACATTTTTTACACATCAAATTAAAGTAAAATATTTGGTAGCAAATTTAAAACCCTTATCAAACTTGACCTTTGTATGTTGCTCTGGTTAAGTTTTGATGTTTTTCTCTTGGTAGCTTAATTTTCTTAAATCCTACTTTGGACAATTCAAGCTTCTGGGAAGTACTTTGGATTGTTGGAATTACAGACTTCATTCTGAAATTCCTCTTCATGGGCTTAAAATGCCTTATTTTGTTGATGCCTTCTTTCATCATGCCTTTTAAATCCAAGGTAAGAAACTCACATTGTTTATTGAAAAAATGTTAGCAAAACCACATTAATGCTATTTAGTCTTTGTTGAAATGACTCTTTTATAACTTTTCAGTTTCCTAAATAACCTAATTTATCTGTATTACCTCAGACTGGCAACCATTGCTCAAAGACTTGAACCCAAATATTAATCTAGTCCAATAAAATCAGAAATATATTTGCTTCAGAATAATCTAATAATCAGTCCCCACATCACATATAGAAAAATAAAATTAGGTTTGTACTTCTGTTCTCCTCCAGGGCTTTATCAATTAATAATTGATAACTGACTATATTCAGTGTTTTTCCCATACTCAGTAAAAACTTTAATATAAATTTTTGTAATCAGCAAAAATGTTTTACTTATAGTATACATAAAAAATTTTCAGTCATTCTTCAGAAATTCTTTAGAAACAGTAATTGTGAAAACGAGGTTGAGATTGTCAGTCATAACCATTATCATTATGAAGATTAATTTCATAGTTATTGTGCCAAATGCTCATGATTATTTCAGTCCAGTATGAAATATTTGTGCTATGTATATAAGTAGCTTGTGTAGCTGTTTTCTTTTTCCTTCATTTTTAGGGTTACTGGTACATGCTTTTAGAAGAATCATGTCAGTATTACCGAACTTTTGTTCCCATACCAGTTTGGTTTCGTTACCTTATAAGCTATGGGGAGTTTGGTAATGTAACTAGACGGAGTCTTGGGATATTGCTGGCTTTACTCTACCTCATACTAAAAGTAGGTAACATGGGGTGCCTGGGTGGCTCAGGCCATGATCCCGGGGTCCTGGGATCAAGCCCCACGTCGGGCTCCTTGCTCAGCAGGGGAGTCTGCTTCTCCCTCTCCCCCTGCCCCTCCCCCCTACTCGTTCTCTCTCTCTCCCTCTCTCTCTCTCAAATCTTTAAAAAAAAAAAAGTTGGCTTAAATCTATAAATTGAGTAAAATATTCCATAATTGGATTTTAAATATATTTAGAATGAAATGAATATGCAATAAGCATTGTTAATATCAGTATTTGATGATATGGGATTTTAGCTTCTATCTCTGGGTTTAACAGATAGGGCTCTTTGAATTAAAAAATTCTCTCTTATTTCCTCTTTCAGCTTTTGGACTTTTTTGGACATCTGAGAACTTTCCGACGGGTTTTACGAATATTTTTTACACGACCAGTAAGTACTTTTTATCAGTTAAAAAAAAACAAACACTTTACCTTTCTTCATTATAAAAATGTTTTAGTTGATAAATTTTACAAGTATGGATTTCATAGGGAGCCTGGCTGGCTCAGTCAGTAGAGCATGTGACTCTTGATTTTGGGTAGTGAATTCAAGCCCCACATTGGGCATAGAGCTTGTTTTAAAAAAGAAAAGAAAAGTGTGGATTTCATAATTACATGCTTTTTTAGTACTTTGGCACATGGGGCTATGATAATAATTTCAGTTTTATTTCTGTGATCAGTTTCTTGACTTGAATGTTGACAACCACCTGATAGTTGATGTGGTGCTTGTATTTTTGAATGTGCCACTTCAGATCACTTGACATAAGGGTTTATATACATTCCCTTAAAAATCTTGTCATGAACTTTTGTACTTCCTTTTTTTAAAAATTCACATGGGGTGCCTGGGTGGCTCAGTCGGTTGAACATCTGACTCTTGGTTTCAGCTCAGGTCCTGAATCTCACAACCCCGTGTCGGGCTCCGCGCTCCGCAGGGAGTCTGCTTGAGATTCTCTCCCTCTACCTCTGTCCCTTCTCCTACAGCTCCCCTTGCTCACGCATGCTCTCTAAAAATATATAAATCTTTAAAAAATTTTTTTCACAGATGGTGGTTTTGTGTGTACTTCCATTAACTCTTTAGCTTCTATAAAAATGCTCTCATTATAATTTATTGTGTATATGAGAAAAGCTCATTACCAAAAATGTCCCTTGAAATTTTCTTACTGGAAAAATTTCCCCACCAAGTCAATTCTGTAACACAGTAAGTTCACAGCATGGAATTTAACAGTAAATTGAGACTCCATTGTCAGTTATAAACTTGATTATTATGTGATTCCACTGATGTTACACACTGCAGAGAAAGGCTCATTTGCTATTTAGTAGCCTCAAAGGTTGTCAGTACTCAGATGTGGACACTCTTTGGCTAGATGTAGAGCTAGTAATCTTCTATTTTTTTAAAGTAAGCTCTATGCCCAATGTGGGGCTTGAACTCACGACCCCGAGATCAAGAGTCACATGCTCTACCAACTGAGCCAGCTAGGTGCCCCTAGAATTACTAATTTGGTAACAAGTTTTGCTGCATCCTATTCAGATTTCTTTCTTTAGACAGGTACATTAAAATTGAGAGTTCTTCTTTGATGAAGTTTATTCAATTGATTATATGAGTTATCAGCCATTTTACTATAATTTAGTAAGGCCTGTGCTGAAATACTTTGATATTCATTCTGTGTGAGGCATAAAGAGAAATCACAGTCTTTGATACTCTTTGATTTATTCGTGAGTCTCTCATGAATACATGTATACACATATTCCTGAACTTTGCCAGGGAAATGGCAATCACCATCAAAATAAGTCTTCACCTGAAGGGAGTCTGCAAAATGCCAGACAGGAGTGCTATTTTTTTTTTTAAGATTTATTTATTTATTTATTTGAGAGAGAAAGCGGGAGGTGCAGAGGGAGAGAGAATCTCAAGCAGCTGCGCTCAGGCCCCCAACTCAGGGCTCAATCTGATGACCCTGAGATCACAACCTGAGCCAAAACCAAGAGTCTGAAGCTTAACTGACTATACCACCTAGGCACCCCCAGGAGTGCTATTTTAAAAGTTTGTCAGCTTATGCTTATATATCTGCAGTGCACTCTGCTAAATGACATTTTAATGAAGGAAAATTGGCACCAAGATCATCCATCAGTATCCCAGTTTGTTTCTGGAATCTTTAACATCACCAGACTTAAAAAAAAAATCTTATTTTTAAATATTTTTATCCTTTGAGTCTTCGTTTGATTTTATTAACTCTCAGTATTTAGTAAAATAAGTTTAGATCATAGCCTCAGGTTGAGTCAGGTCATGCTTTGCTCTCATTACCATGACTGAACTTGGTATTCTTACTTCTCTTCAGCCACCTTTTCCTCATCATTTCTACAAAAAGGTGATCTCATTGGCAACATTTTGTCATGTCTAGTTAATGACTATGGTCTACAGAATTTGGTGATGAAGTTATTAAGGTCTTAAAGAGATCAAAAACTTTAAGGACTTGAGGAGAAAAGGAAATTCAAAGAATTGTGTTACCATTCAATCTGTTTTGACAGTTATAACTCTACCCATGACATTTTGCAATTCCAGTTCTTTTGTAAAATTTTATTTTTTCCTAGTACTAAGTGTTCTCTGACTTTTGTGATAATTAAGGATGACAGTCAAATTATTTTTAGATTGAGTAACAAGACACTGTTCAGTGGTCCCCAAATCTTCTTCATATTCAGTTCACTTAGCTTTCAAAAATTAGATTCCTGGGTCACATCCCAGTATGTCTGGACCTATTGAATCAGTCTCCAGTGTGGAGCACAGAAATCTATTTTTAAAGTTCTCTCTACATGAGTTACATTCAGCCAGCCAAGCTTTGAATGGACTGTTTTGAACCAATGCCATAGGTTATAAGTGGGCTATTTGGTAATACCAGGTCACGTAATACGTGAATATAGATTTTATAATAGTTCTATTTCAGATTGCTTAGTCTCTTAAGCCAGTTGAATTTGTAGCACTATCATTATTTGGGAAGTCAATGAATCTAACAATCTTCTAAGATCCTATTATGTATCTGATGAGTTCACCTGGATGCATGCAGTCCATCAAGACATGGTTCTGCATACACAGTTCAGCTTTGAAATATTTGTGTCCTTCAGGAGAGTTTTCAAATGCCTAGTTCCAGGGAGATTTGAGAAATACAGCATCACCTATGTATTTGAGTAATAGGAAGGAAAGATTTGTAGATGAACAGAACTTTTTATCTTCATAGAGTTATGGAGTGGCTGCCAGCAAGAGACAGTGTTCAGATGTGGACATTTGTTCAATATGTCAAGCTGAATTTCAAAAACCAATTCTGCTCATCTGTCAGGTAAGTATATTTTTTAAGCATACCAAATACAGCACTTCTCTGAGTCACAAGTCATATTTATATTAGTTGAAAGGAAAAATCTACAATCTTCAGCCTAAAGTAGCATTCAGGCCACATACTAGTAATTTCTTACCTGTAATCAGGGGTTTGGTACATTAGCTAAGTCTTGTCCCTTATGTTCTAATGATTTGTATGCAGAGGAATGTATGTAAGGCCCTTTCCTATACTTTATGGCAGTTACTCACACTTTATTAAGCTGTTAAATCATTATACTTAAAGTTATCGTCTAGAGATAGCTTATATTATATATATATATATATAAAATATATAGTTTATATTTATTAAAAGTCGTTAAATGAACAGTCAAAAGAACACTAGTGGCTCTACTACTGACACTGCCTTGTGTCCTTGAATGTCCTATTTGTTTTATTTGTAAAATGAAGGGATTAAGTGCTCTCCAAAATGCCTTTCAGCTCTGGAGTATGATTCTCTGCAGTGTGATGATTTTAAAATTAAAATGTTATAAAGTATAAAGCCTAATTTTTAATTCCCTTACAGCATATATTTTGTGAAGAATGCATTACCTTATGGTTTAACAGAGAGAAAACATGTCCACTGTGCCGAACTGTGATCTCAGACCATATAAACAAATGGAAAGATGGAACCACTTCATCCCACCTTCAAATATACTAAGTTGTACAAACTATGAAGGCCACAAAACATTAATTTCATTTGGTTACACTGACTATTGATAAAGACATTAGAATGGGTTTTCAGGACTAGAAGTTAAGGAAAATGTTTCCAAATGGTTTTAGATTATTATGGTAAGACATGAGTATGTAGTCTAATTTATCAAAAGATTAAAGAACCTTATGTTTTAAGAAATATATAAGTAATGTTCAGCCTAATGCATATGGCACATTTATTCTGTCCTAATTATTTGACAGGTGGTTGCAGTGTTAAATTGTGAATGTTTTCTCATTAATATTACCAAAACGGCAATTGGGTAACTAAAACTAGTGGTTTTAGAGGAACTCAGGTATTCTTTTCCTGACATTGTTTTCAGAATAAAGAATATTTTTCATAATATTTTAAGATACACATTATCTGAAAGTAGAATTTTCTTTAGCATTGACTTTTGTAATTCCCAGTCTAAAATTTCTTAAATTTTTCATAAAGTTTGTATTTTTAAATGAAAGTTCTAAAAGCTATTTTTTATCTGTAAACAATCAGATTTTCTAAGTGCAGATTAATTTACTGAGGATGATATATTTTAATACTGTATTATTCTTTGTAGTATGCTTAGCAATCAGTTGTGGACCTCATACATACAATCCTGCCATCAGCTTTAATGTACATGATCTTGCTTTTTGTATAGTGCCATGAACTATCTTAAAGTAACTATTAAAATAATCACATGGATTACAAACAGCTGGCTTCACTGATGATTTGAATAGTGTGATAAAGGAGACCTACTCAAACTCTAAAAAATAATTCCCCTTACAAAGTCTTCTCCAAAAAGTTTTGGAATCTTACACGTGAGTCATCGTTACTTGGGAGATAAAAGCTTGCACTCAGAGCTTCCAGGAAAAGCCTTAGTGTAGTTTGTTTGCCTCTAGGTACTTGTGCAGTGTGATAGAAAAGGCAATGAGGCAATTTCTCTCTCCCCACGAAACCTGTAAGGCAGAATCAAATCTTTAACAGAAGTATGAAGGGCTGGTTATACCTAGAGTAGAAGTTTCTGCCCATTTCCTCTATTACCATTAATCAGTTTGCACACGAGGAAAAGATAGTGGAAAGGAAAAGTTGGGAGGTAGAAAATAAATTTGCAGTATTAAGACAAAGTCTAAACCAGCATATGAATTAATAGCATATGGATTAATGACAGTGACCAACCAGCTACAGATTAAGTCCTTTTCATGCCTGTATAGCCACCCAAATTGACAAAAGAATATTAGAAAGCGGGGCACCTGCGTGGCTCAGTCGCTTAAATGGCTGCCTTCGGCTCAGGTCATGATCCCACAGTCCTGGGATCCGAGCCCTGCATCGGGCTCTCTGCTCAGCGGGGACCCTGCTTCTCCCACTCCCTCTACTGTTTCCCCCACTTGTGCTCTCTGGCTCTCTGTCAAATAAAATCTTAGGGGAAAAAAAAAAGAATACTAGAAGCCTGTAACTATTTTTCCTACATTAATTGCCAGGTTTTAAGTACAACTGTTGCTATTCAGTGATGATATATTTAACTATTACCTACTTTGAGAACAGTTGCAAATATTGAAACAAGCTTACTTGGCCTTAACTCACCTTCTTGACTGTGATGAAGCCAACAGTTATTTAGGTGTACAGCAGGAGATGGGTGAGAAAGGCAGTTTGGGATTAGAATTTGAGTGTGAAAGATAGCTGTGCTGACTTCCTATTACCAATACAAGAGTAGCATCTTACTCACATGGGTAAGCCCTATTACAATACCTACTCTTCTTACCCTATGGCTATATGGATAGTGTTGTTTCTTAATATGATTTAATAAAAAAGGAGGTCCATGATAGACAGTTGGGTTTTTGTTTTTAATGAACAAGAAAGCAGTTCACATATGAATTTAAAGTGGGGGGGAATGTAATAGAGGAGAGCTATGCCATCCACCAACAACACTGATGAACTGGAAGCATTTCTCTACTTCTTCACCTCAAAAATGGAACAGGGATTCAAAAACCCATTTATTCTGTGAATTCAGATCACACCCTCTGAAAGACTTTTATCAGCACTAAAAGCCACAACCATGTTTTATAAAAAAGTCAGTTTGAGAACTTCTATACAGAAATCATCCAAGTGTGATAGAATTACTTCAAATAAGTGGCTTATACTAAACACCCATCTTACACTAGATATATTGAGACATTAGTTAAAAACAGATTTATGCACTACATTATGTAGTACATACACATCCAATAACCAAATGTAGTTGACAAGTGTGGCTGAACAAACTGTTGATTGTTAGCACAAGAAAGTCGTCCTAGTGTATCTATGTGAAGTTATTTTTCACATGAGTTTTTTTTAAGCAACCAATTCAACTATTGGACAGAACTTGGAAATTACAAGTGTGTAACATCTAATATATAATATCAGTTCTAAAACTTGTTATATATTTACGTAGCTTAAATTGCTCAGCAGAAACAGTTTTACAACTGTCAGTCCTCACATATATAAGCAGTTTATTAAATATGAGAACCTGAACATACCTGGTATGTTAGCGCAAAAAAATTATTGAAACCATTTGTGCACCTGATTGTTATTTCTTCCTATCTTAGAATAATAAAAAAAATCACTTCTATTTTATGTTCATTCAAATTTGCATTTAATTTCTATTTACATTCATTCAATCCGAAATCAAAATACTTAGTACAGTAAACTAAATACAAGATGAAAAGCAGAAAAATGTGTTACCCTCATAGCACTCCTAATAAGGCAGCTGAAGAATTTATTTACTCTGATAGATGCAAAGCCAACTTGGGATAGGAAAAAAAAAAAAAACAGCTTAAAGAGCAAACACAGATGAACCCATCTTTCAGATGTTACTTCAGATAATCCACTGAGATAATACTTGTGCTGTAGTGATAAATTAAGAATCACACAAGAAAAGCTTTTTATCGATCAGCAACAGACCATAGGTCATGGTGTGACAGGTACTTTTATGATTGTTTTGTCCAGCTTGCTGTGTCTATTCCTATGAAAAAGGGTAGATGTTTGGACACTGATGTTTTTATTTGAGAAATTAACCATTTTCAAAGCCTCAAAAATCCATTCTTCATAAATTCAACATTTCTCATGGGAATAATCTTAAGATCTAACCCTTGTAAGCTAGGAACCATATGACCGAGAAACCAAAATAGTTAGGTCCTGTATTAAACACAAAATCCAAGGCTCAATATATTAATACTCCTGAAGATGCATCTTGTTTATAATCATTTATTAAAGAATGTTGAATTTATGGAGTATCATACATGCATTCTTACCCCCCACCCCCCAATTATCTTCTATCTCAAAAATAGTATGGAAAAATTCTTCTTGAAGGATTCAAATTAGGTTGAGACCATAAAGGGGAAAAAGAAATAACATAATTTTCCTAAAAATCTGGTTCAAGTTCAGTAATTCTTTACATTGTTAATCACAGCTGGTTTATAAATCCCAGTTTATTCTGTAATGCTACAAACCTTATAAAATCAAAATTAGTAAACTTCAGTTCTCAGTGATTATATTTTAATTAAAAAACAACATGTATAAAGTAAAAAAATATCCTGTAATAGCTGATTTTAAAGAAAATAATCAAGTGATGAAAGAAAAGCACTTAATCTCTTTTATATACTTACCTGGAATAATCATAAAGAATCCTCTTAAGAAACTTAAGACTAGTAATATTGACATCATATATTTTAAACTATGCTTGGATTTTTACAAATAAATATAGGGTAAGCCATATTGCATAGGTGTGTGCTTTCTGTCTGTGACACTAAAGTGGCACTTGACATGTTTTCACAGTCATAGTAGGGATATCCATTTATGAAACACAATTTCTCCGTAAACTTGCCACAGCATAGGAAATTAATTTCACTCAATGTTAAGTTTGAAAAACTATTTGTATGGATGGTAGGTATGCAATTAATGCTTTTTATGCAGAAAAGTTGCAGTGTGTGCCACTACTGCTGGTAGTACGAATTATGAAAATAGTTCATGGGGCGGTTAGAGCCAGCCAATCACAGTGCAAGTATTACTAGTAAATAGGACTGAGGAGGACTATTTTGGTGTACAAATTTCTCTGGAATTTGGTTAGGCAGTCAACACTACAGTTAGTAAACACATTTGCAAACAAGTATCAGAGTAGCACAAGCCATTTATAGTCTGAAATAAAGCCTGTACGTATCACCACAGCTTTTGGGTTCTGTTTTTTCAGACATTATAAACTGTCAGAGAACAAAGACCTGCACTCTAAGTACAATTTCTGCCCTTTTCATTACTGTAGCTTCTAATTTACTAGCTACAGTTATAAAGTTCTCAGTAGGCTGCTGCAATGAGGGAGGAGGGGGTCTAGAGGAAGTGATTAAAAAAAAAAAGGCTTTCTGTCCACAGATGAACTGTTACCAATTCTTTCATTTATTGCCACAATTGAAAAGGTGTATTTCCAATCATTCTTCATGGTTCTATTTTGCCTAACTAATGTCATAAGATTTCATCTTACCTCACTCGAATTGCCATTTAAATAAGCAAAGCTTTACTCTTTTCTGACTGAATTCAACATGCATAAAGAATCTTATGGCTTGGATCCTATGGCTCAAAAAGGTTTGAAGAACATAGCAAGCAGCATCTATTTAAAAAAATTGTAGGGTTGCAAAATATTACAAACTGACTTTGCACACTCAGACTGAAGACATTATAAAAAACAAAAAGAGGTGGTAAGACTCAACTGCAACTGCATGATCATCTATTATATACCAGTATGCACTGAAATGTATTTTTATAAAGCTCTGCAGATATTAAACCCTTTCACCAGCTAAAGTCATGGAAATGCTCTCTTTAAGGCAGGAAGTATTTAAGAAAGGTAAAGTTACCTTTATTTTTATTCTTTGTACCTGTATATCACTTATGTCGATTTTGTTACAATTTCAAAAACATAGTGTCTTGTTAACATGTTTCCTAAATTAAGCCACTAAGTTTTCTTATTCACTGTGGAAGACATTCATCAAAAGGCCATCAAATATTTTTACAATCAAAAAATGTAGCCCCAGTATAGGAGAAAGAAAAATACTTTTTTCCCTTTTAAAACTGTTGAGGAAAAAAAATGTAAGGAAGGTAGACAGCAAAAACAGTTAAAAGTAAAACTTAAAAATCTTACCAATTTGCTGTAAAGAGATTAGACACAGAGAGTGGAACATGACAACACTCTCTTCCCCTGGATCTCCCTCTCTTCCTCACTTTACTGCCCTCAGTATGCATTTTATCCTGACTCTTTTTCATCCTTCTTCAGCCATGGGCTGAAAATATTTGGCATCTTGAACCAAATACTGGTATAAGAACAGGTGGCGATATTTTTCCAGTGCAATGCAGGCCCAGGACAAGGATGAAATGTGGGACATACAATTTATGCCCATTCCAAAGCTTCCAGTTAAGCTTAGCACATAGCAGTACTGCAAGTAGAAATGATTAAATAGATTTTTTTTTTCTAGTATTACAGACAGGTATTGCAGCTGGGTTACTGAAAATAAACCCCAAGTCCACCCCAATCCCTCAAACGAGCCACAGCTGTGGTTAACAATGATTCATTTGCATTTTTATTATTTCACCAAGAGAAGAAACAGAAGTTGTCTGGCTTTCTTCACACCAATAATTTTGCATTTTAAAGTTGGGATGTTTTCCATAATGAGCTGAATCAAAAATCTATTTGAAAAATATATATTTATATAAAAAAAAGATTCAGGTTGTTTGCACGTAAAACATCAATTGTTAAGTTTCTTTTGTCTTTGATTCCATGTTGCTGGAAAAAGTTTGAACAAGCTTGCATGCTAATTTGTCCTTAGTTGCAAGTATTACAGGCAATTTCATACTTTGCCTAATGAAAGGATAACCCTTCTTCGACACAATCAGAACTCAACAGTGATTCAGAAGCAACATCCTACCCTTAATACTGTCAGTTCGAGCCATGAAAATCCTTGATAAGGTTGAGAAGATGTCGCTAGGAATCAATTAATTGATGTGCCTAAGAGTTCCACGATACTATTTTAAGTTTTTTTTTTTTGCACCATTGATTGATTTTTTAAAATCCATGTTTATTTTTCCTCTGTCCAAAGTGTTCAAATGTAATGACACTGACTCTTCAAGACTGTCATTTTGAGTCTTCTTGTTTCACCTTACAGGATGCTCACACATCCCTTCCCCACCTTTTTTGCCTTAAATTCATTAAAATCTTTGCTCTGTCATAGATTCATACGTAGGTGCTCTGGTCGTTTGGAGATCATGGGAAAAGCTTGTTTTTTGTATGGCCCGGAGTTCGGCTGTCGTATTGGAAGTGGTGCTGAAGCTTCCCCACTCATCGTCACATCCATCTGCTCTACTCCACTTGTTTCCATTGGATATTCCACAGGTGTCTGAGGATTTGCCGTGCTGGCTGAAGCACCTCTTCCCCAGAAATCCCCAGGAGAAAATTTGACTGGGCTTTAAGACAAGGAAGAGCTATCATTCATTTATCTCAAGGATTATCTCAACAAGAAATATTTCCCTTAAATTTCAAGGGAGTGGGGTAATGTGACATTTATTTTTATTTAATTTTATTTTTGTGTGAATTAGTACAAAGGCCATTGCTCCCCTAGACTAACTGCTAGAGTTTCCTAACTGGTCTCTTTACCTCTATACCTGCCTCTGTAAAACCCTCCAGTGATACTTTTTTTTTTTTAAATCATTTTACTCCCGCGACTTAAAATAGCTTCCCATTGCATTTAAGATAAAATACTTCTCCAAACCTTTCTCTTCGTCACTCACCACACATCAGGAACATTGACCTTTCATTTCGAAGACCAAGTTTTTCCTCCCTTAGGGCTTTTGCATGGGCTGTTGCTCTACCTGTAACATCCTATACTTTTATTTTTTGTATGAGTGGCTTTTTCTCTTCATTCTTAGATGTTACTTCACCAGGGAGGCCTTTCTCTGACCACCATGACTAGGAGCCCCCGTTATTCTTAGCTACCACCGCACTTTTTTTCTTCATATAGTAACTTGACATTACCTGTGATTACATAATTCTTTTATTTCCTTCTTTGGTTATTTTAACTCTCTTCTCACTAAATTGTAAACTTCATCAGGACAAGGATAATTCCTATGTTAATCATGTATCCCCTTCATGCAACACAGCCCCTGGTATACAATAAATGTTGAATGAATGGGTAAAGACATTTGCCAGTGCAGCAGCTTACTTTCACAGGAGGGAAGGTAAACTATAGAGCATACAATACAAGACGTAGATGCTGTGCTTATGTCAACCACAGAGAATATGACAGATCTTTCATTTATGTGACGTGGCATAAATTTCTTAAGCATACTCTTCCAGGTTAAAAAAAATAAAAAAGATGTGAGAATAACAAAGTCTGAATACCTGACAGGTGTTCGTGGGCTGCCAATAAATCTTCGAGGTGATCGGATTTTTGGTTCAAAGGAAAATTTTTCTTTCACACTTTCAAGTACAGATGGAGCCACGTATGTAAAACCCTGAAAGATAGTGATTGTAGACTCCAGAATGGCGTTTTGTCAGATACATTAAGAAAATGTGGTTTCAGTCTCTGACACACCAAAAAAACAGTGCACACCTAAAATCACCACTCTGGGTCCTCCCATCTCCCCAGTCTCATTTCACACCTGTTAGCTTCTTTCCAGCCATTTCTTGAGGCACAGACCTCAGGAAGGCAGAATTCTATTGAGTCCCATATGCCAGTAAACAATATTCTACTTTGTTGAAAGAAAAACAAAAGAGGAAAATGTAGGCTCCACATTAAGATATTAAATACCAAGATGAATGCAAAGAAAATTCTAGTGTTTCTAGCCCACATGCTCATGAGCAACTAAGATTATCACACCCCAAACAGTTTCTCATTATTAGGCCAAAGTAAAAATAGAATTCTCTAACTCGGCATGTGTGATCTCTCTGGTTTTATAACAATGATTGGATAGATTTGGTATTTTCTTGATGTATAAGGGTCAACATTGTGAAAACCCTCAATTATAACAGGCAATTATGCAGTTTTATTAGGTTTAGTTCTTTCTTGGACCTTGCTATCAGACTACCAGGTGTCATTTCTCTTGCTGGAAATGTTTATCCCTTTAACAATCAGTCCTCCACCTAACTTCCCTTCTATTTATTATTCTAGTCACCTATGAATAGGCATTTTGAGTTATAGTAAGAAGACTCAATAAGCCTCTGGGTGAAGTCCTAACAAGTGAGGTGCAATTCTATAGCGCATATGCTTCAGAAACCATTTCCCCACATAGTCCAGTGGGCTATAGCTCTAACTACCAAGAGGACCAGGCTGTGCCTTAATCATCTTTCAATTTCCTTTAATTCTGTGATAGGAATTTAAATAATTATTGAACTGAAGTTGCTCTGACCACAGTCTCCAGGTAAGTGGGATGTTACTGTTTTTTATTAGTTTTTAAGAGGGGTACCTGGGTGGCTTAGTTGGTTAAGCAACTGCGTTCAGCTCAGGTCATGATCCCAGGGTCCTGGGATCGAGCCCCGCATTGGGCTCCTTGCTCAGCAGGGAACCTGCTTCTCCCTCTCCCTGCCAGTCCACCTGCTTGTGCTCTCTCTCTCTCTCTGTCATATAAATAAATAAAAAATCTTAAACATAAAAAATTAAGAGATTCACTTTATGTAACAAAGGAAATGATATAAAATGAGGTTTTTGTTGATCAAAATCTAAAAGCTCTAAAAAAAAATCTAAAAAATCTAAAAATCTGGGGTGCCTGGGTGGCTCGGATGGTTAAGCATCTGCCTTCAACTTGGGTCGTGATCCCAGGGTGCTGGGATCGGGCCCCACGTCAGGCTCCCGGCTCAGCTGGGAGTCTGCTTCTCCCTCTGCCTCTGCCTCTCTCCCCTGCTCATGCTCTCTCTCTCGGTGTCTCTCTCTCTCAGATGAATAAATCTTAAAAATAAATAAATTAATTGAATAAAAAATAAAAGTAAAAAATCTAATAAAAATCTAAAAGCTTTGCTTTTCTGAGGCGACAAGGTACAAATCAACACAGATACTTCTACAAATAATTTACTATTACATATGAACCAATATATTTTGATGTCAAATATTCATAATTAACAGGTTAAAAATCCCCTACAAAGTTACACTAAATGTACCAAAAATCTGTAGCTATTCCAGGAATAGAACAGTTACAGTGAGCTCTTCTACTGTTGTAACGGTGTGACTTCCATTTGAGATACTGAGCCAAACATCATTTTAAGTCAGTGGCCCATCTAAAAAGGGAATCCTATACTCCAAAGAATCAGACAGTCCCACTCTAACTGCTGAAATGGAATACTGGATTATGGGAATCAATTTTCTAACTTAGCAAGTTGTAAATTAATAAAAAATAGCATCCCAGGTTATCTACATCAACTGCAAAGCAAACAAATTGAATTTTCTTATTGAAAAGGGTCCATCCTAATACTTAAATTTCTCATGGCTACATGGAAATTCTTTCACTTACCAGAAAGACCTGGTTGGCACTTTCACTGAGAGTTGAGTCATCTGGGCTGTCAACAGGTGTCTGACGTGTAAACTTTGAATCAAACTGACTCACATCCTCTTCAGATTGCTTTGCGAAAAACAAAATTAGAAAACGATGAATAGTCTATATTATACATATCAATCAAATGCATGACTTGCATTAGAGAAGGCTCTAGCTAGAACTCTTCATAGGGTTTGATTGTAATAAAATATCAGAATAGTTTTAGCAGGCACAGACTGAAAAATAAATACAGGTGGAAAGTTTCTTTTTTAAGGTTTTATTTATTTATTTGAAAGAGAGAGAGAGCTAGAGAGAGCACAAATGGTGGGGAGGGGCAGAGGGAGAGGGAGAAGCAGACTCCCTGCTGAGCAGAGAGCACAATGCAGGGCTCAATCCCAGGACCCCAAGCTCATGACCTGAGCTGAAGGCAGACGCTTAACCGACTGAGCCACCCAGGTGCCCCCAGGTGGAAAGTTTCAAAGGTCAAATTACATCTTCAATTTTTAAGCATTTATTAAAGTAGATTTTAGTACATGCTCATCATTTTTTTTAAAAAAATCTGTCAAAAAAAATTTGAATGTCAATCTTCCCCACTTACAAAGCTTCAGGGCGCCTAGTCCACTGGCTAAATTCCCTATTACATATAATTTGCTCAGCTGGCCACTGCAGGTTTATAATAAAGCTGAAAAACTACTGAAACAGAACACAAAACACATTTGTAAAATGCTCTAAAGCTTCTTCCCATAGCTTATTTCATCCTACTACAGATTTCTCAAGGAGCAAAAATGATACTCTAAGTACATTTTCTTATGAAAAACATCACCTAAATCTAACCACCACATCTGTTTAATTCCTTCTCTCTGGCAACATCAGACTTTGTGGTCATGTCAAAAGAGCTAAGGAACTCAGTGTCAAAAGATGATAAAAACTAAGCATCAGTAAAAATTACTGCAATGGACTGAAACACAAATATATTAAAGGCATAAGTTCATAATTTTTTTTTTTTAGATTTTATTTATTGATTTGACAGAGAGAGACAGAGAGGGAACACAAGCAGGGGGAGTGGGAGAGGGAGAAGCAGGCCTCCCGCTGAGCAGGGAGCCCGATGCGGGGCTTGATCCCAGGACCCTGGGATCATGACCTGAGCCGAAGGCAGACACTTAACAACTGAGCCACCCAGGTGCCCCAAAAGGCATAAGTTCATAATTATACTGAAAAAAAAATCAAAGAACTGGTCAATTTTGGAAGATGTTAAAGAACCAATTTATCATTTTGAAAAATGGGAAAGAAACAAACATTCATCCTGCCTTTCCTGTATGAACAATGTAAGTTTGTCTTTAGGGAAAAATTCACTAATGAGGAATCAATAATAGTATTAGAACAATTTTGCAAACCCCCACTGAAATCCTGAAACTAGGCCAGAGTTTCTGAATCTCAGCACTACTGACATTTTGGGCTTGATAATTCTTGTTGTAGGGGCCTGTCCTATGTAAAAGAGGATGTTTAGCAGCATCTCTGGCCTCGACCCACTGCAAACCAATAACATCCCCTCCCCAAGTTATGACAACTTGTCTCCAAACGTTGCCAAATTGACCATACCTAAGCATCACTAATGTTGGCAATGATCACAACATCACTAAAAAAAAATACAAATACACATTATGCCTCCTGACTAAAATATACAACATCAAAAGTTTAATCTGAAGCAGATTAAGTATCTAAACCTAAATACTAGTTTTTGGAAATACAGGGAACAGATGAATATGGTCAATGACACTATGGGGTTAAAATCAGCAAAATCAAAGTTAGAAACCCTACAGGACATATAGTCCAGTTTCTTAAGTACTCAGGAGAGGAATCGAGAGGGGGTTGGAAAGAGACCTAAGAGATACAATAACCAAACTGTATAGACCTTGACTGAATTCTTATTAAAAGAAACCAACAGGGAGGAAAAGAAAACAAACGAAACTGGGGAAATTGTCAGCTTTTTAGTTGTGATGATAGCTAGCAGTTCTGTTTATGTTTAAACAAGATGACCTGACAAGCTGGACCACTGGTACAGAAGGGTTAATTATCCTCCTTACAATTATATATGCGAAAATTTTCTTGTGCTCCAGAACCAAATTATCATCGTCATTATCTTCCTCTTCCTCCACCTTCATTCCAAGAAATAGAAAAAGAAACTATATTTTCTCAAATTCTGAGGTGGAAGAAAGACAAGAACTAACACACTAACTCATGTACTCATAAACACATTGTTATACAAACATAAAGGCAGAGATCGGGTAATGTGCCTACAAGCCAAGGAATGCCAAAGATTGCTAGCAAGCCACCAGAAGCTAGGAGAGAGGCACAAAGTGGAACGGAAGGCTCTCACAGCCTTCATAATGAACCAAGCCTGTCAATACATTATCTTGGACATCTAGTCTCCAGAACTGTAATACAATAAACTTCTGCTGTGTAAGCCACCTAGTTTGTGGTACTTTGTTACAGCAACCCTAGCAAACTAATACACATTTATACTATATTTTGAAGAAAAAAATTCCCAGAAAATCAAATTCAAAACAGGGTTGAATCAGAGGGTAACCACACTTACCCTGGTGAGCATTTTGTTATGTATATAACTGTTAAATCACTATGCTATATACCTGAAACTTATATATTATTATATGTCAACTAAACTTCAATTTAGAAATAAAAAATAAGGGGCACCTGGGTGGCTCAGTCGGTTAAGTGTCTGCCTTCAGCTCAGGTCATGATCCCAGGGTCCTGGGATCGAGCCCCACATCAAGCCCCCTGCTCAGCGGAGAGCCTGCTTCTCCCTCTCCCTCTGCTGCTCCCTCTGCCAAATAAATAAATAAAATCTTTAAAAAAAAGAAAAGAGGGGCGCCTGGGTGGCTCAGTCGTTAAGTGTCTGCCTTCTGCTCAGGTCGTGATCCCAGGGTCTTGGATTGAGCCCCACGTCCGGGTCCCTGCTCAGCGGGAAGCCTGCTTCTCCCTCTCCCACTCCCCCTGCTTGTGTTCCCTCTCTCACTGTCTCTCTCTGTCAAATAAATAAAAAATCTTAAAAAAAAAAAATAATAATTAAATTAAGGGCACCTGGGCACTTTTTAAAGATTTTATGTGTTTACTTGAGAGAGAGAGAAAGAAAGAGAGTGCAAGCAGGGGGCAGAGGTAGAAGTAGGCTCCCCACTGAGCAGGGAGAGAGAGACCCTAGGATCATGACCCGAGCCGAAGGCAGATGCTTAACTGACTGAGCCACCCAGGTATCCTGAGCATGTGACTCTTGATCTCAGGGTCATGATTTTGAACCCCATGTGGGATACAGAGATTACTTAAATAAATAAAACTTTAAAAAAGTTAAAAATAAAAAAAGAGAGTAAAAGATTATACTCCATAAAAATAAAATACGGTTGAATTAAGCAAACAAAGCAAAAAAGTTCTAACTACTTGAAATATTTAGTTGTCTTAGGCAACCAACTTAAAAATAGTTAATATAGGGGCGCCTGGGTGGCTCAGTCGGTTAAGCGTCTGCCTTCGGCTCAGGTCATGATCCCGGGGTCCTGGGATCGAGCCCCGCATCAGGCTCCTTGCTCTGCAGGAAGCCTGCTTCTCTTTCTCCCTCTCCCTCTGCTGCTCCCCCTGCTTGTGTTCCCTCTCTCTCTCTGTCAAATAAATAAATAAAATCTTAAAAAAAAAAAAAAAAATAGTTAATATACTCATCAATTGCTGCTGGCAGTAGTCCTTGAAAAGACTGTACAGAATAAAGATTCTGAAGAGAACATAAACCAAAGTTTTCTGAATTGTTAATATAAACATAACGTTTCTGAATGCTCTGAGATTTTATTCTAAATAAGTACCAGGTCCTTCAAGTTATATGGTTTCAGGTATACATACCAACAGAGGTTTAAAGGGGGGCTCCACCTTCCGAGCTAGCAGTTCTTCCCAGTTAATATGCCTGAAGAATGGATGAGCCTAGGAAAAAAGAACAGGAAGAAAAGTCAAGGCAAATAGACTTCATTGGATTGACAAATTAACTGTTTGAAGTTACAAATCACAAAATACACTATACTATTTATTTTTTAGATTTTATTTATTTGAGAGAGAGAAAGCATGAACATGAGTGGGGGGAGGGGCAGAGGGGAAGGGAGAGGGAGAATCTCTCAAGCCCACCCAATACAGGGCTCGATCCCAAGACCCTGAGATCATGACCTGAGCCAAAACCAAGAGTCGGATACTTAACCAACTGAGCCACCCAGATGCCCCACAAAATAAACTTTAAACAACTCCATACAATCCTCACAAATACATAGAATTAGCACTATCTTCCCCTCAAACCACCAAAAAGGCCAATCCCTACTTGAACTTCTCCAGCATCCCCAGGGCCAGCTCCAAGCCGAGAAGCAGCATTTCTTTTCAGCAGCTTTAGGGAGGGAAAACAAAACAAAACAAAACATTTATGAACCTTAGCCAAATTGATTATTTTTTATTTACAGAATTTGCTTGCCTATATTGCTTTTCTATTTTGAGAAAATAGGCTTTATTAATTACTACTAAATATTGTTTGGGAATAAAAAGGAAAAATCTTTTTTTTTAATTAATTATTTGAGAGAGAGCAGAGAGAGAGAGAAAGCACACACAAGCTGGTGGGGCGGGGGGTAAGGGGCAGAGGGAGAGGGAGAAGCAGACTCCTGCTGAGCAGGGAGCCCAATGCGGGGCTTGATCTCAGGACCCTGTGATCATGGCCTGAGCCGAAAGCCAGCCACCCAGGCACCCCAAGGAAAGAAAATCTTTAAACAAACAAATTTGTACTTTACCTGCAAAAACTGTAGGCTTTTTTGTTTAATATATGTGTATGATTCTTTATTCAAAATGTATGTTCAATTCTATCTATTTAGATCCCAGTAGTTAAGGGTCATCGTTTCGTGTCCTACCTTTTTAAGCAGATCTCTGGCTTCTTGTGTGAGGTAGGGAGGCAAATTGAGTTTACATTTGAGGATTTTGTCAATTGTTTTCTTTCTGTTCTCCCCAGTGAACGGGGGCTAGGAATAGAGAGAGTGAGAAAAATTAGCATATAAAAAATAAAATTATCCATTTTCTGAATTAGTCAGCTATGCATAGAAATCAGAAATGTATGCTGTGATATGGGCTGACTGCTAAAGATCTATAGTTTTTAAGCAATGGGACAGAAGAAACAGCAACATCTCAGAAGAAACTGGGTTTCCACTATTAACTTTATGTTATAATAGGTTAGCCATGTGATTTTATGCTTTACTTTCTCCTTTTATAAAATAAGGGCAGTATCTATTTTATACCTCTTTCACAGGACTGACATGACAGATCATTTAAACAAAAATGTTTTTAAAAGTATAGGGGCCCATTCTACTACCAATAAAGCTTTATTAGGGTTAATTTTTTTTTAAATAACTCCATCAGTAACATTTTAAAAAGCGCAGGAAAGGTCTCTTGCCATAATGATTTAATAACTACTCAGCACAGACCATAATACATGCAGCTTTTAACTGTGCACCTACTGCTCCAGTCAGCATGTCATACATTAATGCTCCCAAACTCCACCAATCCACAGCACGATTGTGGCCACTTCTCATCAAGATTTCAGGGGCCCTACAATGAGAAAAATAATATGCCTAAAAAATTCACCCATTTGCATATCATCTGAATTAGAAGTTTTAAAAACAATATATGGAGCCAAATGATGCTATAGAAAATATACAGCACACTATTAAACCAGGTAAAAGTTAGCTATTACTCCCCCAAACCAGTTATATTTCTTTCAACATGCAGCTCACATGTATTCTATTGTTCCACAAAATGTGTGTGTGACTGTTCCATCATGAATAGATTCTTTGCATAGTCCAAAGTCTGTTAGTTTCACATGACCTACAATGAAAGATCACAGCATAGTTACTCTGAGAACTCTAACCATGTGCAGTGTTTGAATGTATCATACAAGACAATAATCTATCCTTCCATTTAACTTTTTCTGCCTTAAATATTTTTTGAAGATACAACTAGTAAGGTGCCATCCATAAAATGGGATGCTAACTTTTTAAAGCTAAGTCATTTTTTGCCAATGATGTAATATAAAAGGAAAATAGAGAAAAAAAGTAGAACAGCTTGTCCAAGGCTCTAGCTCTACCATCCTGAGAAAGCAAGCCCTTTCAAGAAAAATTTTTGAAAGTCTGGTTAAGTACACAAACCCTAATAAAGATATGCTGCACCTTTTAAAGGTCTGACACTGTATTTCAAATATATAACTTTTTACCACAGTGAACTGTGACTGGACAGTTTTTTAAATAGTCTCAGAAAGTCACTATAACAAGTTAGCTTATTCTGCCAATACTGCCAGTTCAGGAAAAGAAATGACATTGCTATGGCATGGGACTGTCATCTCTAATCCAGAAAGTGAAAAACTCACCACCTTACACAAAGAACATTACTGAACTGTTATTAGATATCCAGTGGTTCAACCACTATTGAGGGACCCTACTATTCCAGGTTTATTTCAGAGAAAAGAAAAGGCAATGGCCTATTGATACAAATGTAAATGTGTACTTTACCCTGACACAGAAAAAAATATGACCCTTATTTTCACAGAGCCACCTGACACACTCAAGCTTATGGATCAAAGAAGTTAACTAGTCATTTCCCTATTCTATCCTTTGCCTTAGAATTCAGAATCAGAATCCAGGTTTGGGGGGATGGGAGCAGAACTGGGAGGGAAAGAGATACATAGATTCACAATGATGTACTTGGTTAAGTAGAGCATTTCTCTTAAAAAAAAAAAAAAAGAGAAAGAAAAGCACAATATGAAACATACTCATACTAGTGTCAGTTGTCCACATCATTTCCTGTCCAAGAATTTAAAACCCTTAACCACCTATTGTATCATTTTGTAGACATCGAAGGATCAGCAACTGCTACCAGCACCCTGATAGCCTGGTTGGCTGGTTGCTCCTTTGGGGTATGAGTGAGCTGTGAAGTCTACCTAGCCCAAATTACTCTTGCATAAATCAAACTGTCTATAGTAGCATGCACTTGTAATCAAGACTCAATTTGCTCTACCTACACCTGTACAGAATATTAGCCTTTCTGATTTTTTTTTTTTTTTTTAAAGATTTTATTTATTTATTTGACAGAGAGAGAGATAGCGAGAGCAGGAACACAAGCAGGGGGAGTGGGAGAGGGAGAAGCAGGCTTCCCGCTGAGCAGGGAGCCCGATGTGGGACTCGATCCCAGGACCCCGGGATCATGACCTGAGCCGAAGGCAGACGCTTAACGACTGAGCCACCCAGGCGCCCTAGCCTTTCTGATTTTTATGTTTGTTTTTACAAACAGCAAAAATAAACTGATGCCTACTAAACATTTTCTTTCCAAGGCTACATCAAATATTTTGGTTCAATTCTAATCCTTTTTTTACAGCATTAATAAAATTTATCATAAAAGGTATTAATTCTGGGGCGCCTGGGTGGCTCGGTTGCTAAGCCTCTGCCTTCGGCTCAGGTCATGATCCCAGGGTCCTGGGATCGAGCCCCGCATCGGGCTCCCTGCTCCGCGGGAAACCTGCTTCTCCCTGTCCCACTCCCCCTGCTTGTGTTCCCTCTCTCACTGTGTCTCTCTCTGTCAAATAAATAAATAAAATCTTTTAAAAAAATAAATAAATAAAAAGCATTGCTTCTAATATTTATGTATTTTTATCATTAAGGAAAACTCAATTTATAGGGTTAAGATCTACTTTCCAATTTAAGGAAGAAACCAAAATTAAAGTTTGGACTGGCTTTTGACTCACCACATGTTATGTAAAGATTTCAAAAGAACGACAAGCTATAGAGAGCAAGGACTAAACTGAAAAACACAGTTAAGTGGCCAGTTATTCCTAACTCCGTCTAATCTCATCAATCACAAATATCTAAATACCTAAATCTCAGCAAGTATTATGATGCCATAAATTCTGAGGGAGGAATGTATAATAATAGATACATGACTATGGGGCTTTGTAAATGACCATGACCTGTGTGGGAGGATTTTAAGATGATTATTTACTATAGAATTGTTTACGGTATATCTCCACCTTGGTGATTAAGCATGATATTCTCCGGCTTCAGGTCTCTGTAGATGATCCCCTTTTGATGTAAATGCCCCAAAGCCATGGAGATTTCTGCCAAGTAAAAGCTGGAAACAAAAGTGATTTAATAAAATTAAAAAGAGTAATATACTCAAAGCAGTTTATGTATGGAGCAAAATTCCTTGAAAGAAATAGACATGCACCAAAGACCAAATTAGTGGGGATGGGGGTGGGGATGGGGGAAAGAGATGGCGTAGGATACTGCCAAAAGGCATGGTGACATTTATGTTTCACTTATTTAGTGAAACTATAAAATGTTTTATTTCATCATTAGAACATACTGCTAATTGCAAAGAAGTCCAGAATATGCCAAACTGTCACTGGTTTTTGTTCTGTGTAGGAATTAGGCCAATAGTCATTCAGATCAGAGCAAATTACTCCCACCCACCCCCAATTTTAAAATCCCATAGGACATAGGAACTTTGTTATTCTCAGACAGCAAGTCTTAGTTTCAAAAGATACCTTATAAATAACCTGACCCTTAGAAGCCCGCTCATCCCTTAATATAGCTGCATAATTATATACAGTTCATGCCCACAGTATCTGCCCTCCCTCTTGCCAGCCAGCCCACAACTATAAACTGTGTGACACTCAAATTTATCTACCTCAAAAGAATAAAGGGCTGAGTCAACCCTGTCTGGATTCGAAAAGCACAAGGCACTGCAATACTGGCTGCATAACAATGTTGCAATCCTGCAGATTACTCCAGGATGGAGAGGGTGTGTCCTAGAGGACTGAGGCAGTTTCACAGCCAGCAGGACCACAAATACAGCCTCCAACACGGCTCAGAGAGCCTCCTCCAAAAAAGGGTACTTCATCCCTAAGGCTCTTAAATGCAGCTTCTGTGTTAGAAAAGGCCTGAAATTAAACAATGGAATGCAGTTTGGTAATTAAGGTAGAAAAAACATATAAGTGTTTTCTATTCAATTAATGTGTAGGATAAACTGATTTATTGTTACCCAATACTGTCATCTCACAAAAGGATGTATATATTTTTAATTTGAAGCAGATGCCATCTTAAGAAATATAAGGGTAGATCCCATCCTGGCCATAGAATCAATCCACAGATGATGTGTGCCGGCTTATCACCTCCCTAAGACTGCACCTTGGGAACTGGAAAGTCTAAAAAAAAAGAGGAGATGATTTCTGATACTTTCCATTGTTCCAGACATAAAGTTCCACCGGAAAACCACACTCACCCACAGCCAAGGCAGGCAGCTTACCAATTCAAGGAAAGAAAGCCCCAGTGAGAATGGTTCTGTTAGGAACTGGCGTGAAGAGCGTTCCACCCAAGGCCTGGGGGCAAAGGAATGATGTGACCTCCAAAAGCTGCCCCGCCCCAAAGATGCTTCTCCCCCTTGAAGTCCTGAGTGACTGACTGGCTCCAGAACAATTTATTGAATCATTTGGCTGCCCATAGTGGGAACAGGACTTTGCTTTTAATTATATGAATCATTACCTGAATCCCTGCAACCACAAAAATTTCACTTACCAGGCTGTGTCTTCCATAAATATTCCCTCTCTTTCTAACTGCATAAATAATTCTCCTCCTGTAAAGAAAAGGAAAAGATATTAGAAATAAAACAATCTTCATTTCCAACCCATTTCTAACCACAGTTAAAAGATATCAGTCCCTTAAAAATAAAAAACAGATTCTAAAAAATACAGGTTTAAAACTAAGTCTTCAGGATTCTATTTTTAGCAGTGTTCTTATTTTTATGTGAAATATGTATTTTGGAGTTCCAGGTTTGTACATCTTTAAACTTCAAAATAGTTATAGATTCCAGACCTGAGGTTAAAAAAATAATCTTGGTTAAAACTTCTCTCACATTTTACCCTAAGCAGAAAAACTTTAGTATATAATTAAGCCACCCTTACAAATTAAAATTAGTGAATACCCTTATTCTATATTTTCAGATCTCTTAATCCAGAGGAAGCCGGCATCAGCTTTGTTAAAAGCATGGCACTGTTTTGAATATCAAAATAAATAATGATAATAAAGAATTATATCTCACTGAATAATCTTAGAATCCATGAGCCCACAATGATGTAAATCAATGAAGAGAGCAATAAATTAAGTTTTAAAATGGGAGAGAAGGGAAAGCTCTTTGTTACAGTAGAATGCCAAATAATGAATGAGGCACGATGGAATAAGAAAAATCACTTGGCAATCATTATAGTTAATTGTTTCAAGCAAGAATCAATGAATGCTAAAACTGTATGTGAAAGCTTGATGAGAGACAAGATATTTCAATAATCCCAAAGTATCTCAAGATACTTATTCATTACAAAGGGAAAACTTCACCAGGGAAAAAACTGGCCAACACCACCTTATAAGTGTGATCGAAGTAAATATCAACAGTAATGGGACAAAGATATAAACATCATGTACCTCCTGATTTGACAGAGAAGGACACAATGTCATTTTGATGGTCCTCCCCAAATGCATAACCTGAATCTAATCTTGAGGAAACATCCCATAAGCCCAAATTGATGCATTCTACAAAACAAGTGGCCTATATTCTTCAAAAATGTCAAGGTCACAAAAGACAAAGAAAGACTGAGGAACTGTTCTAGATTAAAGGAAACTGAGATATTACTGTATCAGTGTTAATTTCCAGTTTTGATAATTTTAGTAGAGTTAAGATACTGTCATTGATTTTAGAAAATATACACTGAAGTATTTAGGGGTAATGGGAAATCATGTCTGCAACATTCTCTTAAGCAATGCAGAAAAAAATTATGTATATACATGTACATATATGTACATGTATATATATGTATACATGTACATGTATATACATACACATACATATATACACACCCATACATGTGTATACATATACATAGAGAGGGAGAGAAAAGAAGGATGAAACAAAACACCTGTAAAATGATAACACTTGGGGAATTTAGGTGAAGGGTATGTGGGAAGTCTTTGTACTATTTCTGCAACTTTTCTGTGTAAATCTGAAATCATGTCAAAATAAAGTTACCCAAAAAATAGCAACAACAGTCACAAAAAAGTTGCTAAATTCTGCAGCTTTCTGTTCCATGTTACAGGCCATTGTGAAACCTGCTTTTCAGAAAACTCAAATATGTTGGCTGGAAATAGATACCTGTGATCTAGAAATGGTAAGAAGCAACAAGTTTCCAGGAGGTAATAAGCCCTGGAAATTGTGGATGTCTTCCTACATAAACTGCACAGTCTATCAAAAAGGTTACATTCAACCAAAAAATTCTTCTGTTTAGAGATGCAATTTTGAAAATACTCAATATCTTAAATACTCTCAAGTTTTCCATTTGAGTTTGGAAAGAAATGGCTTTGATGGTTCATTTGAATTATAGTATCTTACCCGAGTGCAGTCACTGTGATGGCTCTGTATCAATTAGGTGTTTGTTATTTTAAGTAATTGATTACAAAAGGATTAGGATTAAGATAAAATTTTACAGATGGGGAAAAAACTTAACCTTTAAAGTTTCCTTTATATTTGTCTGCGAAAAGAAACATATGGTCACATCTGAATTCCTTATGTCAATGTATTTGTCAATTTTAAGAACTATTTAATCGCATTGGGGAAAAAGCATTTTTCCAATGGAAAATAATGTCTGACCCAGTTTCTGGAGCAAATGCAAATAATTACACCAAACTGAGTGTACTGACCGCTGAGATACTCAAGGATGAGGTAGAGTTTTCCACCGGTCTGAAAGGCATAAATTAAATCCACAATGAAGGGATGCTTTACTTCCTCCAGAATATTCCGTTCTGCTTTTGTATGAGCTGTATCTTTAGCATTTCTTACTATCATTGCCTAAAGGAAAAGAGATGATCTATAAGAACAAAACAGTAGACATTTTTATTCTATAGTAACTGGAAAATCTATTTTGTGCTTTTCTTGCCAATATTAAACTATTACTCACAGTTCCCACTAGAGATTGAGATAGGAGTAATGGAAGACATTCACTTCTCATATATATCTGCACTGTTCGGATTTTTTGCAGTGAACATGTAAATGACAACCTAAAGATACCTTTTTAAAAAATGTAAACAGGTGAAGTTTATTCATATATTCACTAACTGTTCAATGTCTACTATGCTCCAGGCTCTGTAATAAGAAAGAAGAACTAACAGAAGTCTCCAGCCTATAGAAGTCCAAAGTGTCGGGGAAGAGAGGGAAGTCACTGCAGGTAAGCACAAGGTGCTTTGGGAGAACAGAGCAACTACATCTGACATGGCAAGAAGTGTTCCTGGAGGTGGCAATACCTAAACTGTATCATAAAAAATTATTAAAATGAAATGCAGAGGGTAAAAAAAAAACATTTCCAGTGCCAAAGAGGCTTGACAGGACATGTCTAGGGAACCTATAAGTAGTTCAGTATGGTTAGAAGTGGCTAGAGATTAGGCTGGCGATGTAGGTGGAGACCAGAAATGGAAGGCCTAGGTATCTAGGCAAAAGAGTGTGAATCTTATCTTAGAGGCAGAGGAAAAATGTTGAGGTTCTGAAATTGAATAACCCTTGGCTTTAAGACAGTTTAATAGCAGTGTGGAGTTTTAGGGAAGAAATGAGACCAGTTAGGAGGCTAGTACAGTAAAGTAAGTAAAGTAAGACCTTTAACTAAGAAAATGAAGTTGGGGGGCACCTGTGCGGCTCAGTCAGTTAAGCGTCCGACTCTTGATTTCAGCTCAGGTCATGATCTCAGGGTGTGAGACTGAGCCTGGCAATGGGCTCCATGCTGGACACGTCAGCTGCTTAAGATTCTCTCCCTCTCCCTCTACCCTTACTCAACCCCCTCTAAAAAAAAAAAAAAAAAGGAAAAGGAAAAGGAAGGTGGAAAAAACAAAAAAAGAAAAGATAAAGATGTATTATCAGCACTTGCGGACTAGGTTGAGAAGAAATGATGATACCATGGTTTCTGCACAAGTAATAGAACAATGGTTATCATTCAAAGCAGGAAATGGAAGTCAAGAAGAGTTTTGGGAAAACGATGCATTGTTTTTGGACATGTTAAGTCTAAATTCTAGGACTAAGTTCTGGTACATCTCCAGTAACATGAAAATGCATATACACAAGGTTATTAGTTGCAATATTATTTATAAAAGTGAAATGTTAAAAACAACCTAAATGCCCATGTATAGAATACTGGATAAAAACCTATGGACTATCTACCTAATGTGTAAAAAAAGCTATAAAAAGAATGGGGAATGTCTCTATGAAAGCAAGGTGCAAAAGAGCATATATGGCATAACAGTATCACAGTATACTACCTTTTGTGTAAGAAAGGGGAAACAAGAATATGTATATGTATCTCCTTATATCTTCAATAATGAACACAACTAAGATAAACCAAAAGCTAATGACAGTGGGAAGATTAAGTAATGGGATTAGACTTCTGAGTACATCTTCGGAGTAAAACCTCAATGGTTTTAGCTTACCTAAATCAAATTTTTTTTTTCTCTTACCTAAATCAAATATTATTGTGATTATAAAATGGAGGTTTTTGAATTCTGAACCATGGTAATGTTTTATACATTCCAAAACTAAAATTAAATCAACAAAGATGGGGGAGGGAAATAAAACTGAACACAACAGAAATATATAAATGTAATTGAATATTACCCTGATAATTTTACCATAGGAGAAAAAAGATATTTAAATAACTTTACATGGCACACTCTTAATGACATATATGTAAGCATAACAAAAATTGCAAAGAAATCTTATGCCACACTTAGTAGGTTTGTAGCTGCTAATAATACTGATATTGTAATTCTCAAACTATTATGCATATATTGTACAACTGAGCAAATGAGTAAATTTATTGATGTTACTACCAGGCTTCTCAATGTGGAAAACCAGAGATGTAAATATGGACTGAGATAAGAAAAGCCCTATGGAACTGGACTGGAATTAGGGATATCAATATGAAGCCATGATTTAAAAAGAAAAACCTCCTAGCTCTACCCACTGAAAGAGCCAGAAACAATGACACTTTAGTAGTAAGGAGCATAGCTGGCACCCAGATCTTGGTTTCTCTACCAAAAGAAACCAGGGTTCCTTAGAGAAAAAGATGGTTCTAAGCCAGAGTTAGGGAAAGTGCAAGGGAAATCCGGAGCACTCTATTATACCAGGAAGTACTCAAAAACTGACAAGGACATATCAAGGACATAGAAGCCATCTTAAAAGAGTTCTCTGTAGCAAAATTTGGGACAATTTGAGGACCAAATGAATAATGAAAGAAATGGATAACACACTGAAAATAAAAAGTCCATACTGACTCTTAAAAAATTAAATTTAAAAAAGGAAGTATAAAAAGCTCTTTATAGAAGAATGACAATATAGAAACAAAATGGCAAGATAGAAAAGTCTCCATTTTGTAATCACCATAGTAATATTTGATTTAGATAAGAAACAATGGATGATAAAACCACTGGGTAAAAGATTATTAGGATAGAATATTCATATCCCTATTATACCATACACTGAGAACATAATATTCCTGCAAAAAGTATTTAACCTAAATTTAAAATTTAGGTGTTTTCATGAGTAAACAATGAAACATATCCAAATTAAGGGATATTCTGCAAAACAACTGGCCTGAGCTCTTCAAAAAATGTAAATGTCGGGGCGCCTGGGTGGCTCAGTCGTTAAGCGTCTGCCTTCGGCTCGGGTCGTGATCCCAGGGTCCTGGGATCGAGCCCCGCATCGGGCTCCCTGCTCGGCGGGAAGCCTGCTTCTCCCTCTCCCACTCCCCCTGCTTGTGTTCCCCTCTCTCACTGTGTCTCTCTCTGTCAAATAAATAAATAAAATCTTTAAAAAAAAAAAAAAAATGTAAATGTCATGAAAGACAAAAGAAAAGGGTGGGAAATGGCTCCAGAATAAAGGAAACTAAAGAGATAGGACAACTCAATGCATATGTGATCCTTGGCTAAATCCCGAATATTAAAAACAAAATAAAACAGCTATAAAAGATATACTGATACAGCTGAGGAAATCTGAGTATGGACGATATATTAGAAAACAGCAACTGTTTATCAACGGTAAGTTTCCCAAATGTGATAATTACACTGTGATTTTATGTGAAAATGCCCTTACTCTTAAGAGATACAAACTAAAGAAAATAAGGGTGAAATACCATGATATCTACAATTAACTTTCAAATTGTACAGCAAAAGAATGAAAATTTTGAATATGCATAAATATACATATACATGGAAGGGATGGAGAAAGTGAGGGGCAGACAAAGAAAATATGGCAAACTTAGTTGGTGTTCACTGTACTATTCTTGCAACCCTTTGGAAAGTCTGAAAATTTTCAAACATTATTACTTTTTTTTTTTAAGATTTTATTTATTTATTTGACAGAGAGAGAGATAGTGAGAGCAGGAACACAAGCAGGGGGAGTGGGAGAGGGAGAAGCAGGCTCCCCGCCAAGCAGGGAGCCCAATGCGGGACTCGATCCCAGGACCCTGGGACCATGACCAGAGCCAAAGGCACACGCCCAACCGACTGAGCCACCCAGGCACCCTCAAACATTATTTTTTAACTGCTCAGGAGGTTTGAGTTTTTTAAATAAGTAATTTTGAGAAAGTCTGGGAAGCAAGAGACTAAGAGATAAGCTGAAAAATTAGTAAAGTAGAATCACGTAAGTAAAGAAAACAGTTTCAAAATGCTGTGGTCAACAGCTTCAATGTAACAGAGAAGTAAATTAAGGATGAATTAAGTAAAGACCATTGAATTCAGCCATTAGGAGACTGGTGATGACAAGAGTTTTAAAGTAGAGTCATTAAGTCAAAATATAGTGAATGAAAAAATAGTAAAACATGACTTCTCAAGAAATTCAGCTATGAAAGGCAAAGAGGGTGGAAGCCATAGGAAGACTTTGTGAGAAGGATTTGTTTTACTAAATATGGAAAAGACATGAATATACTTAAACAAAGAAAGAAGTAAGGATAGAGGATGGAAAAAGAGAAAGAAGTGACAAAGACCCCTAACAGGCAGAAAGAGATGGGATCCAAAACATAAAGAGAGGGCTTAACCTCGGAAAGAAGAGGAATATATCTCTTACTAACACTGGAGAGAAGGAAGTAAAGACAAATGAAAATGCAGATTAATATGGTATTAGGGGTAGGGATTAGAACAGGAAGTGGAAGGAAATCACATGTGACAGCCTCAAATAGGAAGAGAGGCAGTCTACTAAAGAGGTAAGAGGGACTGATAGCAAAGTTATAGAGAACGGAAGAAGTTGTCTAGGGACATGGAGAAAAACAGCTGGTGGGGTGCCTGGGTGGCTAAGTCAGTTAAGTGTCTGCCTTCGGCTCAGGTCATGATCCCAGGGTGCTGGAATCGAGCCCCACATTGGGCTCCCAGGTCAGCAGGAAGCCTGCTTCTCCCTCTCCCTCTGCCTGACACTGCTTGTGTGCTCTCTCTCTCTCACTCTGTGTCAAATAAACAAAATCTTAAAAAAGAAAGGAAGAAGGAAAGAAGGAAAGAAAAATAGCTGGTGAATACCGAGGGTCCAAATGATTTGGGGACTACGAATTTGTCCTAGCAGCAATCTACAAGTTTGTGATTTCTGCCAGCAATGCTCAGTAACTGAAATACAGGAATAAAGCGGCATTAACAACCAAACTATTTTTTTTTTTAAGATTTTATTTATTTGACAGAGAGAGACACAGTGAGAGAGGGAACACAAGCAGGGGGAGTGGGAGAGGGAGAAGCAGGCTTCCCGCGGAGCAGGGAACCTGATGCGGGGCTCGATCCCAGGATCCTGGGATCATAACCTGAGCCAAAGGCAGACGCTCAATGACTGAGCCACCCAGGCGCCCCAACAACTAAACTATTAAAAGTAGGACTTTCCCAGGGGCACCTAGGTGGTTCAGTCATTGAGCGTCTGCCTTCAGCTCAGGTCATGATCCCAGTGTCCTGGGATTGAGCCCCGTTGTCGGGCTCCCTGCTGGGCGGCAGGCCTGCTTCTCCCTCTCCCACTCCCCCTGCTTGTGTTCCCTCTCTTGCTGTCTCTCTGTCAAATAAATAAATAAAATCTTTAAAAAAAAAAAAAAGTAGGACTTTCCTAAACATAAGGTCAATGGCGCTAGCAAGTGACTGAAATGGCAGATCATGCTGATTAGGCTGGATTCAGAATAAAGTGAAATAAGAAGGGGGTTAAGAACTTTAGAAAAAAACCCAGAAAGGTCAAAGGACTAAAAGGTTGAAAGCCAAAGACCAAGCATTGTAGGAATAAAGAAGTGAGAGGTTATTGTTCTATTGTAGTCCAATACTTCAGAGGTGGAGAATACAGCTATGGGGGCTGGTAAAGTGGAATGGAAATGAAAGCTGATAGAGTTGAGATCAAGGAATTAGAAAGGCTAGGCTACTGATTACTTATTTAATATAAGGACAGCGAAGACATACAGGATAACAAGGCTCAGGAGTGAGAAAAAAAATGATAAAAGGTAAGGGAGGTTTCAACCTCAATGTAGAAAGGATTTTGACCACAAGATAGAAGAGAAATTTTAAGAATAAGCTTAACAGTTCTTCCCTTGAATTATATAGTAAGCAGAGTGAGAGGAAGAGACCACATTCGCCTCAAATGCTAAATCCTAGTATCCAGCATAATGCCTGGCACATTGCCAGTTCTCAATTGATTCAATAAAAGGAATGGAAAAAGGATGACCAATCTGTGAACCACAAGCCTTTAGCCAAAGGGTCTAAAATTTACAGTGTGGGCTGAATTAATGCCATGGGCAATAGTACTTTGCTCTCAGGGTACATTTTTGTTGCAACTGGCAGGAAAGAGAAAGTCTTTTCCTCAACATTCCACCCTGAGAAAATACCCAAATAGTACCATTCCTGTAAAAAATCCCAGGAGAACTGATAAATTCAAACAGACTGTCCAGATGCAAATACCTCATTTAAGATAAGGAGACACGTGGTTCTACTCTGATTTGATCTTCAAGGCTGGAAAGACATATGTTCTTACTGCATACAAAGTTCAGGAGGGTTAATAATAATAAAATCAGAATAAAGAAACTCAAAGGCAGCATACAGTCATCTTATCTAGTTAGGAATTAAAATTCTGGACTTAACCCTAGCAACCTCTTCACTTTCATTATTTACGCTGTGAGCTTGTTTTCAGGGACAGCAAGGAAAACATGAGACAGCATCTGACTCTCTAGCCAAGCTTGGGGAAAGAAAAACCCTGAGAGTGGGAGGGAATGGTAACTAACCAAAAGGAGAGGTGAGCAAGTTAGGTCTTGGATGCCTGGGGCTAAAAACGAGGTCTGACATTTAGCAGTAATTAAGTCTATGGATTTCCCAATACACTGTGCCTATCCACCACCAGCGGAAAAACAACACCCTCTTCTTTTCATTAAAGATGTCCATGCCAGAAACATACTTCATTCAAGACAGAATTATGATTAATTATGGTCAGCCCTGATTATAAAATATATCAAAAGGAATAAATTAACCTAAGAATCTTGTCCAATACTTCTTTCAACATTTCTAGGACAAGCATTATTATACTCTCTCCAATTCTATACCTAACATATTTTATAGATCAAAACATCATTAATCTCAAATGATTCCAATGGGAAAGCCAGACAGCAGATTAATACTGACTTATTGATACAGAAAGTGATGTTCAGAATATCTGAACTGCTTCTTTTAAGACAATCCCCAGGGTGATTCCAGCTGGCTCAGTCAGAACAGCATCAGCATGTGACTCTTGATCTCGGGGTCATGAATTTGAGCCCCACACTGGGTGTAGAGGTTACTTAAATAAATAAATAAACTTAAAAAAAAAAAAGACAATCACCAATAAAGTTGTGGTCATATTTGTTCCTCAGCTTTTAAACTAATAAATCATGTATACTGCTTAAGTGAAAATCAGAAAGATAAAGACCAAAGTATTATAAACCCTGTAATTTTTGTTAAAAGTTGTTTTGTCTTTTAATATAGTTTTGTAGTAAGACTTGTTTTAAGACAGTGTGATCTTGGGGCGCCTGGGTGGCTCAGTTGGTTAAGCCACTGCCTTCAGCTCAGGTCATGATCCTGGAGTCCCGGGATCGAGTCCCGCATCGGGCTCCCTGCTCAGCGGGGAGCCTGCTTCGCCCTCTGACCCTCCCCCCTCTCATGCTCTCTCTCTCTCATTCTCTCTCTCAAATAAATAAATAAAATCTTAAAAAAAAAAAAAAGACAGTGTGATCTTTTCAGAAATCAATCCCAAACAAAAAGAACAAGAAACCAAACACACATAACCCATTTTCAATAAAACTAGGAAATGCATCTAATTCCACACCTCAAAAGTGAAGAAAACAGAGTGGGATAAAGCAATGGTACATGACTCAGTGGAGTAGAATATGATCAAATCTAAATGCCTGCACAGAGAACTCAAAAGAAGCTGATTCCATCTATAGAACCTTAGTAGGTTCAAAAACTGGAGACAAAAATAAAAAGCAAGAAAGGAAAAAAAAAAGTCATTAGGGACTGCAGAAGGCAGAAGGTGGAGGACTAAAAACAGGTAGATTACTAGCACTTAGAAAGGTGTACTCTCCAGAAAAAAAAAAAAAGAGTGAAGGATCAGATACAGAGTGAAGTGCTAAAGTAAAAACTTGACTTCAGTGAAGGTCTGCATGTTGAAAGGTTAAGATCTTCATCTCTTCTCTCCCATCCAGGTCCAGGATGCTTTTTCTAGGCAAAAGAATAGAGGATCTTTCTCAGCACCAACTGACTATAGACAATGATATTTGGAGGTTCTCAGTCAATTGCCAGCTAACCACATGACTGTCCTAAACAGATGGAACTTCTGATCAGCTTTTCAAAGTTCTACTCTTAAATATGAACAATCAGTGAAGGACACCAGGCATCTAAAGAAGGCCTTTCACATGGAAGAAAGAGACTAAATCAAACTCAAAGAATATAGGAACTTAGAAAAGAGATACAATGCATAGAACAAAAAAATATTTCAAAGAATTATCATTAATACCCTCAGAGGAATAAGGTAATGTACTCATAAAATAGGTTGCTATAAAAAGAAAAAATGAGGGGTGCCTGGGTGGCTCAGTTGGTTAAGCATCTGCCTTCGGCTCGGGTTATGATCTCAGGGTCCTGGGATTGAGCCCCACGTCAGGCTCCCTGCTCAGTGGGCAGTGTGCTTCTCCCTCTCCCTCTGATCCTCCTCCCCGCTTGCACTCTGTCTCAAATAAATAAAAATCTTTTAAAAAAATGAATAAATAAAAGAAAAAGAAAAAATGACAAAGCTCTGGAGAACGACAAATATGATAGCTTAAAAAAACAGTAAAAGGATTAGAAAATAAATTTCTAGAAAAATCTCAGAGTAAACAAAAAGACAAAGAAATGGACAAATGGAAAAGATAAGAAAAATAGATGATCAGTCCAGGAGGTCCAATATCCAACTAACTATAAATCCAAGAAGAGAAAACTTCCCCCTCTCCAAGTAGAGGGGGAAATTATCAGAGACCATTTAAGAAAACCTCCTAGAGCTGAAGGATTGGAACTTTTAAGATTGGAACTTTTAAGATTGAAAGAGTAAAAATAAAGAAAATAATAAGGATCAAAGCAAGATAAACACACCACTGTAAAAAATTTAGAACAACAGAAATCAAAAGAAAATTTTAGATATCTTTAAAGAAAAATAGATCTCTAGGGACGCCTGGGTGGCTCAGTCCGGTAAGTGTATGCCTTTGGCTCAGGTCATGATCCCGAGGTCCTGGAATCAAGTCCCACATCTGGCTCCTTGCTCAGCAAAGAGTCTGCTTCTCCCTCTGCCTGCTGCTCCCCGTACTTGTGCTCTCTCTCTCTCCCTCTCTCTCTCCCTGACAAATAAATAAAATCTTTTTTTTAAAAAAGTTAAAATAAATAAATAAGAAAGAAAGAAAGATCTCTAAAGAAAGGGGAATCAGGGGGTGCCTGGGTGGCTCAGTCAGTTAAGCATCTGCCTTCAGCTCAGGTCATGATCCCAGAATCCTGGGATCAAGCCCCACATCGGGCTCCCTGCTCAACAGGGAGTTGGCTTCTCCCTCTCCCTTTCCCTCTGCTGGGTCTCACTCACTCTCTCTCAAATGAGTAAGTTTTAAAAATCTTTAGGAAACAGGGGCACCTGGGTGGCTCAGTCGTTAAGTGTCTGCCTTCAGCTTGGGTCATATTCTCAGGGTCCTGGGATCAAGCCCCGCATCGGGATCCCTCTCCCACTCCCCCTGCTTGTGTTTCCCTCTTTCACTGTGTCTCTGTCAAATAAATAAATAAAATCTAAAAAAAAAAAAAAAACTTTAGGAAAGAATAAAAAGAAATGGGAATCAGTATGGCAAGGGACTCCTTAACAGAAACACTTAAGGCTAAATGCAAATAAAGCAAAATCCTGGGTGAAAATGATTTTCAACTTCAAAACCACACTCAAACAATCAAACAAGCATAAGGGTCTAATAGGGAAATTTTCAAATACGCAGTATTTCCCCAAAAATTTACCTTCATGTACCCTTTCTCAGGAAGCCATTGGTAGATGGTCACCAAAAAAGGGAACAAGGGCATAAAGTAAGATAAAGGAATATATAGAATCCAGGAACAAAGAATCCAACACTGATGGAGCCAAGGGGATTCCAAGGATTGTGGTGAAAGTCCAGTAATGGCAGCTATGCCTCAAGAGCTACCAATACAGACAGGAATAGGGGGACAGAAGGTTCTGATGGGATTCCACAGGAAAATAAATGGAACTGATAGACTACCTAATAAGTGGGACCATAGAAAATTGGCCTGAACAGAGTTGTTGGAAGGTATGAGAAGACAACAGACTCAAAGAAAACAAAGCAAAATGAGAGGATGGGGAAAAGGGAGGAAGAAGTGAAAGAGAGTAGAGTGGAAGTCAATACATAATTCTAAAACTGCTATATTAAGTGACAGCAGAACATGCTTATTACTTAGAAATATGGAGACCAGAACAAAGAGCTAAAAGAGTTACTTCAGAGGAGAATTAAAAGAGCTCTCCTTTCCACATTCACCAAGCAGAAAACAGGAATACCAATAATGAAACATATCTCACATTCTAAGAGGACTTGTCATATTGTGTTAGAAATACATTTTCTTGACTGAGAATTTTAGGCCAAAATGTGGATTTTATAGCAATTAACAATAAAGTTGGGGAGGGGCGCTTCGCTGGCTCAGTCAGTAGAGCATGCAATTCTTGACCTCAGGGTCGTGGAGTTCACCCCCTATGTTGGGCGTGGAGCCTACTCTAAAAAAAAAAAAAAAAGGGAAAAGGAACAAAGAGGAGGGAAGGAATCACCTTTTTAAGCACCTTCATGGCAAATATTTTCCCAGTATTTGCTCCTGTTACTTTTCGTACTTGAAAAACCTGGATAAAAAATAAAAGTGTTTGTTATTAAAAGCTAAACTATGCTAGTCACACTCCCTTAATTCCTATTTATAGAAAACAGATGATACATAGTTTATATTCTTATAAAAACTAGTAACACAAAGACTGTGCAAAAATGATGACCTCAAAGAGCAGACTATATTAAAAATTTAGTAATAAAATCTGTTAAACATGGGACTGTCCTATTTGGTCTGCTGACATCTGGTGGCAAAGTTGGTCAGTGACCATCCAATAATGAGCACTCTATATAACTTCATACACAAAATCCAAGTTTTCTTGGAAAAAGCTATAATCAGGGTTTCCAGAAGCAGAATACCAAAAGTAAAAATTATAAAATATTTTTAAGTTTCTTCCAGGAATGCCACTATTCTTGCTTCACATAAAACTTTAATAATAGTTGACAGGAATTACTGTTTACCTATTCCTTAAAAAGGCTAACTATATAAAACATCATGCAATAGCTAAAATAATGTGAGACTCAAAGTGCATGTGTTCCACATTCGAGATGATTAGAACACATCAGAATGTGTCCTTAAGCCTGAGAAGAACCTACAAATGTCACGCTATGAAAAAATTAACACTACACAGTACCATAAATAGTTCTTAAACTTAATCCTAACTACTAAAATGTTATCCAAATTCTATGTTTTGATAAACAATAGCTAGGTATAAATTTTCTTGGGCAGAATCACAAAGGTGAGGTCACAAATTAGAAAGACTTGGGCAAAATATGAAGCTAAGAAGTTCTCTTCATTTTTCTTCTCCCTTCTTATATTTTTCAGCTTCCCTAACTCTAATGCTCCAAATACTGCAAGTCAAAGAAAACCAATTCAGATTTAGATCTCAGTAATAGTAACAATTTAATGGCCATGCCTCCTCAAAGTAAGGAGTGGTTTGTTTTTTAAGAGGATACCTATAGAGGATTCCATTTAACCAAAAGAAGGAAAGATTCCTCTAATAATAGACTTTGCCTGGCACAGTTGCCTATTTATTTATTCAACAAATACTGACTGAGTGCCTATTATGTGTCAGTCTTTTATGTGTACGTTGGTAGGAAGAGAACTTCTGTACATCCCTCAAATAATACCAGGTTAAGTGATCATATCCTTTGCTGATAGCTAGTAAACAAAGATTGAAGAGGACTGCTAAACCAGGATCTAAAAATTAACCTACCCAAGACAGACAACAGCTCTTATTTCAAAAATACTTCCTACCTTTCCATAGCCCCCTTTTCCAAGTACCCGAAGTAGCTCAAAACATTCTGGTCTGATTTTTTCTGGCCCTCTGTTCACACTAGTTTCCGAAATTTCAAATTTCTCACAATGTTCCATGCCACTGAGGAGAAAAGTAAAACCAAAAGTAAATTCTCAAAAAGTTAAATTATCTTCAGTTTACTATAATTGTAATCCAAATAAGTAAAAAGGAAAAGGTATATAACAACAAATTTACTATCTGTGCTCTCAGTAAACTAATGATTCAATGGCAAGGTAGGTCAAGATTAGGATGGCTTGATAATTGCTTATCTGCTTGTTTACAGAATATGCTATTATTTTTTTTTAAACATCAAGCACCCCCAAACTAAGATAAATTAGAACAAGTTTATTAAGTTGACAAAGGCAAAAAAGTCTTCTAGCTATTCATATTTAGTTCATTCAAAATGTCTATGAGACTAGGTATTATCCAACTTCATTTGGCAACTTCAGAAAATCTGGGAACTTTGTAGAAGTACCCAATTAGTTCAAGAATTTATGCTACAAAAATTCTTGCTAATAAAATGTATCCATGCACCTTTCCATATCTACCATTAGCTTGATTTAAAGACTCCAAAAGTGGCATTTAAGTGGCAATTTGTCCCTTCAATGCTTTTTATATGAGTTATCTTGGTCTACCCCAACCCATGGTTTTTACTTAAGGTTGGGGTACAGAGCAGATTAATCACCATTCTCATTTAATAGAGTTTGCCTAAAATGACTTGAGATTGCACATATCTGTATGAATGATGTATTACAAGCAAAACAAAAAGCATTTGACTTTGGAAGGCATTTCTAAAAATTTTATTTTTAAGTAAGAAAAGTTGACTCTCTATTAACCTAATGAAAATTCCTTACCCACTCAGACTCATATTCAGTATACTATAAGTCAGAATGAACATCTTTCTCTCAAAATCTATGTATGATCTCAAAACCCTGGATATATTACTATATGGTGCTGAACTCAATAAACTAAGTGTACATATATGACTAGATAATTAAGAACAGGTTATTGGAATCACATGATGGCTACAAACTGGAACTGATAAAACCTACTTGTAAGAAAGACAGCACAATGAAATCTTTTCATATACACTTACAGTTCATATGGTCCAACTCCCCCATGGTCCATGCTTTCATTTAACTGACCCTGAAAAATGTTAAAGTTTTAAACATAAATAATCTCATAAACATAGAATCAAAATACTTAATGCTTCACCCTACTACTAAATGAGAAATGAATGAAATAAACCAGCTTAAAAATTCTCCATACTTTAATAACCAGCAAATGTAGTGATGAACAAAATAAGGTACACGATACCACAGGGATTTCACTTTTAATTTTCTATGACAAGCTACAGATGCTACTGATCAATGATCTACAAACTAGGTGATAGCTCCTTTAAAAATTACATTTATTCAAAAGATATATTTTGTGTATTATGAAACTAAAGGCACCAGATTCTAAGTATGAATTACTAAATCAAATGATTTACAAAAAGTACTGTTCTGAATATGATTCTGATACACAAGACTAACATAACATGTAACTACAACCTAACTAAGCCTACAGTAACCACAACCAGTCCAAGATACTGTAGTGTATAATGTGGCTGATCAAAGCAAAATAATTAAGCAGCACCCTCAAATTGTCAAGAGTTACGCTGGCCAAACATTTTTATTCTGACCATAGTATAAATGGATGCAAAATTTAATTAACTTTCTGTACACTAACAATGAACAACTCAAAAATGAAATTAAAATAACTGTTTGCAATAGTATCAATAATAAAATAGCATCAATTAGAAAAAATTTAACAAAAGTGTAAGACTTATACATTTGATAACTATAAAACATTGCTGAAAAAAATTAAAGATCTAAATAAATCAAAAGACATTCCACGTTCATGGATCTGACAACTTAATATTGTTTAAGATGGTTCTACTAACCAAACTGGTCTATAGATTCAACTCAATCCTATCAAAATCCCAGGTTCCTTTCTTACAGAAATTGACAAGCTGACCATAAAATTCATACAGAAATGCAAGGGACCCAAAATAGCTAGAACAATTTTTGAAAAAAGGAGAACAAAGTTGGAAAACTGACATTTCCTGATTTTAAAGTGTATTTACTACAAAGCAACAGCAACGAAGACAATGAGGTACTGGGATAAGGACAGACATATAGTTCAATGAAATAGAATTAAGAGTCCAGAAACAAACCCTTATATTTATGGTCAACTAATTTTTGACAAAGATGCCAAGAAAATTCAATGGGAAAGAGACAGTCTTTCAATAAATGGTGCTAGGACATTTGGATATACACATGCAAAAAAATTACTTTGGTCCCCTACTTCACACCGTATTGCACCACACTAAAAAATTAACTTAAAATTCATCACAGGCCTGGGGTGCCTGGCTAGCACAGTTGGTTGGACGTCGAATTCTTGGTTTTGGCTCTGGTAGTGATCTCAGGGTCATGGGACTGAGCCCTGCATCAGGCTCCATGCTTAGCACAGAGTCTGCTTGGGATTCTCTCTCCCTTTCCCTCTGCCCCTTCCCACTGCGTGTACACATTCTCTTTCTCGCTGTCTCTCAAATAAATAAATCAATCTTGAAAAAAAACTGATCAGGGCCTAAATGTAAGAGCTAAAACTAGAAAACTCCTAAAAGAAACCTAGGACGGAGTAAATATTCATCTTGGGATAGGCAATGATTTCTTAAGACACATCACCAACGGGCGCCTGAATGGCTCAGTCAGTGAAGTGTCTGCCATCAGCTCAGGTCATGATTCCAGGGTCCTGGGATCCAGCCCCATGTCAGGCTCCCTGCTCAGCAGGGAGTCTACTTCTCCCTCTGTCCCTGCCCCCACTCGTGCACTCTCTCCCTCTCTCTCTCGATCACTCTCTCTATCAAATAAATAAAATCTTTGAAAAAGACACACCACCAAAAGAACAAACGATTCAAGGAAAAAAAAAAACCCAATAAACTGGACTTATTCAAAATTTAAAACTTTTGCCCTTCAAAAGACATTATTAAGAAAGTGAAAAGAGGGCGCCTGGGTGGCTCAGTCGTTAAGCATCTGCCTTCGGCTCAGGTCATGATCCCAGGGTCCTGGGATCGAGCCCCGCATCGGGCTCCCCGCTCAGCGGGAAGCCTGCTTCTCCCTCTCCCACTCCCCCGCTTGTGTTCCCTCTCTCGCTGTGTCTCTCTCTGTCAAATAAATAAATGAAATCTTTAAAAAAAAAAAAAAAGAAATAAAGAAAGTGAAAAGAAACCCCACAGAAGAATTTATAAAGAAAGAACTTCTACAACTCAAAATTTTAAAATAACCCAATTTTTTAAAAAGTGTGTTAGAATCTGAATAGGTATTTCTCCAAACAAGATACACAAATGGTTAATAAGCACCTGAAAAGATGTTCAACATCATCAGCCATTACAGAAATGAAATGCAAATCAAAATCACATTGAGATATCCCTTCATATCCACTAGGGTGGCTATAATTAAAAAGAAAAGTTGGGCAAGAAGTAGAGAAATTAGGGGTGCCTGGGTGGCTCAGTCATTGGGTGTCTGCCTTCGGCTCAGGTCATGATCTCAGGGTCCTGAGATCGAGCCTGAGCCCCGCGTCCCGCATCGGGCTCCCTGCTCAGCAGGAAGCCTGCTTCTCCCTCTCCCACTCCCCCCGCTTGTGTTCCCTCTCTTGCTGTGTCTCTCTCTGTCAAATAAACAAATAAAATCTTAAAAAAAAAAAAAATTAGAAGTAGAGAAAATTAGAACACTGGTACACTACTGTCAGGAATGTAAAATGGTGCAACCTCTTTAACGGTTTGGCAGTATCTTCAAAAATTAAACATAGACTTAACATATGACCCAGCAAATCTACTCCTAGGTATCTACCCAAGAAAAATAAAAATATATGTCCCATAAAGACTTGGGCACAAATGTTCTTAGCAGCATTATTCACAACAGTCGAAAAATGGGAACTCCAATGAACATCAACTGGTGAACTGATAAATTGTGGTTGATACATACAATGGAATACAATTTGGCTTTATGTACATACTATGACACAGATGATCTTCAAAAACGTCCTGTTAAGTGAAAGAAGCCAGACACAAAAGTCCACATACTGAATGATTTGGTTTATATGGAATGTCCAGAAAAGGCAAATTTATAGAGATGGAAAGTAGACCACTGGTTACCTATGGATTGAGGTGGCAATAAGGAGTGACTATAAATGGGCCCAGTTTCTTTTAAGGGTGATAGAAATGTTCTAAAACTAAATTGCAGTGATGGTTGTACAACTCTATAAATATACTAAAAGTCACGTAATTGTTAAAAAAAATAACTTGGGTGCTCGCTTCGGCAGCACATATACTAAAAAAAATAACTTGGCAGTAGAAATTCAGTTATTAATATTATAAAATATAGTTTTAAAATGAGTATTCTTGAATATAGTCTGGTTATGAGTCTTTCAATTTATACAAAAGGATATCACTTAATTGGGCTTTCAAAAACGATGTTTTTTTAAGTGTTGAATCACTAAATTGTACACCTAAAACTAATATTACAGGTTGACTAACTGGAATTTAAATACTTTTTTAAAATGCTAAGTTTTTATTGAACATTTTAGAATAATTAAAAAAATATTTAGGTGAACACATCTTCCTTCAAAGGTACCACTGCACATTCAAGCTACACAAAGAAAACTGATAGTATTTTTTTTTTTTAAGATTTTATTTATTTATTTGACAGTGAGAGAGAGAGCACAAGCAGGGGGAGCAGCAGGGAGAGGGAGAGGGAGAAGCGTGGGGCTCGAGTCCCCAGGACTCTGGGATCATGACCAGAGCCGAAGGCAGAAGCTTAACCAACAGAGCCACTAGGCACCCAGAAAACTGATAGTATTCTTAAACAAGGGACGCTTAAATGCCCCCCAAACTACAAATTTTCAGCCAAAATTTGCTCATAGTGTGAACAAGTCAGGATGAAGTCTAATACTAGGGATATATGTTTCAATGTTAGACTGAGCCAAATGGATGAAGCAGTATCAAGGGGAAAAAAATTCTTGCAGTTTCAACTTGATACAGTTTCTTTTGGGGGGTAGGGGTAGTTATGGTTAACGGTTTTTTGGTCTCTGGTGCTTCACATAATCACGTATGATGGTTTCACTTTAAAGACAAAAGACTAACTTCTCTCAAATGTGGTAAAACTGGAAATATATAATTGTTTTTACTTTAATGTTAGTTTTACTTAATTTTAAATTAAAGACCACAGGGTAGTTAACACTAAACCATGACTTTGAAGCCACCTAGAAAGATATGCCCTGTGGCTATGTTTCATTTCCGGAGCCAGCCAGGCCTGTATTAGCACCTGCATCTGTGTTCATAACTTCCTACCGTTACCTTCTGGAGCAGAAGCATTTGAGGCACAATGCTTTTCTGCTACCCCATGTTACCTTTAGAAAAGTCTCACACCAGAAGCATCAGGCTAACATTATATAATACATAGACAACTCTCTTTCAGAGGAAACTTTTTAGATTTTTTTTCTTCTGCTTTAAGCTTTATGACCCATCCAATAGTCTTTTTCACGTGCTACTATGATTGACAAAGTGAATCCTGCTCATCTAAGGTACTATTCAAGATATGTTTCAAACCAGCCCACCAAACTATTTCCAAAGTTTTAAATTAAAATTGTATATAAATTCAAGTTAATATGCCTAAAATCCCAATCAAAGAGGGAACATTTCATAAACATGTAAATAAATTGTTACAGAACGGGTGAAATATCCTCAATCCAGATATTCATTATACTGTTTATCCACTTGCCTGGCTGTTTGCTCACAGACATTTCCTTATAAAATAAGATTCAGTAATTCAATGAATTGGGAGAAAAGGAGTAAACCTTGCTCAAAATCTTGAACTATTTAAAAGTGCTTTATAGTGCCTATTATAATGCAGGATAAGCATTGATGTTTTTCTATAATTTTCATAACAGTGAACATTATTAGCTATAGCACTTCGTTTTTCAAAGCACTAAAAAATTTTAAACTTTTTGCTCAATAAAAATCTGATATCCCAATCTGAAACTCATGCAGTAAGCTTCTGTGACTACTTCAAATTTTGAATTAGTAAAGTAAAAATTAAGGATTAGACTTTTCTATTACTCTTTTAACTTTGTGTCTCCACAGAAAACAGAGGTTTCCAACATCTTCATAATCTAGTGAAAATCTCTAGAGGAAAACTTTCCCTTAGTTTCAACTCACTCTCCCCAAATTATACCATCACCAATGAAAAACGAACAAAAAAGACCCAAACCTAACCATCCAGCCCCCTCCCAAAAAATGCTCTTACCCGCTGCTTTTTAATATAGTCCTTTGAGGTATTCAATCAGGGTCTTTTCTTAGGTAACATTCAGCTTTATCCATAAATGCATTCATTTACTGTCCTCATCCTTTACTCACTGAAGAATTAATTATGATGTATAAATACATATATTTCCTAATACAAATTTAGTCAGTGTAACATATCTAAAAAGGCATGTATCTCTGAATAGGACCAATAATTTTAAAAATCCTACAGTTTCAAAAATGCAGCACCTCTGGTATAACTGCATTTATTAAGTCTCTAGGCATAGATGAGGGTAAACTTGAATGTTTGGTTCCTTGGCAATGAGTAACACTGACAAGTTGTATTTCCATGAACTAGCTAACTGCTTAATATGCAAGAATATCTTAAGTATTTTATATACTTAATCTCACATAATCCTCATTTGACAGAGAAGAAAAAAGTGTCAGAATAAGCAATTTATTCTAAATCACACAGTCAGTGACAATGCCTGGAGGGATCTGAATCAACTTCTGACCCACCACAGAGGTACAGTATGAACAAGACTAGTAAATGCAATGAAGAAGCTATGCAATGAAGCCTGCAGGCTGGAGTCAGAAGACACTACTAGTTAACTAGTTATCTATGTGGTCTTGGGCAATCACCTCTCTGGTTTATGCCTCCGTTTCCTTACTATACGATGAAGAAGTGGGGCTACTCGGATATGCACCAATGTTTTTAAAAGTTTGTGTACTAAATGTTGCATATTCACAAATAGCCAGATTTTCAAGAATCTAAACCTCCTTTGTTTTTCAAAATTTTTAAATTTTGTTTTAGAGAAACCTGGGTGTCACTGAATTTCCTCAGGTGGCCAACCCAATCCCATCCTCAACTCTTTTCGCTTGTCCACCTTGAGGAACCTCTTAGAATAACACACTCAAAAGAAATATTTTCAACTCCAAAATCATTGCTAAGTAAGATAAATTTTGCTGAAGGCTCTTCCTCAAAATCCTCTTTACCTCTGCTTTTTCTCCAAAGTTCCCCTCCCCAGGAGAGTGGTCATATTTCTTTCTCTTTCATATTTCTACCAATCTCTCTGGCCTCCTCTTCCACACTCTCTCAAAAACCTGTTTGCTTGTACCCAGCAAAATGAACGTACAGGAGTAGGCCAAAATACATCTCAAGGAGTCCCAATTCATAACAGAAATCTTAATACAGTGTTTTACTTCCAATTGCTTTAACGTCTCCTGAATTATCCAATTTTCTCCCCTGCCCTGCTTCAAAGCCACTGCCATATGGAGCCAATATAATTAATGAAAGTATGCAATACATAGTGAAAGTAGTTCCATATTCGTTTCAAATTGTATGTAGTGTATCAGGTATTCGATTAAGAGGCTAACTGGAATTCCGTAGGCAAACACACTAAAAAGTACACATCTCAATACCCACCTTACAAACTGTGTGATTTTTATTAGACTTATTTGATTATGAAAAGAACAATATTATTTCAGCCCACTTAGTTTCTTACAATGTTCAAAGCTCTTTATTTATAGCATCTAGATCTTTTGGCAACAAGCGGGGCACAACTTACTTTCCAGAAGAGGAAAATCAGGTGAGGAAAAGGGAAGCCCCTTACATAGAGCAAACATCTGACACCAGTCCTTAACTCATGTACTCACCTAGACAGTGGGATTTAAAATCTAAATTATCATGAGGTTATCACGGATGATCATTTGCCCAGAATCAGTGATATAGTATGACAACAGTATTTTTGAACTTCAAGTGCAATTTGTGATTTTTCAATAAATTTATCTTGAAAAAAGAATGATATTCCATAAAGAATAACAAACTATTCAGACAGCAAAGGTAAAACCAAACTATGTATTAGGAAAAAACAATTCTAAATTTAGTACCCTAAATTACAGCAAGGAAAGCCCTCGCACCACCATTCACAAGTCTCAGTTCAAGCAATTTATTTTTGGCACGCCAAATCACAGCTGTCAACGCTGGTTTTTTTCCACCCCCAAATTACACAAAGTGTTTTGAAAAAATGTAGACATCTTCAACTAGGGGAAAAGTTACAAATGCCGTGTGTCGTTATAAATGTTTAAAAAAAAAAAAGTCACACGGAAGGGGGGGGGTTAAAAAAAAAAAAAAAAGCAAACAAACAAACCCTGGAAGATGCAGCAGAGCCCCCTTGCTCCCGAAATAAAACTCCTGGTGGCTGTAACAGCAGCGGCAGCGCTACTCCCGACAGAAGTTTTCAGCTGTCACTTCTAACAGCTGAGCGCTTCCTAGGAGAGAAGCGACAGGCCGAGAAGAGAGGTGGTTGTGGGAGGTCTGAAGATTTAATACTTGAAATCCTACACTCGAAGGGAAACCCTTCAGCACTTCACCTGCACTTAAGGGACACCCAGAAAGCGCAGTCCCCCTCCCCCCAACATGCGCTTACACCACTCGCGCCCCGCCACACTCAAGTTCAACAGCTCGAGGAATCGACCACGCGCCCTTTCTCGTCCCCTCCGCAAATAGACTGCTCCGGGCTGCGCTGATCTGGGGCTACCGGCGCGACCTGCACCTGCGAGCCCCGAAGCGGCCTCACACCTAGGGCCAGGTCCGCCCCGCCCGCTCCCCTGCCTCGGACCGCGCGGCGCCTAGCTCCTCCTGGAGACTACTCGCGCCCCCCCGGGTCTCCGCGCTCTCCAACGCGCCGGGCTTCCAGGGCCCGCGCCGCCGCCCCGGCCCTGTCACCTCGGGCCCCCCGGGACCCCGGGCCTCACCCCCTCCTCCAGCTCATCCTCAGAGCCCGCGTCCTCTGGCTGGTCCAGGTCTATGTCAAACACTCCTGCCATGTCCTCAGCTTCCCTGTCTCGGAAGTCCGGCGCTGGGTAAAAGCCGTCCCGCCTCCGTCGTCGCCTCATGGGCCCGGACCCGCCGCAGCCACCGCCGCTGCTGCCGCCATCACCGGCTGCTTAGGCTCAGTGCGTCTGCGCCTAGGCCCTAGACTGGCTCCTCAAGTTCAGCGCTAGAGCATGCGTACAACGGTCTGTGAAGCCAAACTGTGGGCAATGAACATGCGTAGAGCTATCTCCTGGAGCCAGGTACTGGCAGAAACATGCGCAGAACCCCAGCCGAAGCCTCTTATGGTAGCTAGATCGTGCGCATTCTCGGCTAAAGCTTTTGATGGACAATGAGCATGCGTACCTTGTCTGAAGTTGATAAATTGAAATTGAACATGCGTAATTAACCTTTCTGAATAGAGGGGGGGAAAAAAAACACACACACAACAAAACTCTTCGTTTGTGAACATGCGCAATTCGTTCTCCGTAGCCTTTTTTTAAAATCGAAAGTGAGCATGCGCATAATGAGGGGGTTGGCCCGCTGAAGTTTGAACGGGACGGAAACGGCTGGTTCTGGGTCTGTGAGTGAGTGGGGTTTATGGGGAGCTCCTGGGACTGGTGGGGAAAGGGAGAAACTTGGTTTTGCTATTCTATTTCGGTGGCCTTGCGAAAGTCACATAACCTTTCAGAGTCTCAGTTTCCTTATCTATTAAATGAGAATACCTAGTTTGCAGGGTTGTTTGAACATTGTAAGTACAGTCTGGCTCGAAAGCACCTGCTCTTTCCAGTGCTGCGAAGACCTGATGTGAAGTCTTTACCAAAAATTGTCTCTTTTCATTGTTAAAAATAGTGAAGACTTACTCTCCTGTTTCATCTAGTCCTCTCTTTCCAAGCTTTGTCTTCCTTGATGTCTAAACAGAAGTCTTTCTTGCGTTATTGTAGTTACCAGGCCAGAAGGTGATTGGTAGAAAGTCATTAGTTAGAAGAGAGAAAATTAATAGGTACAGTTGTTGAGCTAACTTTTGTGTTCTGTGTGCCCCTGTAGTATAAAGTATGTACTAGGAATTCCTTCAACTAGCATTCATTTTGTTTTGTTTTGTTTTGTTTTAAATGCATGCTTAGGAACACAGTGAATACAAATCAGATTTCAGACACTATTGAGCTGTCTATGAATGCATTTGGGTACAGTAAATTCCAAATCCCAAAAATATATAGAGAAAGAAAACAACTTCCTTGAATGATTAGCTCCTTAGACAACATAGCTATTTCATCTACAACACCATATATATGGCATTTTTAAATTATGTTTTTTATTGATGTACATCTGACATTTTATTTGTTCCTTGTTTATTAGTACTGTAGTGGTTCTCAAAGCCTATATTTTTCTATTACAGGTTGCTCACTTTTTTGAGGGAATAGGCCTAGTTTGCATCTCAGCATGTCAATAGTAACAGTGCAACTTGGTCAGTGTGGTAATCAGATTGGTTTTGAAGTATTTGATGCTCTACATACTGACTCACACTGTCCCCAGGGACTCTGCTCTAAAAGAGAGAATGAGGCATATCAAGCATCTTGCAAAGAAAGATTCTTCAGTGAGGAGGAAAATGGAGGTATGTGTGATCCATCTATATTCCTCTCCTTTATCTGACACCTCTTCAAGGCCAGGTCCTCAATCCACATGGTGTCTGAACCCCATCTCTTCCCATCTTTCTAGGGAATGACTTTGCTCTCAGCCCTTTGTTTCTGTGTTAACAACCTTTGCCTCTCCACTGGCAACTTCCTGTCAGCACATGAGCATGCTCAGATCTCACCAACCTAAAACCAACCAACCAAACAACATACAACTACAGCTTTTTTTTCTTTTCTTTTCTTTTGTTTTTTAAAGACTTATTCCCTGGCGCGCCTGGGTGGCTCAGTCGGTTAAGCATCTGCCTTCGGCTCAGGTCATGATCCCAGGGTCCTGGGATCGAGCCCCGCATCGGGCTCCCAGGTCAGCAGGGAGCCTGCTTCTCCCTCTCCCTCTGCCTGCTGCTCCCCCTGCTTGTGTTCTCTCTCTCTGTCAAATAAATAAAATCTTTAAGAAAAAAATTTTATTCCATTTTGTGTGTAGGCACTGTGGGGTGGTATAGAGTACAGAGATTTGGAATTTGGAATAAGCGTTGCAATTTTTTTTAAGTAAACTCTACCCCCCATATGGGGCTTGAACTCACAACCCCAAGATCAAGAGTCACATACTCTACCGACTGAGCCAGCCAGGCACCCCAAGCTTTTCTTTTCCTTCTTATCTCTCTACCTTCTCATCTAAGATTCTCAAACCAACTACAGTCCTGCTTTAAGCCCTACACCACTACTGAAGTGCTCAAAGAAAAGTTCCTAGGGGAGTGGAGGGATGGGGTAACTGGGTGATGGACATTAAGGAGGGCATGTGATGTAATGAGCATGGGGTATTATATAAGACTGATGAATCACAGACCTGTACCTCTGAAACCAATAGTACATTGTATGTTAATTAAAAAAAAAAAAAAAGTTCCTAGTGGGGAACCTGGGTGGCTCAGTCGGTTAAGTGTCCAACTTTTTTTTTTTTTAAGATTTTATTTATTTATTTGACAGAGCGAGACACAGCGAGAAAGGGAACACAAGCAGGAGGAGTGGAAGAGGGAGAAGCAGGCTTCCCACCCAGGCACCCCAAGCATCCAACTCTTGATTTCAGCTCAGGGTTGTGAGATCGAGCCCCGCATCGGGCTGGATGCTGGGTGTGGAGCCTGCTTAAGATTCTCTCTCTCCCTCTCCCTCTGCCTTTCCCCACCTCCCTCTCTTAAAAAAAAAAAAAAGTTCCTAGTAATCTCCTAGATCCAGTGACTGTTTCTCTTTTCTCAGTTCACTTAACTTCTGTCCTGGATTTTGTAACATTAACTATAAAACTCCCTCCTTATTTATTTATTTATTTATTTATTTATTTATTTATTTATTTTTAAAGATTTTATTTATTTATTTGACAGAGAGAGAGAGCACACAAGCAGGTGGAGCAGCAGAGGGAGAGGGAGAAGCAGGCTCCCCACAGAGCAGGGTGAGCCTGATGTGGGACTCGATCCCAGGACCCTGGGATCATGACCTGAGCCGAAGGCAGACGCTTAACGACTGAGCCACCCAGGCGCCCTCAAACTCCCTCTTTAAAACTCCTCCTTAGTCTCTGAATTTTTCTTTTCCAGTGGTTGCATCTCAGACTCTCTCTCCTCTGTCCTCACTGGTATAGTTCTCTCTGGGCAACTTCAGTTACTCTTGTAATTTGCAACTTCTTTGACACTAGTGATTCTCAAATCTGCAGCCTAGCCTCTCTTCAGAGCTGCAGACTGATTAGTGGACATCTCCACCTGCATCTCCATGTGTACCTCAAACTCAACATCTCCATAGCCTAGGGCATTCATTATTTTTCCTTTAGAACTTGGGCTCTTACTGCCCACATACCATCAAACAATCATCTGCTGCTTAATTTACCTCCTACATATCTCTTCTCCCCTTTCCATCTTCACTGCCATTGGCTTAGTTCTGGCTCTTGTCCTCTCTCACCTGGATTGTTTTAAGACATTCCTTCTAGTTTCCCTGCCTTGACTCTTGTGTCTATCATATCTATCTTCCACACTGCTGTATTTAAAAAGTCATCTGATGGGGCCCCTGGCTGGCTCAGTCGGTAGAGCGTGTGACTCTTGATCTCAGGGTTGTGAGTTCAAGCCCCACATTGGGTGTAGAGATTACTTAAAAAATAAATTGAAGGGATGCCTGGGTGACCCAGTCATTAAGCGTCTGCCTTCGGCTCAGGTCATGATCCCAGGGTCCTGGGATCAAATACCGCATCGGGCTCCGTGCTCAGCAGGGAGCCTGCTTCTCCCTCTGCCTGCCGCTCCCCCTGCTTGTACTCTCGCTTGCTTGCTCTCTCTCTCTGACAAATAGATAAATAAAATCTTTAAAAATTAATTAGTTAAAAATAAAAGCCATCTGACAATTCCTCACTTGCTTGAACATTTTCAGTAGTTTCACATTATCTTATAGATAAATTTTTAAGCTTTTTAGCACTCCATACCAGGACTTCCAAGGTCTGAGCCCGGCCTGCTTTGGGTCGTACCACATCATACTGCGATTAAGTTTTATCTCTTGCACTACTGCTTCTAGGGCTAGATTGATGTTGTCTTCATCTCTGTGTTCCCAGCACAGTGCTTGGCACATTGTGAGCTCTCAACAGATGTTTGTAGACCTGACCCAGGGATCATTTTAGCCCACACTGATTCGTTCTACTTAGTAGAATGCTAGGCATTATGAACCATCTGCATATACCTGCTGCTGCCCACCTTAATTTCTTTTTTTTTTTTTTTTTTTTAAGATTTTATTTATTTATTTGACAGAGAGAGAATGAGAGAGAAAGCACATGAGAGGGGGGAGGGTCAGAGGGAGAAGCAGACTCCCTGCCGAGCAGGGAGCCCGATGCAGGACTCGATCCAGGGACTCCAGGATCATGACCTGAGCCGAAGGCAGTCGTTTAACCAACTGAGCCACCCAGGCGCCCCTGCCCACCTTAATTTCTAAGCAGTATGACAGATCTTTCTATCCTTAACCTTTGGACTTTTTTTTTTTTTTGGACCTAGAAATTTGTGCTCTGAAATAACCCAAATAAGACATATGAAATATTTTTCTTTTGGTCTTTTTGCTACCTCTAGTTCCAGTTGCCCGGGCTGTACTTGTTGATATGGAACCTAAAGTTACCAATCAAACACTATCAAAGGCTGCCCAGTCTGGCCGATGGAAATATGGCCAGCATTCATGCTTCTGTCAAAAACAAGGTTCTGGAAACAACTGGGCATATGGGTAAGAGTAATTCCTCATGATTTCGGTTTAGATACAGCTACCTGGACAGCATAGTTACGGCTGCATAGTTGATATACCAAGCACATAATCTTGAAATTGCTATTTTAAAATTTAGAGAGTGACTTCACCCGGAAGAAACTCTTCATTCCATCTCATGTATGTCTGTGCTTCAGGTCCAGGTAATGATAAAACCAAGGATCTCTTGCTGCAGGGTTTTCCACTTCATCACTGTCGTTCCACCAACTCACTTATTATCAAAACAGTATCTTTATCTGGCAGGTATTCCAGCTAACAGGGAACACAACAAGGCAGTAGTATGTCCTAGGGTTCTTTGGAAAATTCTGATGCCTGGGTCTTACTTCAGAAATTCTGATTTAATTGGTTTAGGATGAAGCCCGGGTATTGGGATTTTTATAAAGCTTCCCTCGGTAATTCTAATGTGCAGCAAAGTTTGAGAACTACTGCTTTAGGAGTATTATTATGAATATTGAATATTATTTTGTACCATAAGCTTGCAGAACGACCTGGTAACTGAAGTCTTCAGCTACAGGAATGGCCTTTAAAAGAGAATTTTCTGTACCCATTAAATTCACTCTCCCCACAGTCCTGTTCACCTGTTCAATATATTTAACGTATATATTTTAAATTTTATCAGTCAGGGCACTTGTACCTTTCATGAGAGCTAGTTCACATCCATGGGTTTTAAAAAACCTTCCCTATCCTATATCTTCCTGTCTTGCCTCTTTCTGAATAAATTGAAAGGTGTTTGTATTTGTTTCTTTTGTGTTGCATAGTTACTCTGTTCATGGACCCAGGCATGAAGAATCTATAATGAACCTAATCCAGAAGGAAGTGGAGAAATGTGACTCTTTGAGTGGTTTTTTCATTATAATGAGTATGGCTGGGGGCACAGGATCAGGGCTAGGAGCCTTTGTTACACAGAATTTACAAGATCAGTACTCAAACTCTTTGAAAATGAATCAGATTATATGGCCTTATGGAACTGGTGAGGTATGAACATATTAATTGAAAATTTTTATATTTTGGGGGCGCCTGGCTGGCTCGGTTGGAAAAGATGTGACTCTTGATCTCAGGGTTGTAAGTTCAAGCCCCACATGGGGTGTAGAGATTACTTAAATAAAGCTTAAAAAAAAGAAAAAGAAAATTTTGTATTTTGTATTCTTTGAAGTGAAATAAATATAGGTAAAAGATTGATCTCACCCTTTCTTTGGAAATGTCAAGTCACTACATCAGGAGTCATTCATTATATAATATAGTACTTCTGTGAACAATTCATTTAACTTTGCTTAAACTTTTCTAAACGAATGAGGTGTCCTTGTTTTAAAAAATTCCAAAGGAGACAATTGTGCATCTTCTCTCAGGAACCCATTCCTGGATTAGTCCCTGTGGCTATAGTATGTAAAGGAGGGACCTTGACCTTATGTTGGGGTTCATCATGCCATTACCAACCTTCAAAGAATTTTCCTTTCTTCCCATTGAGAGGAAATGTCTATATAGATCAATTTCCTGTTGATCAGCCTTGTAAGAGAAATAATAAAATGGAGATGAGTTAAGTCACTGTAGGAAATGTTGTAGGAAGAAAGTGGGCTAGTAGTAATCACTGTTTTTTGAGCCCTTACAAACAGCAGGACACTGTTCTAAGTGCTTTACTTGCATTCTATCATTAATCCTTACAACTCTCGGAGCTGGTATAATTACTGTCCTGGCTGTACAAGTGAGAAAACTGAGGCTTGGAGAGATTACATAACTTGTCCAAGATCATAGATCTAGAAAGTGACAGAGCTGGGATTTGAATCCAGGCAGGATGCCCTTCAAATCTATCCTCTTAACCACTCTTTTCCCTTGCCTTTTTTTTTTCTGACTTTTCCTCTCCAGGTTATTGTCCAGAACTACAACTCCATTTTGACTCTTTCTCACTTGTACCGATCTTCAGATGCCCTCCTTGTTCATGAAAATGATGCTCTTCATAAGATCTGTGCGAAACTGATGAACATCAAGCAGATCTCCTTTAGCGATATAAATCAAGTCCTTGCACATCAGTTGGGAAGCGTGTTCCAGCCTACGTATTCTGTGGAAAGCTCATGTCACTACAGAAGAAATCCATTAGGTATTTGTCCTCTTGTATGTAATTTGTAGGAAAGTCTTATGTTCTGAAAGCCTCAAAGTTACTCCCCACTGGCTCTTCCTCTCTATCTGAGGATACACTCAGGTTTCCCTCCTCTCAAAAACCTCCTAAAGAGCTACCTCACTCTCCAACTGTCTTACTGAAGTTTTGAGAAGTTACTAAATTTCTGAAGAGTTGTGATACCCATTGACTCCATTCTTCAGGATCCTTTCTCTTCTTCTTCTTTTTTTTTTTTTAACAGCAACTTTGACATGTAATTCACATACCATACAATTCACTCATTTAAAGTATACGATTCCATTTTTAGCGTATTCACAAAGTTGTACAACCATCATTCTCATCACCCCATAAAGAAATCCATCATTCTTTTTTCAGCTTGTCAAGTGGTGCCTTATCAATTCAAACCATCTAGATGCAAATAACTCCATAATCTATACCCTCCTCAGTCCTAATCTCTTCCTTGGAGACCTGTATCTTGTTAATTTCTCTGTATGTCATAGTACTTACCATGTTGCACATCTGTTCACTCAACCAATATTTATTGACTTCCTACTATGTGCCAGTCACTATGCTAAATGTCAGGGATCCAGTGGGAGCCAATGCAGACATTGTGTTCACTGTGAAATGGGAAGGAGAGACATTAAACAAATAAATTACACCAAGAACATATAATTAAAAACTGAGTGAAGTGCTCTGAAGGAACGAAGTACAGTTTCAGGAGAATGTGTCACGAAGAGATCAGACTTAGGCTACAGGGGCAGAGAGGGCTGCCCTGAGGAAATAACACTTGAGCCGAGAGCTGGATAAGGACTCGGACATGACTTAGCCAAGGGAGGGAGGAGATAGTAGCATGTGCAGAGGGAATAGCACGAGCAAAGGCCTTGCAGCAGAAGGAAGCGTGGCACATCAAAAGAGAGAAATCCAGTGGCACTGGAGTGCAGAGAATGGGGTAGGGGGGTGCCTGAAACCTGAGGCTAACATGGTGAGCAGGGGCAGGCCTTGCAGGTCCTTGTAAGCCATTTAGAGGCCTTCCTCATCACCCAAAGAAAAGGGGAAAACTGCTGAACAATTTTAAGCAGGTTAGTGACATAATCACTTTTACTTTTGAAAAATCCACTGGACTGCCTGTGGATAGCTGATTGGAGGTTGAGTCTGCAGGCTCGTCTAGTGATTCCTCACTGGACCTCACTGAGAAAATAAAGGCACTTAGTCACACAGGAGCTCTCTCGACTCCCCCACCACGTTTGCAAACCTTACTGTACTGTCTGGACTCACCTTTGCACTTCACCTGGTGTTCCAGTGGGAGAAGTGTCCTGCTCCTATCAAAGGCTGATCTCTCGCTTGGCTTCTGGGTCTCAAGCCCTCTCCTTTCTCAGGGACTTAATTCGTCACTCATCTCTTGTCCTCCATGCGTCTTTCCTGGATTACTGCCATTAACAACTCTCTGGCATCTCTCACACTGAAAATACCCTCCTTTGACCTCACCTCTAGTGACTGAACCTATTTCTCTGTTATTCTTTAGAACAACGCAAGGGTGTCTGCCCTTGTTGTCCTCTCCTCTTCATCTCTTTACTCTTCAGCCCACTCTGCTCTAGTTTCTCCACCCCCCACTTTTCTGAAATTGCTTTTTACAAGTCACAAGTATGTCCACATTGCCAAATTCAGTGGACACTTTGCTGTCCTCGTTTCTATCAACCTGTCAGTAGAATTTGGCATGGCTGACCTTTGGTCTTCCAAATCTTCTCTTTGTCTTTTGTGACAGCCCTCTCCTGATTTTCCTTCTATCTCAGTGACTACTTCTTTTATTTCCTTCTTTTCTCTTCTTTTGGCTCCTCTTTTTTCCCAAGCTCTAAATGCTGGTCTTGGACCCTCTCCCTGATAACTGGCCCACTTTCATGGCTCTAAACACCATCTGTATTCTCCAGCCTGCTGGTTTATCTCCAACTCCGACCAATTCCCTTAGCTCCAGATTTCTATATCCAGCAGCCTTCCTGTATGACATCTGTATGTACACATTTCATGGACATCCCAAACATAATGTGTCAGAAACAGAGAGCTTTCTCCCAGAAGTTTGTTTCTTTCTCACTCCCTCAGTTGCTCAGTTTTAAAATCTTAGGTCCAGGGCTGCATGGAGCCTACAGGGGGGAAAAAAAAAAAGATTCTAAAATCTTAGGTCCAGCTTTCTTACAGTGAAATCTACCATTGCCTCAATTGTATGTGATACAGCTTTTGTCTTCCAGGTTCCCTTCTTTCCTGCCATTCTGTCCGTTCAGGGGCACAGCCTCGGGGGCCTCTTTATTCATCATACAGCCCAGCTCATTCTCACCAGGAGGTCTGTTCTTGCTGTCCTCATCAACTTCCTACTCCCTCTATCAGGAATATTCTCCTGGCCATTTCCCATTCATCTTCCCAGTCTGAGGTCGCTGTTACCTCCTTAAAATGGCCTTCCATGATGATCCTATTTGAGGAGTGAGTGTCTATAATATCATCCCATATGTTCCCTTCCTAGCACTTATCACTCTCTGATGTTGTTTTTGTTCACTTATTACCATTTTTATTCTTTGTTTCTAACCACTAGAATAGAGGCTCTGTGAAGGCAAGGCCTTGCTCACCACCATGTCCCCTGTCCTCAGAACAGTGCCTCTCATATAATAGGTCCTTGCTAAAGGGGACTAAATAAATGGAGCTAACAAGGATGGATTTGAAAGCAATTGGGGGTGGGGTAAAGTGCACAGGACTAGGTGATGGATTGGATCTGGAAAATGACATAAAGGGAGGTGTAGAGCAGAATTCGTGAGGCCCTGATTTGCATATCAGTATAAATTGTAGTGCTATTCACTAGCGCTGGGGACGCTGAAAAAGGATGTGGTTTGTGGGGCACAGTAGAGGGCAAGGAAAGAGGTGGGTCTTAGGCGTGTTGAGTGTGAGGTGCCTTTGCCATACCGTAATGGAAATGTCATGTGAGGAGTTGGCTGGAAGGCAGCTAACCTGGTCTTCCCACTTCAACCTTTGCCAACCCAGGGGCGCCTAGGTGGCCCAGTCGTTGAGCGTCTGCCTTCGGCTCAGGGTCCTGGGATCGAGCCCCGCATCGGGCTCCCTGCTCAGCGGGAAGCCTGCTTCTCCCTCTCCCACTCTCCCTCCTTGTGTTCCTGCTCTCACTGTGTCTCTCTCTATCAAATAAATAAATAAAATATTAAAAAAAAAAAAAAAAACCTTTGCCAACCCACAGTCTTTCCTTAAGTATAGCAGCCAGAACTCTGACTTTGTCTAAAAGGTTAAATCCTGTTAGATCCTGTTACTCTCCTACTCAGAACCTTCAAGAGGTTTCCCGTCTCACCCAGAGTTAAACCCAAAGTCCTTGGAGTCATATGTAAGGCTTTGCTCTGTCTGGTTTCCCACTGCTTTGTTGATCTTATATCCTGCTACTCACTCTCTTCCAGCCACATTGGCCTCCATGCCGTTTCTCAGGTATGTCTGCCGTGCTCCAGAGTCTCTGCACTAGATGACCTCGGATATCCACATGGCTCCACTCAGGTGTTTGAGGAGATGGCACCTTTACAACAAAGCATCAGCGTTAGTGGGCAACAGTGTTTGGCATCTAAATTCTGAGGGGTCCCATCTGTGAGATGGGGCGACTTGCTAAAGCTGTGCTCTGACAGGCACAGAGAACGTGAGGATAGAGGGTGGTCCAAGACTGGGTTTTCACTAGAAAGATCTGATGAAGAGAAAAGGGCAAGTAGTTGGGTTTGGAGAGAAGTGAAGCAAGGGGAAGACTAATGGACTGAGAAGTCAGAAAGTCCGTGGGTTAGTTAGTCTTATTCCATAGGCTGCTATAACAAAAGTGCTGTATACTAGGTGACTTATAAACAACAGAAATTGATTTCTCGTGGTTCTGGAGTCTGGGAAGTCCCAAAATCGAGGCAGCAGTGGTAGAGTCTGGTCAGGGCCTGCTTCCTGGTTCTCAGATTGCCTTCTCACCATGTCCTCACACGGCAGGAAGGGCTAGAGAGCTCGGTAGGGCCCCTTTTATAAGGACACTAATCCCATTCAGGAGGGCTCCACCCTTACTATACCATCACCTCGGGGGTTAGGATTTCAGTATATGAATTTGAGGGGGAACAAACCTTCAGTCCAAAATAGGGTCTCAATGGGTCCCAGAATGGTTAAAATGAGAGTGGGTGAACAAGAAGGCTGGAGGGAAAAGTAAACTGTGACAATTAATAATTCATGTATTAGTGCTCAGGCTATGTCCATTGACTGTTACTTGTTTATTTGTGCTGTGCAATAGAATTCAGCTCTAGGTATTTTGCAGAAAAGGATTTTTGTGTTTAGAGGAAACTCCATTGGCCATAAGATCAATTTGTGCAGCACTTTGTAGACGTTTTTGTCAAAATCTGTTCTTTTCCTTAGGATATACGATATGAGTTTGTACTGTTATAAAATTTACATTTCATGTTGTTATAGTAATATATTTTTCTCCCTCCTCTAGTTTTTTTCTATAAATATACAAAACAGCTCTGAATGCAAAACAAATTAGCCTTTCTCCATAATCCTGTTTCATTACAAATATAAGTTTCTAAAGATAGGCATATTCCTGTCTTGAGGAATCACTAATCGTGTCTTTTTTCCTAGAAGAGTTTGATTTAAAAGGTTCTGATTACCATTTAAATAGGTAAAATGAATAAGAGATCTACGAAAATTTTCTAAAGGAATGTTTAGTGAATATAAAATGATGATAAAAGCATAGTCGTTCTCATGCTTACTTTATTTTCCTGGGGTGTAGCTAAATATTTCATTCATGTTTCCAGTTTCTTAGCTTCTAAATTCTTGTTTCCTTTTTGGCAAAGTGTCTTTTCTCACTCGTGCTAAGATAGGTGCCAAAATATGTAATCTGAAATAGACATTGTCTCTGAAATTCTATTTTTCTATTTATGTTTTTAAATTTAAGCAATTCTGGTCTTGGAGGAGAAAACATGTTTGGCCCCTAAAACCATCAAACCACAGTTGTGTATGGGCCAATGGAAATGTAATGGAATTTAAAAGTTTAGTTCAGATTTTTTTTTTTCTTTACAGGAGACTTAATGGAGAATTTAGTTCCCCATCCTGAATTCAAGATGCTGGGTATTCGTAACATTCCTCAAATGTCTGAGAACTCACTGGCATACAGCACATTTACCTGGGCTGGCCTCCTCAAACATCTGAGACAGATGCTCATTTCTAATTCAAAAATGGAAGAAGGTAAAGGGTATTTTAAAAATATGCAGGCCACAAGCTGGGAAAAGTGCCTGTACTGGAATTCTCAATTTAAACTTGCTTGGCCAGTTGAAACAATGGTGCCTTCTTCTGGTCAGGGAGGCCCCCTCAGAAACTCACCAGGACATCCCAGGAGGGTTCCTTAATCACTTCACAGTTTCATTTCCCAAAAATGAAAAAAAATTTCAGAGGAGCGTGACATTTATTTATTTTTTTTTTTTAAAAGATTTTATTTATTTATTTGACAGAGACAGAGATAGCGAGAGCAGGAACACAAGCAGTGGGAATGGGAGAGGGAGAGCAGGCTTCCCGCCGAGGAAGGAGCCCGATGTGGGACTCGATCCCAGGACCCTGGGATCATGACCTGAGCCGAAGGCAGACGCTTAACGACTGAGCCACCCAGGCGCCCTGACATTTATTTTTTTTAAGGTTATTTATTTATTTATTTTTAGTAATCTCTACACCCAGCATGGGACTCAAATTCACTAACCCGAGATCAAGAGTCGCACACCAGCTGCTGCTATTTCATTTTATTTTTATCAGAGTGATGTATGCACGTATTTTTAAAAAATCAAATAGTCAAACCTGCTGATATTAAGCCTTCTTCAATTCATCCAGGTTCTGTAGGGCATGTTCTGCCTGTCCATTAAATGTTAATGAATCCTAAAAAAAAAAAAAAAAAAATCAAATAGTCAGAACTCATCTAAGTGTATACTTATATCCGTACATTGCATTGTATGTAAGTTATATCTCAGGTTTTTTTTTTAAAGCCAAGTAATTGTCCAATAGGAATTTATAACAAGGAAAAGAGCAGTTCCCTGTCCTACACGTCCCGCCTGCCCCAATGAAACTACTTTCAATGTTTTTACCTGTTTTTTTCTGGAATTCCCCTCCATACTTCTAAGTATCTTGCTTATACTGTTACTTATTTTATATTTTATGGTTACAACATACTTTTGAGTTAGATTAGTTTTCAGTGTTTATATTACTCTTGATAGGTAGATATTATTTACAGTTGAGCCACGTACTGTATACATAGATTAAATCCTATTTCATGTACAGTTAATTTTTTCTTCCTCTGGTTGATAATTACACTTATTTGGGGTGTAAGACACTTACTTGTCTGGCTCAGTCGGTAGAGCATGCAACTCATGTTCGAACCCCACACTGGGTATAGAGACGACTTTACAAAAATTATGCTTCCTTGGTCAGTATTCTGTGTGCCTATCACTCATCTATCCCTAAATTTTTCCATAAAAATGGATCCCTTCTCCACATGTTCAAACCCATCAGGTACTCTCTTACTTTCACTGTCTGCTTGGAAATGTCCCTTCTGGAGACCTCATCCTCTTGTTGCTGCCCTGGTTGCTCTCCGGGCTGGATGAGCAGCCAGCACCGGCATCTCTGCCTCGTTCTGTGTTCTATCTGATTTCCTAGATTTCACATCTACCTTTTTTTTTTTTTTTTTTGGTTTATTCCCTCATATTGATAGACCACACTCTCCAGGAGCTTCCGAAGAAAAAGTACAGGGAAGGTAAAAAAAAAAAAAATTTAAAGCTATATAAATGTCATTATTCTGCCCTTACATTTGATTGATAGTTTGCTCAGGTATAGGATCTGAGGGTGGGGAGTCATTTTTGCTCAGAATTTTGAAGGCATTGTTCTGTTACCTTCCAGCTTCCAGTGGTGCTGTGAAGTCCAATGTCAATCTGATTCCTAATCCTGTTTTGTCCTCTCTTGAATCTTTTAGGATTTCTCTTTGTCTCTAACATTCTGGAATTCCTTAGTGTGGATCCTCCATTATCTCAGTAGAATGTAAGCTTTAGAAGGGCAGAGATTTCTATCTGTTTTGTTTACTGCTGTATCTTCCGAGCCTGGAGCAGGGCCCAGCGCGCGGCCGGAGCCTCCCTGGGTTAGCCTTTCCTGAGCAGACGGCTTCTAGGGCGAAGCGGGGCACGCCCTCTGCTGCCGGGAGTGAGGTCGTCTCAGGCTCTCCCCACTCCGCGCACTAATGCTCTTGTTTTCCCCTCTTTCAGAAGTCCTGGCCTGTTTCCAGGACCTCCGCTGGGGGCAGAAATATCAGCTTTCTCTGGTTGCTAAGTCAGCCACCGCTGGTTCATTGGCTTGCCAGCTTCCAGTGTTGTTCCCATGATCTTCTCTTCCCTTCCCTGTTTTCTTGTTTATGCCTTTTAAAAATGTCCGTGATTGTCTTGTTAGTGAGATTTTGGGAGAGAGGGACAGTAGACTGGTATGTTCAGTCTGTCATGTTTAACTGGAAATCACTACTATTAGTGATTATTTGAGCAGCATATATTTTATCACAAATAACAATGACAGGTTTCAATACTATGAAAGCGGATGGATTTCCTCTACATTTACGTACCAGTGATACCTTATGGATTGTAGATCATAGTGCCTGAGATCTGGAGATAAATAGAAATGTTACATCTTAAAGGAATGCTTACCAAATTTTTTGGACTCAGTACCTGTTTTTCTAGTAATACCTATTAACATCTCAAGGAACACAGTGTTCCTCAGGGTATATAGTATAAGACGTGCTGCTCTGAACTCTCTTAGGTCAGTAAACCACAGTTTGCTTAGTCATTTTCCCATGCAGAATCTTGAGTGTCAACATTTTTTCACAGTAATAGATACAGCTTTGAACATATAAATATTTTCATATATATGAGTATATATGAATAAATATATTTATGTCAACAGGTTGAGACAAATAGCTTTAAAAATCTTCATATATATATGTGTATATATATATATATATATATATACACACACACACATATATATATATATATATATGCGCGTGCCTGGGTGGCTCAGATGGTTAAGTGTCTGTCTTCGGCTCAGGGCATGATCTCCAGGTCCTGGCCTGTGATCAAACCCCATGTCAGGCTCCCAGCTCAGCGGGGAGCCTGCTTCTCCTTCTCCCTCTGCCTGCCACTCCCCCTGCTTGTGCTCTCTCACTCTCTCTCTCTCAAATAAATAAATAAAATCTGTAAAAAAAAAATCTTCATATATTATCAGACTGCTCCATATGAAGATTGACCCTATTAATATCACCTTCAGCCATGTATCTGTTTCCACATGTCCTAGCAACGGAAGAAATGAGTAATAGCAGAGGGAGCCAGGCGGAACTTACGATGTCTTTTATGACCTAGCTCTGGAAGTCACACACCGTTTTCCTCTTTTTAGTTTTAATTTTATTTAAGTAATCCCTACACCCAATATGGGGCTCACAACCCCGAAATTAAGAGTCACATGCTGTACCGACTGAGCCAGCCAGAAGCACCCACACGCCATCATTTCTACATCATCTTTTTGATTATTAAGGTTATTAAGCCCTATGCCATGTGACAGGGGACCACACAAGGGCCTCAGAACCAGGAGGGAAGGATCACTGGGGTTCATCTTAGAGGCTGGCTACCACTCTCTGCCCTCTGTCTCCTACCGAATCATGTCTTCCCATATACAGAATGGACTTAACCGCTCCCAAAGCCCTTTAGCAATCAGGCTAAATTCCAGAATCTTGTCATCTAAAAGCAGGTCCAGGTATGGATTTACACTCCTCAGGTGAGATTTTTTGAGTATAGATCTTTTTTGGGGGGGTTTTTTTTGTTTGTTTTTGTTTGTTTGACTATAGCTCTTTGAGTACAGTTACCTCCCCCCCACCCCCGATCAGTAGATAATGGTGAAACAGGCATAGCATAACTTATAGACAGCCTCCTTAGAAAGGGGGAAATAGAGGTACATAGGAGTCAATGGCCCTTAATTCAGCAGGGCACATCCTGGCAGTTTCTTGATTACAATGCAAGGCCTACGAATAATTTTTCATGGCTTTTGGCTTGGCTCTCTGAACCAAGCTAAATTATAATTTTATTTTTATTTATTTTATTTTAAGTAAACTGTACGCGCAACATGGGGCTTGATATCAAAACCCCAAATTCAAGAGTTGACTGCTTGGGGCGCCTGGGTGGTTCAGTTGGTTAAGCATCCAACTCTTGATTTCGGCTCAGATGTCAGGGTCATGAGATCCAGCCCCAAGTTGGGCTCCCTGCACAGCGGGGAGTCTGCTTGAGATTCTTTACCTTTGCCCCTCCCGCCCTCACTCACACTCTCTCTAAAAATAAATACATCTTTTTAAAAGGAAGGGAGGGAGGGAGGGAAAGAAAGGAAGAGAAAGAAAGAAAAAAGAAAGAAAAGAAAGAAAAAGAAGAAAAAGAAACCCTCCCTAAAGCCATCTGCCCTGCTTCAATCGAGACTTTTTGCCCTCAACAACCAGGGGACACTTGTCACCCTGGATATTCTCTTTGCCTGTCTCCTGGGTTGGATATTCTGCTGTGAAGGTTTAGGCAAAGCCCAAGTGATCTGGGGAAAGAGGAGGGGAGGGGTCATGGTTTTTTTGGGTTTTACTAGATCTCTCTGGTTTCATTATGTACCTTACCCGTAACTCTGCCTTGTGCTCTCCAGACCAGAGACCCTCAGTCATATCCTCTCCAGAATGTAAACCTTCAGTTTTATGCTGGGGTAGGGAAGAGGCAGTCGTCATGCTAAACAGACAAGTTTAGCAACATTCCTTAATCAGGAGTCAAACATAGATGGTTCTCTACATGATAGCAAAGCTAGTTTAAGAGCCAGTGACTTAGTGTTTTCATGGATCCCCTTAAAGAATGCTGTATCACCAATGCTGTGCAGAGACAGAGGACAGTAATGTGTGACAAAACATTGGCATCATTAACGCTGAGTCAAAAAGTGAGAAAGTCACTGTGAAAACATTTTAGGAAAACCTTAACCAATTTATTTTGTTACATTTTTTATGGTTGCTCAAGAATGATACGATTTTTAAAAATCTAAACCTAATTTACTCTAAAAGAACTCTTTCAATAAGTATAAAATTTAATGATCTGAATGAATCATTTAATTGACATAATTTGACAACATTTTTTTCTCTTAAAATCAATGGTGTCTTAGATGGAAGGAAATATAACATTGTGGATTTATATCCCTTTTTTGTTACATGGGTTGCAAATATTTTTCTCCATCATTTTTGTCTTTTGTATTGTATTTTTCACCATATGGAGGTTTTCCATTTTTATGTGAGCCGTATATCTTCCTATTTTATAGATTCTGAGCCTTGCCTCAGATATAAAATATTTAGTATTCCCCAGTATTTTTATAGTTTTATGTTTAATATTTAAGTTTTAACCCATCTGGGGCTTATTTTTATTTCTGATAATGCCTTTTTTGTTACTTCTCTTCCCATTTTAAATTTTATTTGCTTAACTTTTCCCTTTTCATTTTTTATATGTTAGTTTTTCAAGAGCCTAACTTTGGAAGGCTTCATTTCTTTTTTCTTTTTGAAACTTTTATTTATTTATTTTTGAAACTTTTACATAATGTTGATTACCTTTTATTTCTAGGTAATATAGAGTGATGAATTATCTAACAAATACAGCTTTTAGGGGGGCCTGGGGGCTCAGTCCGTTAAGTGTTCCTGCTGAGCGGGACCCTGCTTCTTCCTCTCCCTCTTCCACTCCCCCTGCTTGTGCTCTCTCTCTCTCAAATAAATAAATAAATAAATAAACAAAATCTTAAAAAAAAACTGGCTTGTGATAATGGTTGCATAACTCTGCAAATTTACTAAAAACATCACCGAGCTATACTCTTATCATAGGTGAAGCATATGGTATATAAATCACACCTCAGTAAAGATATTTAAAAATTTATGACCTACTGTAAAAGCTGTATTTGTTTGTTTTTTAAGATTCCATCTATTTGGCAGAGAGAGAGCACAAGCAGAGGGAACGGCAGGCAGAGGGAGAGGGAGAAGCAGGCTCCCCGCTGAGCAGGGAGCCCGATGTGGGGCTCGATCCCAGGACCCTGGTATCATGACCTGAGCCTAAGGCAAATGCTTAACCAACTGAGCCACCCAGGCACCCATATCACAAGCCAGTTGTAGAATATGTCCATCACTTCAAAAAAATCCTTGTGTTCATTTGCAGTCAATTCCCATTTTTATTCCTACTCCCAAACAACCACTGGTGTGCTTTCTGTCTCTATAGATTTGCCTCTTTTGGACATATAATATAAATGGAAGTAGACAATATATAGTCTTTTGTGTCTGACCTTTTTCACTTCGTGTCTTTGAGGTTCATCCATGTTGTAGTATATATCAGTAGTTCAATCTTTTGTATTGCTGAATGGCATTCCATTAGATGGATATACCACATTTTGTTTAGATGTCCAACAGTTGATGGATGATTAGCTTGTTTTCACTTTTTGTCTAAATGAATAATGCTGCTGCGTACATTTGTATAAAGTCTTTGGACATATGTTTTCAGTCTCTTTTTTTTTTTTAGAATATCTCACAAACGTGCGATTTACAATGACTTTTTTTTTTTTTTTTTAGATTTTATTTATTTATTTGACAGAGAGAGACCCAGCCAGAGAGGGAACACAAGAAGGGGGAGAGGGAGAGGGAGAAGCAGGCTTCCTGCAGAGCAGGGAGCCTGATGTAGGGCTTGATCCCAGGACACTGGGATCATGACCTGAGTCGAAGGCAGATGCTTAACGACTGAGTCACCCAGGCGCCCCCAGTATCTTGATTATATACCTATAAGTGGCATTGCTTGGTCAAAGGATAAGTCTGTGTTTAATGTTTTGTAAAATTGCTATACTTTTTCCAAAGTGGCTACACCATTTTACATTCCCACAAACAGTTTAAGAGGGTTTCAGTTTTTCCACATCCTTGCCAACATCTGACATTGTTAGTCATTTTGATTATAGCCATTCTAATAGGTGTTAAGTAATGTCTCCTTGTGGTTTCAATTTGTGTTTTCCTAATGACTGTGATGTTGAGCATCTTTTCATATGCTTGCTAGATTTGTTTATCTTCTTCGGTGAAATTCTGTTCAAACATCTTTCTGACTTTTAAATTGGCTTGTTTGTCTTATTATTGAGTTCAGCATGCCAAAATTTTTGGTTTCTTGTGTTTCTATTTTTGTTGAAAATCAATCTGTTGCTGTGTGCTGAATTTTATCCCTATCCCACGTATACTTTAAGAGTATTTTCTTTTTTTTTAATTTAAATTCAATTAGCCAACACACAGTACATCATTAGTTACAGATGTAGTGTTCAACAACTCATCAGTTGCGTATAACACCCAGTGTTTATCATATCATGTGCCCTCCTTAATGTCCATCGTTCACCCAGTTGCCTCATCCCCTCACCTGCCTCCCTCCAGCAACCCTTAGTTTCCCATAGTTAAGAGTCTCTCATGGTTTGTCTCCCTCTCTGATTTCTTCCCCTTCAGTTTTCCCTCCCTTCCCTTATGATCCTCTGTACTATTCCTTATATTCCACATATGAGTGAAACCATAAGATAATTGTCTTTCTCTGCTTGACTTATTTCACTCAGCATAATACCCTCCAGTTCCATGCATGACAATGTAAATGGTAAGTACGCATCCTTTCTGATAGCTGAGTAATATTTCATTGTATATATTAAGAGTATTTTCTTGGGGCACCTGGGTGGCTCCGTCGTTAAGCGTCTGCCTTCAGCTCAGGTCACGATCCCAGGGTCCTGGGATCGAGCCCCGCATCGGGCTCCCTGCTCGGCAGGAAGCCTGCTTCTCCCTCTCCCACTCTCCCTGCTTGTGTTCCCTCTCTCGCTGTGTCTCTCTCTGTCAAATAAATAAATAAAATCTTAAAAAAAAAAAGTATTTTCTTAATATTTCTACATGACTGGTCAGTTTTCAATCCTATTTTTGTTTTGTTTCTACATCCCTTAACATTTTTGTATGTATTCTGTTTGTTCCCACAGGTGTATAAAGTAAGGTTCACCCTTTTTAGGTGTATGGTTCTATGAATTTGGACAAACCTCTATAATGTGTAACCTCCACCACAATTGAGATAGAGTGTTTCCATCATCCTAAAAAGTTCCTTCATACTTTGTAGGCACTCTCTGCCCCCCACTCCAGCCCCTAGCAACTACTGATCTGAATTTCATTCCTATGGTTTTGCCTTTTCCAGAATGTTCTATAAATGGAATCCTACAGTATGTAATTTTTTGAGTCAGGCTTGTTTCACTTAGCATAATGCTTTTGAGATTTATCCCTGTTGTTTGTTATGTGTATTAGTAGTTTCTTTTTACTGGTGAGGAGAAACCCATTGTGTGCATATACCACCATCCTTTAATACTCTATGAAGAATATTTCATGCCTTTCTCAGGATTGAGTAGTTTGAATCACTTTAGGTCAACCAGATAAGAATTTTTAAACATTTAGTAGAAAAAGCAACTTTTACTTATCAAATAAAAATTTATGTAAAATATACATACCGTAATATGTTTTTCTCTTCTTGCTCAGAGCTATTTTTAAAATCTCTTGCTTCTTTTCCTTTGGTAGGTATTGATTGGCAGGTACGGCCTCCTTTACCAGGACTTCCTACTCTGGGTAAAGCGTCTCTCAACAGGGGGCTTCATTTTAACATGTCCATTGCCAACTTGGTCATCCTTCGTGGGAAAGATGTGCACAGTGCGGATCTGGGTAAGCAGAAGTTAAGGTGAAATTAATATGTACATTTTGTACATCTACATGGTAACACATTTTTTTTTAAAAAAGGAAGTCCCTGAATTTATTTTTAAAGAAAGGAAAATCATAATTTTGTGTTTTAGTAGCAAAATGTAACCATTGTATCAGTTAGTATGTGACCGGACACCAAAAATAGAAGTGATTGAAACAAGATACAGGTTTAATTTTCTTCTGAACCTTGCTGTTCTTATTGTCCTCACTTTATAGCTTCCTCCTTGTAGTCCAAGGCATCTGTTTGAGCTTCACCATCAAATCACATAGGTATGAGCATGCCACCCGCCTCCTCCTAGGGTTGCACACCATACTAGTGTTTATATTACCTTTGATTGGGGCTGACTCATGTGCTACACCTAGCTGCAAGAGTGGCCATGAGCACAGTTAAAATTTGGGGGTTCTCTTACTAAAGAAGAAGGGGAGAATAGGTCATGTAGCCTAACTAGTGGTCTCTGTGACAAGCATTTTGTTATAAAACTTTCAGGAAGTTCGAAGAGCAGTAACCTGTCAGCTTTGTATTTTTATGGAAAATCTCCAAGTTTGTCTTATCTTTATTTGATGGTTTTGTTTTATTTTTTTAGAGATTTATTTATTTATTTTGGAGAGAGAGAGTGCATGCGCGAACGAGGGGAGGGAGAGAGGGAGAGAATCTCAAGCAGACTCTGCTGAACGCAGAGCCTGACAAGGGCCTTGATCCCACGACCCATGAGATCACGACCTGAGCCAAAACCAAGAGTTGGATGCCCAACCAACTGAGCCACCCAGGTACTCCTTATTTGATGATTTTAACAGTATCAAATTGGCTGCTTCTAGCTGTGATATAAAGAAAACCAGTCCCACATCGGGCTCCTTGCTCAGCAGGGAGCCTGCTTCTCCCTCTGCCTTCTGACCCCCCTGCTTGTGCTCTCTCTCTTTCTCTCTGACAAATAAATCTTAAAAAAGAAAGAAAGAAAGAAAGAAAACCAAATAATCTAGTTCCTGTTAATACACCTTTGATAAGAAAGTGGTAATTAAAAGGGATCATTTCAAGTCTGTCAAATGGTATACTTTCTCCCACCTCAGAACATTTTCTTCATATTCTTCATTGTAGATTTTAAATTAAGAGAATTAATAAGAGGATATATAAAGTAATCAAACTTCCAAAAATGTATCCACAGCAAATGACATACATACAGAGAGGTGTTCTTGCAAAGATAGTCACTGAAATATCTTTCACACAAAAATGCAGAAACAGGGCACCTGGGTGGCTCAGTCGTTAAGCGTCTGCCTTCGGCTCAGGTCATGATCCCAGGGTCCTGGGATCGAGTCCCGCATCGGGCTCCCTCCTCGGGGGGAAGCCTGCTTCTCCCTCTCCCACTCCCGCGGCTTGTGTTCCTGCTCTCGCTATCTTGGTCTCTGTCAAATAAATAAATCTTTAAAAAAAAAATGCAGAAACAACCTAAATGCTCAACAGTAGGAAATGTGTTAAATAAATTATGGTATACTCATATAATAAAACTTTATGAGTGATATTTATTGACATGGAAAAGAGGTTCACAACATATTACTGAATGAAAACAGATTACGGAACAGCGTTTTTGTAAAATTACAGACACAAGGTCAGCAAAATGTTCATGGTCTTCTCTGGGTGGTAACATTTCAGATGTTAGTTGACTTTTAAATTTTCTTTTTTGTTTGTTTGTTTCAAGTTTTTATTTAAATTCCAGTTAGTTGGGGCGCCTGGGTGGCTCAGTCGTTAACCGTCTGCCTTCGGCTCAGGTCATGATCCCAGGGTCCTGGGATCGAGCCCCGCATCGGGCTCCCTGCTCGGCGGGAAGCCTGCTTCTCCCTCTCCCTTTCCCCCTGCTTGTGTTCCCTCTCTCGCTGTGTCTCTCTCTGTCAAATAAATAAATAAAATCTTAAAAAAAAAAGAAAAAAAGAAAAAAGAAAAAGGAGGGCGCCTGGGTGGCTCAGTCCTTAAGTATCTGCCTTCGGCTTGGGTGATGATCTTGGAGCCCTGGGATCGAGCCCGCATCGGGCTCCCTGCTCCGCGGGAGGCCTGCTTCTCCCTCTCTCTCTCCCCCTGCTTGTGTTCCCTCTCTCACTGTGTCTCTCTCTGTCAAATAAATAAAATCTTTAAAAAATTAAATAAATAAATAAATTCCAGTTAGTTAACATATAGTGTAATACTAGTTTCGGGTGTCGGATTTAGTGACTCATCAGTGACACACAACACCCAGTGCACATCACGGGTGCCCTCCTTGATACCCATCACCCATTTAGCCCATCCCCCGCCTACCTCCCCTCCAGCAACTGCCAGTTTGTTCTCTGTAGTTAAGAGTCTGTTTTATGGTTTGCCTCTCTCTCTTTTTTCCCCTATGTTTGTCCATTTTGTTTCTTAAATTCCACATATGAGTAAAATCATATGGTATTTGTCTTTCTCTCACTGACTTATTTCATGTAGCATAATACACTCTAGCTCCATTCATGTTGGAAATGACAAGATTTCATTCTGTTTTATGGTGGAGTAATACTCCATTGTATCTGTATACCACAACTTCTTTTTTTTTTTAAGATTTTATTTCTTTATTTCAGAGAGATGAGAACACGAGCTGGGGGAGGGGGACAGGGAGAGGGAAAGAAATCCTCAAGCACACTCCCCACTAAGTGGGGAGCCTGATGCAAGGCTCGATCCCAGGACCCGAAGATTATGACCCAAGTGGAAATCAAGAGTCAGACACTCAACCAACTGAACCACCCAGGTGCCCCTGTACACCACAACTTCTTTATCCATTCACAGTCAGTGGACATTTGGGTTCTTTCCATAATTTGGCTATTGTTGATAATGCTGCTATAAACATCGGGGTGCATGTGTCCCTTTGAATCAGTATTTTTGTATCCTTTGGGTAAATGCCTACTAGTGCAATTACTAGGTCCGAGGGTAGCTCTATTTCTAACTTTTTGAGGAACTTCCATACTGTTTTCCAGAGTGGCTGCACCAGTTTGCATTCCCACCAGCAGTGTTAAGAGGGTTCCCCTTTCTCTGCATCCTCACCAACACCTGTTATTTCCCGGGTTGTTAATTTTAGCCATTCTGACTGGTGTGAGGTGGTATCTCATCATAGTTTTGATTTGTATTTCCCTGATGATGAGTGATGTTGAGCATCTTTTCATGTGTCTGTTGGCCATCTGGATGTCTTCTTTGGAAAAATGTCTATTCATGTCTTCTGCCCATTTCTTAACTGGATTATTTGTTTTTTGGGTGTTGAGTTTGATTAGTTCTTTATAGATTTTGGATGTTAACCCTTTATCAGATATGTTATTTGCAAATATCTTCTCTCATTCTGAAGGTTGCCTTTTAGTTTGGTTGATTGTTTCCTTCGCTGTGCAGACTTTTTGTCTTGATAAAATCCCAATAGTTCCATTTTTGCTTTTGTGTGCCTTGCCTCCAGAGACGTATCTAGTAAGAAGTTGCTATGGCCAAGGTCAAAGAGGTTGTTGCCTGTGTTCTCCTCTAGGATTTTGATGGTTTCCTGTCCCCCATTTAGGTCTTTCATCCATTAAATTTTCTTCATAATACTTTTCTGAATGGTGTGAATTATTTTTTTTACAATGAATATGGATCATCTATGCAAAAGCAATATAAAGCTAGTTTTAAAGATTTTTATTTATTTTTGTGAGAGAGAGAGAGCGCGTGCACGAGCAGGGGGAGGGGCAGAGGGAGATGCAGACTCCCCACTGAGCAGGGAGCCTCATGCAGGACTCATCCCAGGACCCTGGGATCATGACTTGAGATGAAAGCAGACGTTTAACCAACTGAGCCACCCAGGCGCCCATAAAGCTAGTTTTAAAAGGCAAAACAAAAGGAGACTTCTGGTGAAATGAATAAGAAAATATGTTTATTAATTTGTTTCCAAAATTAATGATTTATGATGTAAACAATGGCTTGTGTTGTTTTACTCTAGGAGGATTTAAAGATTCAGCTCTCTATACTTCTTGGTTAGAGCCTATTAATGCTTTCAATGCGTGGAAAACCCACCGAGCCTTTAGCAAATATGAGAAGGCTGCAGCATTGGTCAGCAATAGCCAGTTCTTACTAAAACCACTTGATACGATTGTGGGCAAAGCGTGGAATATGTTTGCTTCAAAGTAAGTAAAAAATAAATCTACAAACCTTTCTAACCTTAGGCAGATAATATCTTAAAACACAAGGCAGGACCTGGAATGTTTTAGTCTGTTTGGTTTGCTGTAACAAAAATAGCCCAGACTGGGTATCTTATAAACAACAAAATTTATTTCTCAGGAGTTCTGGAGACTAGGAAGTCCAAGGTGAAGGTGTTGGCAGATTCGATGTCTGATGAAGACCTACTTCCTGGTTCATAGGTGGTTTGGGGCAAACGGCCGAAGGGGCAAAGAACCTTTCATGGGCCCCTTTTAAAAGGGCACTGATCCCATTCATGAGGGCTCCACCCTTGCGACCGAATCACCTTCCAAAGCCCTCACCTCCTAATACCATCATCTTGGGGGTTAGGATTTCAATGTACCAATTTCGGGGGAACACAAACATTCAACCTATAGCCTGGAGTAAGCATGGCTACCACTGTAGGTATGAAACTGGGTCATGTTACTTCAGGCGTCATTTTCTTATCTGCACAGTGGGTCTACACTGAGGATGTGTGGTGAGGATTAAATGTGATAATCATGTAAAATTACCTACTACAGTGCTGTTACTGACTAGTCATTTCTAAATGAAATGAAATGAAAGTAGAAATTTCATTATAAGGATGGGACAATAAAATAGTTTTCCAAAATAAGACCCTTGAAAGAATGGAAGAGATTCTGATCTTGTTCAGCAAGAAATATTCCAAGTTCAACTCCCATCTGCTAAGAAATGTGTTATCAGATTTCCTGACCTCGGCCACAATTACTTAATGTCAAAGCAAAATTCCCATATCAATGGGCAAGACCTCTACTGTGATTAGTCAGGATTCCCAAGGGCCCCCCATCCTGCACATGGCCGTTCCATAAGCCCCCACTCCCAGGACTGTGAACTCTGTCCTTTCCTGGTATTGTTCTCTTCCCATTCCCATTAAATGGCAGCAGCCCTTATTACCTCAGTTTAATCCATGTCTGTCCTTGACATTCTTTTTTTTTTTTTTTTTTGCTTTTTTTTTTTTTAAAGATTTTATTTATTTATTTGAGACAGAGAGAATGAGAGAGAGAGAGCACGTGAGAGGGGGGAGGGTCAGAGGGAGAAGCAGACTCCCCGCCGAGCAGGGAGCCCGACGCGGGACTCGATCCAGGGACTCCAGGATCATGACCTGAGCCGAAGGCAGTCGCTCAACCAACTGAGCCACCCAGGCGCCCTGTCCTTGACATTCTTTTTAACATGATTTCTCCTGCCTCAGAACATTTTGGGGGTATGAGATATTCAAAGAACCACCTGGCATAAGTGCAAATTACATGTCTGAAAAATACCTGGGAGACTTCACTTCATTCCTAGAACTGGATTAATGTGTTTCTGCAGTTTCAAGGCTTAGGTAAAAATTCTCAGGCACTTTTTAGAGTTGATATTGAACCCAGTCATCTCTGTATGGTGTTGAATATGTGCTGGGTTCGATAACCAAATCTGAACATGCTTCTTTTTCCTGTGTGCTTCTTATTGTCACTCTCTTGAACGCTAAAAAGACAGGGAGCTTGACATAAACTTTCAGAGTTTGCTAATCTTTGGAATTAACATTGAAGCAAATATAAGACATTTAAGAGATTCTGCCATCCTCAAATATTCATGAGCTAGGAAAGTTCTATTTATTGTTTGATTTTAAGAGTTATTCATTTGCCTGAGATTTTTTATTTTACATTTGCTGTTTCTTTCACCAGAGCCTACATTCATCAGTACACAAAATTTGGAATGGAAGAAGAGGACTTTTTGGACAGTTTCACATTGTTAGAACAGGTTGTTGCCAGTTACTGCAACCTCTAATCTCGAACAAAGGAAAAAAGTACCTTAAGTCATTTTTGGGCTAAAATATTTTCAATAGTACTTTCTCTGTACGGTTTTCAAATCTCTACCTGTTAAAGTAACAAAGTCAAATGCTGTTTCCTTTGGCATATTATGACCACAGAAAAGGAGGAAAACCTTTTAAACCGAGAACATCATGTTTTCAATGAAAATGTCTACTTGGTATTTTCATTTGTAAGAAAGAAACTGGTGCTTCTATAAAAAAATTTGGAAACACTTTGCTGAAATGTTGGAACTCTGGAAGTATCCAAAAAAGGGAATATTATGTTCTGTCCCCATGTTTCTAAGTCTTCCCTTCTTTTTTTTTTAAAGACTTTATTTGAAAGAGAGCGAGCGTGGGGGGAGGGGCAGAGGGAGAAGCAGGCATCCCACTGAGCAGGGAGCCTGATATGGGGCTTGATCTCGGGACTCCGGAAGTCTTCCCTTCTTTATTCCAAAAAGGATTCACTAAATACCAGCTAAACTTTTACAGCACAATTTGAAACTGAGAAATTGCAGTTATGCATTTAATTGAAGTGGATGCTTTGAACCACAAGAGGGAGCTATTGTCATATGCTAGATTATGAACTTTTTAAAAAATATTTTCTTCTGTAACAGTAAGATTTTCCACTTTAAGCAGCTATTTAAAAATAAATATCAGATTTTGTTAATAAATGTGTATCATGCTTAAGTACAAAAGTAAGGAAGTAAATGCTTTTCTTAAAATTTTCTAGGCATCAGAAAATTGGGTCAATTTTTCTTTTAGCTCTTGAAATGTAAGAGCAGAAAGTGACTTTATTCAATTAGTGCTTTCAGATTACTTATAGGTATTTAGCTAGCGTGAAAGATGTTATGCTTGTCAGTAAAAGGGGTAAGTTTTCACTAAAATTTCACTAGGTTGAGAAAATTACCACCAAGGTAATACTGTCCTTGATGAAATTGAACATACAGATATGGGTTTCACTCAGAACAAAACACACTTGGAAATTGGCAACTGAGTTTGAGGGTGATTGTGTATTTCAATAAAACATGTCACATGCAGTGTATTAACAAATGTCAAATGGGAAACAAATAGGAACATTTGCCCCTTCTGCCAAATCTACCAGTGGTGATTTATTTTTATATGGAAAAATGACAGTTCACAGCTTCACTGGTTTCTTCCTTTTCTTTCCATATGGAAATGATTACTTTTTTGCTGTTTTTCTTATCAACTGTTGCTATGATTTAAAATACTGAGCCATATCTTATTTCTAAGGAATGTAAAAAGTGGTCTGTTCAGCCACTAAAAGGCACACCCCTCTGCTGCATTTTGTTAACCCAAGTATACTTGAAAAATAATCAGATAATGATTTTTACAAAATAAAGTTAAAAGTAATGGTTTTACACTGAAGACATCCAAAGACTGAAACAACTTCCCAAACTGAACTAGCATTAATGAAGATCCGGAGCTTACCAGGGGTTAAGCTGATTCTTTGGAACCTGCTAGAAGTGAAGCTTAAAGAAAGTTGTAAATCACTTTATATTTAAGAAAGGAATTCATGAGGTACCAATGGGGACAAGTTTATTTCTAATTTGGCAAGTCATGAAATCAATGGCAGGTGAATATTCGAAGAAAGCCCCAGTTAAACACAGCTCTGGGTCCATTCACTTATATGAGTAGAGCCTTTTGTATGATCCACAACTGCATTATTTGATGTGTGTGAATACCTAAATATTTGCAGACTTGTTTTAAAACATTTAGATGAAAATTTTTTTTTCTGTTTGGAGTAACATAAAATTTTTGCTGTTAGAGTTGTGATTTAGCTTTAACACAAAGGGGATGTGAAAGCTTCAAGATAGGGGGTGTAACTGGAAATGTACTTTGTGTAGAGAAAACGGCCGATCAGCCAGGGCAACATTAGGATCATAACTTCCTGGGCATACAGATCCAGAAGCTTTGAACTTGAAATATCTTAGATTACTGGGTAACTGGAGTACTTTGTTGTCACTCACATTTCTCCCAGAGCCCACACACACTCCCTGTAGGCAATAACGAAGTGTAAATTCAAACTGCTTATTTTTAAGCCTCTTCACTCCTTCATTTGTGCTTTTGTCAAGAGTTCTTTAAGCGGTAGAACCTGTTTCGTCCCATTCATTCCCTCTTGCTTCTAGCTTTGCCCCTGCCAACAGGATCCAGTCAATCTGCAACATCTTTCTCCTTTATTTAACCTGTCACTTAGACCTTAGCCAACATATCCACAATTCACTGTTCTCAGGTAATTCATTCATTCCACCAATATCTAGTCAGTGCCAGGCACTGATTTAGATTAAAGGGGTTAAGACCACATAGTCTAAATGAAGAAGCTTACAGTGTAGCTAAGTTTCTTTGAATGTCTTTTTCTTTTTTTTTAAGATTTTATTTATTTGACAGAGACACAGCGAGAGAGGGAACACAAGTAGGGGGAGTGGGAGAGGGAGAAGCAGGCTTCCCATGGAGCAGAGAGCCCGATGTAGGGCTCGATCCCAGGACGCTGGGACCATGACCTGAGCCGAAGGCAGACGCTTAACGACTGAGCCACCCAGGCGCCCCTTTCTTTGAATGTCTTGATGCTCCAGTCCTAGCTTCCTCATTATTGGTTATTTTCCCCATGTCCATGTTCCACTTTTTTACAGAGAAGATGTAATACAGGGAACAATGAGCTCGGAGCTCTAGTCTGGGCTTTACATTGGTCTGAAGGGCCTCCTCCCTGGCTCTGGAGACTATTCTGCGGGGTACATACCAATGATTCTTCTGACCGCCATGTTTATCACACTTGAATTCCTGTCCAAAATTTTGTTTTAAAACATGCTCCATATGTTCCTATCACAGTATTCTCTCCCCATGAGCCCAAGGTTTGGCAGTCAACCCTCTCTTGTTCTTCAACCTACCTACCAAATACGGCTTTACTCACTAACTTGTCATTTTTGGCAGATAATCAGTTATTTAAGAGATGTCTGCTCATCTTTATCAATCACACTGTTTCCTATGGGTTTTATAGGGATGTGAGCTAAAAAATCTGGCTTTACGTATTTAACTAAATAACTTCCTACTCCTGTACTCTGAAATGTCTCGGATGATGCAATGTCAGCCTTATTAATAAATGGAATCCCACTTCCACTAGCCAGAATGCTTGCACAAGAATTTAAGATGAACAGGGGCGCCGGGGTGGCTCAGTCATTAAGCGTCTGCCTTCAGCTCGGGTCATGATCCCGGGGTCCTGGGATCGAGCCCCACATCGAGCTCCCTGCTCAGCGGGAAGCCTGCTTCTCCCTCTCCCACTCCCCCTGCTTGTGTTCCCTCTCTCACTGTGTCTCTATCTGTCAAATAAATAAAATCTTCTAAAAAAAAGAATTTAAGATAAACAGTGTAAGTATTTCCAGTTTCTGGGCAACACAGTGTGGGTTCAGTGTTGTAGAAGTTATGGCATTTAAGGGAGAAGAGGGAGAAAAGAGAAAATCCCAATCATTGAGATCCCAGGCAGCCAGTGACACAGGAAGAAATGAAAAGGAAGGTTAATGATGCCCCCCCCCGTCCAGCCCCGAAGAGCCGCTTACAAGCAGAGAATAGCTTACAAGCATATTAAGAAAAAGACTTGATGGTTCTGAATTATGGATTTTACCTAAAGATGAAAAATCTAAGAATAGCTTACAAGAATAGCTTGAAAAGAAACAGGAAGCTAAATAACGTGTCATTTAGCAAATAATTCTCTTACCTGAATTTATCTCCTTTGCTAATGATGGAGCCGATAAGATGAATACTTTCATGGCTTGTCTAATTATTTACACGGAGAGTACACAAAAATTCAAAGATTCTGTACCTGTGCTGTCCAGTAAGGTAGCCATTAGCCACACGCGGCTCGCGCTGTAAGTATAAAATACACATTGGATCTTGAAGACAGTATGAATAAAAGAATGTACAATATAAATATTTTTAATTGTTGAAATGATACTGTGGACATATTTAGTTAGATTCTTTGAGTTGGTATTTTTTGTTTCTTTTTACATTTTTTTTTAAAAGATTTTATTTATCCAGGGGCGCCTGGGTGGCTCAGTCGTTAAGCGTCTGCCTTTGGCTTAGGTCATGATCAATCCCCCACATCGGGCTCCCTGCTCCCCGGGAAGCCTGCTTCTCTCTCTTCCACTCCCCCTGCTTGTGTTCCCTCTCTCGCTGTGTCTCTCTGTTGAAAAAATAAGTAAAATCTTTAAAAAAAATTTTTTTTTATTTATCCATTTGACAGGGAGCGAGCACAAGCAGGGGAGCATCAGGCAGAGGGAGAGGGAGAAGCAGGCTCCCCGCTGAGCAGGGAGCCCGGGACCAGTCGCCTAAGGACTGAGCCACCCAGGTGCCCCTCTTTTTACATTTTAAAATGTAGCTACTAAAGTTTTAAAATTAGATATATGGCTTGAATTATATATATATATTTTTAAGATTTTATTTATTTGACAGAGATAGGCAGCTAGAGAGGGAACACAAGCAGGCGGAGTAGGGGAGGGAGAAGCAGGCTTCCCGCTGAGCAGGGAGCCCGATTCGGGGCTCAATTCCAGGACCCTGGGATCATGACCTAAGCCGAAGGCAGACGCTCAATGACTGAGCCACCCAGGCGCCCGAATTATATTTCTATTGGACAGGGACATTCTAGACATTTCAGGAGCAAAGGCCTGGGAACTATAGAAAAGGGAGCTGAACAAAGCTTGTCCTTATTAGGTGAGAGGTCATGGGAACATGATAGTAAGAAACATGACATAAGGCAAAAGATGGGAGTTTCCTTTTTGGAAAAAAAAAAAAAAGACAAGTTCAGCTCATGTGAACGGTATGAAAAAGGCAGGATGTGAGCTTAACTCAACAAACATCCATTAACCACCTGCAAGGAAAGACAGCGCTAGGAGAGGCAGATTTTAAAAATGAGTTAAACCTGGCCTCTGTCCTTAAGGGGTTTACCATTTGATATGTTATTTGCTGCAAACATATGCCTGGCTCATGGTAGAGATTATAGATTAATACAAATGTCTAAAAAACTATGGAAGAGACGAAAAGCTGCAAAACTAGAGGCACAAAGTAAAGTCCATTAAAGCTCACTTATTATCAACAGATCTCATAGCAGATAAAACTGAGGACCTGGAAATACAAATATAATTAAAAATATTTGGTCTTGGGGTGCCTGGGTGGCTCAGTCGGTTAAGCATTTGCCTTTAGTTCAAGTCATGATCCCAGGATCCTGGGATTGAGCCCCACATTGGGCTCCCTGCTCAGTGCGGAGCCTGCTTGTCCCTCTGCTTGTGCCCCTCCACCATGCTCGCTCGCTCTCTTCTCTTTCTTGCTCTCAAATAAAATCTTCAAAATTTCTTTTGTTTTTTGTCTCTGTGCCATCTTATACAACTAAGAGCCATTTAAAACAATATAAACGGGGCGCCTGGGTGGCTCAGTCGTTGGGCGTCTGCCTTCGGCTCGGGTCATGATCCCAGGGTCCTGGGATCGAGCCCCGCATTGGGCTCCCTGCTCTGCGGGAAGCCTGCTTCTCCCTCTCCCACTCCCCCTGCTTGTGTTCCTGCTCTCGCTGTCTCTCTCTCTGTCAAATAAATAAATAAAATATTAAAAAATAAATAAATAAAACAATATAAACTCAATATATTGAGAATGAAGAAATGCCTTTGTTTGTAAGTCCTTGCCTAAAATCTAAAGCCCTAGTCCCAGAATTCCAAGCCTTCTAAAGTTCAGCACTCCCACTGTTCCCCTTTACATATGCGGCAGTAGCCAAGACAAACGGAAATGGCTGTTAAATGTTACGAAAAACACGGATTTGTTTAATTTTGTTCAGTAAGGACAGGGACTGAACAGTCTATCACTGACCTGAAGATAAGAGACATGACCCAGTGATTCTGGCTGCCCCTACTTTGCCCCCACTGCCAGCCCCCAAGACCAAGGAGAATGGGAAGCTCAGAGCATTTTTTGAACAGTCCTGAAAGGATACACACTAAATTTCATAGTAATTTCTTTGGGGGAGTATCTTTCTCAGATTTCCTTTTTATGCTATGCATTTCTTTCGCTTGCATCTTTCTAAGGCAAACTCTTTGCCCAATGTGGGGCTCAAACTCATGACCCAAAGATCAAGAGTCGGATGCTCTTCCAACTGAGCCAGCCAGGCACCCGGCATATTTTTATTTTATTTTTTAAAAGATTTTATTTGGGGCGCCTGGGTGGCTCAGTCGTTAAGCGTCTGCCTTCGGCTCAGGTCATGATCCCAGGGTCCTGGGATCGAGCCCCGCATCGGGCTCCCTGCTCAGCGGGAGGCCTGCTTCTCCCTCTCCTACTCCCCCTGCTTGTGTTCCTGCTCTCGCTTTAAAAAAAAAAAAAAGATTTTATTTATTTATTTGACAGAGAGACAGCAAGAGAGGGAACACAAGCAGGGGGAGTGGGAGAGGGAGAAGCAGGATTCCTGCCGAGCAGGGAGCTTGATGTGGGACTCGATCCCAGGACCCTGGGATCATGACCTGAGCCGAAGGCAGACGCTTAACGACTGAGCCACCCAGGCGTCCTGGCATATTTTTATTTTAAACAAAGCTTGAAAAACCCAATGTAAAGATAAAATAGCTCAAATTATTTTTAAAAGGGTGTTAACACCTACAGACAGTTTGAAGAATGAAGGAATAAGTCAAATGAATCAGAAGGCAGTAACAAGGGGTGGAAGTAGTAAGGAGCATCATTGTTCTGTAAACTATCACATAAATAGGTGTAGAAATTACAGGATGCTCCACATACATTCAAGGACCAGGAGGAAGGGGGAAATTAAAGACTAATTTTGGGGTCCTACTATCTCAACATGTCCTTCTAGTGAACACACTATTTCAGGGAACACTAGTATATTTCTCACACACACAAACACAGTCTGGGAGCAGCCTAAAAAGTATACTAAAAAGTAGGAAAGCTTTTGTATCTGAAAGAATTTTTTTTTTTAAGATTTTTTATTTATTTATTTGACAGAGAGAGACACAGTGAGAGAGGGAACACAAGCAGGGGGAGTGAGAGAGGGAGAAGCAGGCCTCCCGCTGAGCAGGGAGCTCGATGCTGGGCTCGATCCCAGGACCCCGGAATCATGACCTGAGCCGAAGGCAGACGCTTAACAACTGAGCCACCCAGGCACCCCCTGAAAGAACCTTTTAGGATTTTTTTATTTTTAAGTAATCTCTCCACCCAAGTGGGCTTGAACCCACAACCCCAAGATCAAGAGCCGCATGCTCCACCTACTGAGTCAGCTAGGCATCCCTTATGTAGTTTGAGACATTTTTTTGTCTTTATTTCATTTTTAAGATTTCATTTATCAGAGAGAGAGAGAGTGCATGAGCACAAGCAAGGGGGGAGGCAGAGGGAGAGGGAGAAGCAGGCTCCCCACTGAGCAGGGAGCCCGATGCGGGGCTTGATCCCAGGACCTGGGATCATGACCTGAGCCAAAGGCAGATGCTTAACCAACTGAGCCACCCAGGGGCCCTGAGACATTTTTTGTCTTTAAAGGTAATCTCTACACCCAACATGGGGCTCGAAATCACAACTGCAAGATCAAGATGCTCTACCGACTGAGCCAGCCAGACAGACGCCCCTGTGTGAAAGAACTTTTTATTTCCTCCTTGCAGAGATCAGGAATGTCTTTTATGCTCCAATGGATTCTTTATGTTTGAAGAAGGAAATGTAGAGCATCTGAAAATTTCTTTGATCTCTGTTTTTCTAAAAGCACTATTTTCAGCTTCCTTTTCTCTTCTGAAATTGTGCAAAGCACTCCCACATACGTGCTTTTACTAGATAGGCATCTCATTACATCTGATTCCATCAGAAAGCCAGGAACAGTGACACCCCAATTCTCCCAGGCTTCAAAAATTGCATACCCACCTGAGAGCAGAATACTAGAGTTTTGTACCTCTCTTCTCCAGCAGAGGCTCATACACAAGTTAATCTCTCCTTCTGAACTCTGCTGCTCCTGGTGAGTGGTGTAATTGTGGTCATATGTCATTGGTTCTGGACTCCTAGCCAGCCAACTTCAATAAGCATACCTCATTTATTGAAACATGTAAACAACCCCAGCACCAAAGCAGCCAAATGGAAAGCCGCCTTGACCACATGCTCTAGAAGGTGTAATAAAGCCATGATTCTGCCTTTTGGCTTGGCAAAGGCAGCTGGGAGGATGCCCTCATACTTACTTGGGAATACTTAGGACATCTGGGTTCTAGGTGGCTGCCACTGCTGGAATCTTGGACTCCAATAGAAATATACAGGAAATCACATTGCCAAACTTTTCTCCTTATAAAGACAATCTGTCCAGGAATTACCATCCTCCCAGTTCTCATAGGGAGGAGCCATTCATTAAGCAAGCAGGATACAACTGGGGTGAGGAATTTTAAAGCAGCTTCCTGTGGCCACAAGGTCTGGTTACAGTGCCATCTTTTTAAGAACAGTGCTACATAACAAGGCTTAGACGATCACTTATGGGAAAGTACAAAGGACATATTCCTCTAGAAAATTCTCTGAAAAAGTCCAGTTTGTTCTCTGACTGACCGTTAGACCTAACGGATAGCACATTCACAAGTCCAGGAGTTAGAAACCCTGAGATACAGACCCGTGGTGGGACCCTCCATCCTCCTGGGCAGTACCTTCCTTCTGTATGTTCAGAACAGACCACCATTTCTCTCGCTCTCGAATTTGCTCCTCGTCCTGTACTCCGGGCCTGGTGATGGATCAGCACTCTGATTCTCAGGTTCTCAGGTTCCTTCCTGACCTCCGCTCCACTCCCTCTCTGCAGCCTTGCCCAGCGCCCTGGTACCTTGACTCTGGTGGCCTCTCCTGTCCGCCTTTGCATGTCCACCGCTCCTTCACCTGGACTGCAAAGGTCACCCAGCAGACAGGGAGCTTACCGAGTGCCAGGCCCAGGGCAAACAACGGAGAGCACAAGGGCCTGCCCTGACAAGGCTTATGTTCTCGTGGAGGCGACAGCAATAACAAGAAAACAGAGAAACTACTTGTGAGTTATGCAGGTGCTTTAAAGGATACAAAATGGGACTAAGGCAAAGAATAAGAGGTGGGTGGACTGACTTTAGGTGGCTCCTTGGGTCTTGTCTCTTCTTCTCTCCACCCCACAGAGCTCTCCTCTTTGTGCTTCCTGCTGTCTCACAGGGCTTTCTCTGGCTGGACTTCCCTCTCCTCACCCTAGCTGGCAAGTCAAATGCCACATCCTCATGAAACCTTTCCTGATCCTTCCTAGTCAGCCATTCTCATCCTCTCCTCAGTTCTTTTCTTAGCCATAGGCTTCACCTTGCATTGTAGTTATCTGCATAGATGCATAATACCCCTAAGAAGACTCTATGTTCCTAGAGGGAGAAGATGACCCCCTCTAGTGACCTAGCATTGTCTCTTCCCCACAGTACCTTAAACCTATAGAAATTTAAAAAGCAAATTTAAAAATGCCTCCCCCCCTCCGCCCCCCAATGTGGCTAATGCCACTTTTGGCTCTATTTCATAGAGGCTGTTGTGAAGATCAAATAAAATTTAACACATGAAAGTGCTTTGAAAGAGAAAAAAAGGTCTGTACAAATAGAAATTGCTTTGTAATCATAATTATAGCAAACACCACTCTGGGAACCTGCCCACACAGGATGGCTAAGAATGGAGCTGGCTTTTCCAACCTTGTTATATAGGGAAGCACAAAGACTGCTCATCTATTTAAATGGCAAAACTTTTAAGGCTGTGGGCTTGATTTTCGTTGTCTCTTTCTCCATCACCTACTTGTGATCACAAGATCAAATAAGTATGTAGACAACAAACATGCCTGGACTTTTGTACTGGACGTTTCTGGAGAACTGAATGTTTAAAAGCCAGAATGCCTAGGTTTGAATCCCTTTCCTGCATCCTTGCTTCCTACACCCAACTACTAAATTCTCTACCTTAATTTTCTCATGGGGTTGTTACAAGGATTTCAATATTCAACATACAAAACAGCACTGAAAACAGTGCCTGGTACAAAGTGAGCAAACAATCATTATCACGGTTACAGTAATCCACTGTACTTCCTGGTAAAGGGCACAGCAGAGGAGGTTCCTGGGAGCTAATCTTGACTGCTGGTGTAACATGGTTGTGGACAGAGAATATACATAGAAGGGACATGGGAGTGGAAAGGGGCTGATACAATGGTCAGAATGGAGCAGAGGTATCTGAAGAGCCTCAAGAGCGTGGCCACTGTGAGGTTAGGCAGAGAAGTCTGGCTGCTCTAAGAGGTTTAGGTCAGTCACTCAAGAGAAAGGACCTCTCAAGAGGCTGGGAGGTGCATTAAAAAAATAAAAGGCAGAGAAAGGCATCCTCTCATTTTTAGCTTTCATTTTTTTTTTTTAAACTAATGAAAAGAGGTTGAGAACAACACAGTTCTTGGGGTGACTGGTGCACCAGGCTTCCACTGCTAAGAGGAGTGAACCTGAGCTCTTTGTGGCCAAAGAGAGAGACAAAAGTCATCTGAACAGTCATTTCCCACCTTCAAGGAAAGGCAGAAGCATCTCTCTTCAAATCTCAAACTGCCTTACTCCACGGAAATTTTTTTTTCCCCATTGGAAACAGGCTGGGACACAATTAAGCAATGCTGTCAGGTTGGGTCAGTCAAAAGCGCCTGAAGGAAAAAGCTGCTCATGGTCTAATCCCCTAAAGGGGATACACAGCAACAAAGGGAAATGGCACATTTAGGATGAGGTGGGGGGAGAGATGTGGCCCACAGACGCCTCCTTCCCAGAACAAGGCCTCTCCACAAGGCTTTAGGTGGAAGGCCATCAAATCAAGTTGCACATACTCACCCCCTTGGAAACTCTTAAAAGAAGGCAGTGCCTGTTAGCTTAGATAGATGGCCTGGGGGCCCTCTTAGTCAGAGATGCCCAGAATAAGTCAGAGCCTTCCCCTCAAGAATTCAGGAATGTGGTTTCCAATGCAAATAAAGACTACATTGTAGAAATCCTGCTGGAGTGCATCCAAGCCCTCCCTCTGTCCTTTGAGTCATTTGGAAATAGTTAACAAACGGGTTGAACACCTGGGCTGATTACCCCTGACGGGGATTTCCAGACTCTATCCTGTAAAGTCATCTCCTCCCTTCCCAAAGCAACTCTGTTCCTCCCTCTCTGAGCTGTGCCCTAAAGATTCCCAATGTTCTGATCCAAGGCTTCCTAAGTTAGAGCAGCAACTGCCGCTGACACAAAAGAAACAAGGAGCCAAGCAACTTTGTGCTTTTTAAAAAAGTTTATTTTAAATTAAAAGGAACAGATGTCCAATGTTTCAAAAAGCCACACATTTGTGGATTTGGCTGACAAACCGTCTAAGCTGCATTTCGTTTCTGTTCCCATCGAGTCAGCCAGCCACTTACAACTGACTCACGCTGGGCCACAGTTTGGACCCGTCTCCCAACTACAGAATTAGAATCCCAGATCTCAAATGAATCCAGGGTGTTTGGGTGGAGAGCGGGGGCCATCTAAAATAAAATTTTTCTTTTAATTTAGTAGTATCAACACCCACACAGCAAACTGTGCAAGGCTAGTAGGTCAAAGAGAATGAGCAAACAGTTGGCACCTGCCCATCCCAGCACCACACAATTCTAAAGGCAACGAGTAAGCAGCTGTCCAGAACAGGTTTTTATTATAATCTCTTTTATGGGTACTGGTTAAATATGCAAATACATGTAGGTTATTTGCTGCAATTCAAGGCCTCACCCTCAAGGCAAACGCATTACCTCAGGTGAACTCCTGGCCTTGTTGAGAAGGGCAGGAACCTAACACCCTGACTACCAGACACAAATGACTCAATGGCTTTTAGAATTTTCAAGTACATTATGTGCTTTCTTTTCTTGTCTTCGAGAATAAAGGAACAAACATTTCACATGCAACAGTTTTGCTTAGCATTTCATTTACCATGTTTTATGAATACCAGAGAAGCTTTGATCAATGTCAGTTACAAATGGAATGTTACTTGGCTTTCAAAATGGCTATTAAACGCCTGCTTAGGGGTGCCTGGCTGGCTCAGTCAGTGGAGCATTGAGACTCTTGATCTCGGGGTAGTGAGTTCGAGCCCCATACTGGGCGTGGAGCCTACTTAAAAAAAAAATTCCTGCTTAGGTTGTTTTAACTTTTTGTGAGCACATTAAATCACTAATTTTTTATGAATAAAATAATCCAACTTTGATTTTCTAACAAAAATGAGACTTTTAGGTCTATTGAGGAAAGGTCTTCCATGCCAACTTTTTTTTTTAAACTGCTTTAACTATTTACACCCAGCAAACCTCACTGGATATTCTAGATGGAGCATTTCTAACCAGGTATTAAAAGCGGATATTCCTTTTTTCCTCTACCATGTAGATTTTTTTTAGTATTGTCTTTATAATAAAAATAAATTAGGAGGGGCGCCTGGGTGGCTCAGTTGTTAAAGTGTCTGCCTTCGGCTCAGGTCATGATCCCGGGGTCCTGGGATTGAGCCCCATATCGGGCTCCCTGCTCAGCGGGAGGCCTGCTTCTCCCTCTCCCACTGCTCGTGTTCCCTCTCTCCCTGTCTCTCTCTGTCAAATAAATAAAATCTTTAAAAAAAAAAAATTAGGAAACGTCAACATTTCAAGTTGATAATGTTAGAAAAGCATTTTCAATTATTTTATAGTAAATTTTGTGTATCTGTGCTTTGTACCTTAAATTGCCTAGCTGGGGGTTTATTTTTAGAATTCAGGTTTTGGTTTTATCAAGTCAACTGGTTCCTTAATATCTGCTTTTCTCTTTATTAATCTTCTGTATCTTGGGTTTGTTTTAACTTCTTTAAACAGAGCATATCTACACCCTAACAAGGGCATACAGGCTAAGAGTATTTAAAAACGTGTATGCTGGGGCGCCTGGGTGGCTCAGTCGTTAAGTGTCTGCCTTTGGCTCAGGTCATGGTCCCAGGGTTCTGGGATGGAGCCCCCGCATCACATCGGGCTCCCTGCTCAGCGGCAAGCCTGCTTCTCCCTCTCCCACTCCCCCTGCTTGTGTTCCCTCTCGCTGTCTGTCAAATAAATAAATAAAATCTTAAAAAAAACAAAACCAAAAATGTGTACGCTGGGGTGCCTGGGTGACTCATTTGCTTAAGTGTCTGCCTTTGGCTCAGGGCATGATCCTGGGATTGAGCCCCGCGTTGGGCTCCTGCTTCCTTCTCTCTCTCTGCCTACCGATCCCCCTTCCTGTGCTCTGTGTCAAATAAATAAAATCTTTAAAAACAAAAAAACGTGTACGGGGGCGCCTGGGTGGCTCAGTCGTTAAGTGTCTGCCTTCGGCTCAGGTCATGATCCCAGGGTCCTGGGATCGAGCCCCGTATCGGGCTCCCTGCTCAGCAGGAAGCCTGCTTCTCCCTCTCCCACTACCCCTGCTTGTGTTCCCTCTCTCACTGTGTCTCTGTCAAATAAATAAAATCTTTAAAAAAAAAAAAATGTACGTTGGGGCGCCTCGCTGGCTCAGTCTGTAGGGCTTGCAACTCTTGATCTCTGGGTCCTGAGTTCAAGCCCCAGGCTGGGAGTTGAGCCTACTTAATAAAATAAAAAACGCATGTTTTTGGAGTAAATTTGATGTAAAATTCTTGCATGTGTATCAAATGCTGTCTTTGATGAATTAAAAACGAGAATACACTAACATTTATGGCAGTACTTTACATTTTATCCGATTTAATCCTTAGAACAATCTGGGCTATTTCTATTGGTTTTTTTTTTTTTTTTTTTTAAATCTGAGAGAGGGACAGAGAGCACAAGCAGGGGGAGCAGGGGAGAAGCAGGCTCCCCACTGAGAGGAGCCAGATGTGGGACTTGATCCCAGGACCCTGGGATCATGACCTGAGCTGAAGGCAGATGCTTTACCGACTGAGCCACCCAGGCGCCCCTATTTGTTTTTATAGATGAAATCTAGGCTCAGCGTTTAAGACTTTCTCAAGGTCACCTACATGAAAGGTATAATTATAAACCACCATTAACACAGACTGTTAGACACGAAGGGAAGTGGGTTTCAAAAATATGGAAGGCTTTTTGACACTAAAAGGTTGGGAACTCCTATGAGCTCTTTACACATGGGTCATTCAAAACACCGTTCACCCCAGGGTAGGAGACGGCAACCAGTTATTCTAATTAGCTTAATGCATTGATTGTACTCAAAGGAACCACAGTTGAGTTGTGAAAGGAAGACGAGCCTCTGCGGTCCTACTAAAGCTATAGCCAGCCAGCAGAGTGCACTGGACACAGGCGGAGCTTGTTTATGCGGGAGCACTTGCTACTGTATCTACTAAACTAGCGTACTTCAGAAACTGCACGTTGGCCTTAGCTTTTTCTGATTTTTAGAGAAGGAGGAGGGTGGCCATCATCCAGATGAAAGTAAAATTCTCCCTTTCTTTCGAGCCCCGCACTCCAGATCATACAGAGCAGAGCTACCACCGCACGTTCCCCGCGCTACACAAGCCGTTCGAAGGGAGCTGCTCCCTAGTGCGCAAGCGCAAGCGCATGAACCGCTGTTCTCCTGCGTGACCTCGGATCGCACTGCTCGCCCGTCACGGAGCTGAGACATAACCAAGTACCACAGAAATTCAAGGCACAAAATGACACTTAAACAAAGTAGACGGAATTAGAATTCCCAGGCCCCTTTTTTTATTTGCAGTAATATCAAGCCATCCACTTACACATGTTCTGGTCTTCCATCACCTGGAATCAACTAGGTTTGTCTTTGGGATCATGTGTTTGTTGTTTGTGTCTACTTCGGTGGATACAAGAAAGGAACCAAGCAACCACTGCAACAGAGGGTGCCGCTCTGCCCCAGCGGGAGGCCGGCAGGACCATCTGAGCGTGCCACACCTGAACGCTTAGCGGAGGGAAGGAAGACAGCTGCTCTTCCTTTGTTTTCCAAGCAAATTCATTTGAAAGTGAACAAACCATCATCCTAAGTCAAATGTATTAATTACTTAGACCGTCAGTCTAAGAAATATTTTTCTTTTTCTAATACCTTACCCTGAAATAAATTTACCAATAAACCCTAAAGATTCAGTACAAATAGTACAATTCATATTTGATTTCCTCTTTCTTCAAACACAAAATAAAATGTAGGGGAAAGAGATGAAACCCAACTGGAAGCTGACTTAGCAATTCATGCTAACCCTAATGAATCGAAAAAATTATGCTGGTTAACGTGAATCTCTTTACAATAGAGCATCTGGGTACAGCTTTTCAAATAAATGATCAATCACATTGCCAGAAGGTCCCTGGGCAGAAAAAAAGATTGTTAAGAATAATAACCTTTTCAAAACCCACAAGGCAGGCTGTTTGTCTTTTATTTAGCTGTGGTCATGGAGACCATCCCAATTTTCCATAAAATCTTCTCGATACTCCTGCAATATCATGGCATAAAAGATTCAAAGTGCCACTAGACGTAAGGACCAGAGTTTCTGATCATAAACCATGAGGCTAGGTAATGTTTAAATGGGAATATTTGATATGGATGGTCAGATGAAAGATACCAAAATGTCAGACAGCCCATCGACTGCTGTTGCCATGAGATTCAACAGTCAACATCAGTCTGATAAGCTACCCGACAAGGTGGTACAGCCATGGAGATGTCGCGACGGTAGGCAAAAGTAAGCAGACATTCAGGCAGGATTTTGTAAAACAATCAGGCACTTCTGGCCTATTGAGATTTAAACCCAATTCTACTCTTAACATAACGTCAGAAACAATCTTCCTAAAGAAAAAAAGTGAAACTGTTTATTTTCCTCCCAAGCAAAACAAAATGACCAAGTTCAACCAGAAATATCCCAAAAGAAAATCACAAAAGGACATAACACTTACTGAAGAAGGCAAGAAAATTAGATTACATTAAAAAGTAAATTTGTCAAAACCAGAGTACATGCTGAGCTAAAATTAACACAGATATAAGAAAGTGTAGTTTTTTAAAAAACAAACAAAATTAGTTATTTCTCTCTTCAGTGCCCTTTAATTTACATACTTTCATTTCTCCTGTTTTCACAAACCCCTCACCGTGCAAATCCGTAAGCTGCCAATTCAGCAACGTGTAGCAAGCTGCCCGATTCCAACCTAACAAAAAAGTGCCTTGGTGGTGGCTCTTACATGTAAATAAATGAAGGCTTAAGAAATGATGGTTGTAGGTGGATTTGGCAAGGCTGACCATGAGTTGGTAGTGGCTAAAATGAAGCAAAAATCAAAACGCTCAAGAAAACGGACACAATTTTGGAATGATCAAAGATGTCTTTATAAAGTTTGTTCATGACTTCATTCTAAATATACAGAATAAAAAATGGTGTCAGCTCATTCGTGAGATACCAACCAGAATTTTCGTATACTGTCTCAAAATTTAAAGATCAGTTTCCCCAGAGGGTGTGCAATGCATCATAAAATGGCCTTTTTTTTAAGGTAGGGGAGGAAGGGCTGGGCAGAATGGCATATTAAATTTTACCATGATACACATGCAAGACTGTTATCCAATCTAGTATAATTTATATACATTTTAATGACTTAGAAAAACAAAGGAGTCATTTCTGACAAGCCTAAATGGCTTGACATATTTAACATACTTAGGAACTATTTTTTGGTGTCCGGAATTCTTTAACTGTACCACGTGGGCCTTTTGAAAGTAACAAAGAAAAGGCCAGTTTCTGTTAAGTTTGCTGCTGAACATCACATTCCACCCTAATAAAACACAAGTTGGATTGAATTGAGGGTGGATACCTTACCTTAACACACAAAGGAAAAGTATGTCAGTGCAAAATATGGACTAAACTGCTTTCAGGGGAAAAAAAAATTAAAATTGATACAGGTTGGAAAAGGGAATTTTCCTTCCTGGTTTGGAGTCCTCCCAATTTAAGGTAGAACCCATCCATTCTAACTTCTGCCATTAAAACCTTTTCCTGCTTATTTAGTTTTTTCCTCTGAGTTCAACCGCTGCTGCATTCGTTTGGCATAACTTTGTGCCATGGAGTTAATGATGGACAGGATGAAGTAACACACCATTACAACGACCAACTTCTCAAACATCCAGGACAACCAGTTTTCTCCCTGCAAGAATAAATGCAGAACAATCCAGGAGAAACGTTTCATTAGTTCAGTAGTAAAAAGGGAATCATCTACAATATTTAAGGAAAATGATGAGAACTTGGAGCTTATAACCTAGTTGAGAAACAATTAAAATGAGAAGTCTTACATCTCCAGGTACCCTGAAGTCTACATTCAAGCCTTTTAACAGCCAATTGTTAAGATTTCACTTTGTTAGATGTAAAGTCAATGTTGATGCACATAGTTTAGAATGGGCCAAGTGTGAGGTCGCCTCTTATCTTTTACTACGTAAGAATAAAATTGATTAAATTCTACTATCTGAAGTTGCCATGTAGATACTTGTACAGAGTAGTATCAAGATAGTTACATATTCTTGTTCCAGCATTGGGAGCAGCTTTTAAAATAGGTTATCTCTTCCTGAAGTCATGTTTGGTCAACTGAGGGCAGCAAAGGGCCACACAGAGTCTAAGGCCATCAAAACAACAACAACAACAAACCAAACCAACAACTGGGGCGCCTGTGTGGCTAGTTGGTTAGGTTAAGTGTCTTACTCTTGATTTCAGCTCAGGTCTTGATCTCAGGGTCGTGAGTTCAAGCCCTGCAATGGGCTCCACGCTAGGCGTGGAACCTATATTAAAAAAAAAAAAAAAAATCCGGGGCGTCTGGGTGGCTCAGATGGTTAAGCGTCTGCCTTCGGCTCGGGTCATGATCCCAGGGTCCTGGGATCGAGTCCCACATCGGGCTCCCTGCTCCGCGGGGAGCCTGCTTCTCCCTCTGCCTCTCTCTCTCTCTCTGTCTCTCATGAATAAATAAATAAAAAATCTTTAAAAAAAAAAAAAAAAAAAATCCAACAAGTATGCGTCCTTCAAGTTTCCCATTTCAGGTTCCTGCTTACTCATCCTCTTCTAGTCATTTCCCTTTGCCACAGAACTGTTTACAGAAAAGGCAGGCTTAGTTTAATAAGTTAAAGTTTTTAAGTTCAGCTATGTGAAGAGCCCTAGTTGATTAAAAAAAAAAAAAAGATTATTTTCCCATCTCTGAAAAGAAAAATAGGGCAAAAATGAAGGGAGATACTCAAATGGCCTCAGTTAGTCTAATACTTTCTTATGCTACAAAATGCTACAAATTTAAAATTTTTAATCCAGTTGGGAAGTATATTTGCTAATAAATCATTTAAGATCAGTAAACAACTCCTTCTACATTAACAGATCCATTATTTTCCATTAACCCTACCTTTGGTTTTTGGGAGAAGATAGATACAAAATAGAAATTACATTTCTGATTTAGACAAAGACAATTCCCAGTAGAGAGTAAGTAGAGCCTCAACTTCAGTTAAGGGAGACTGACAAACCTCGCTCTATTTGCCTAAAAATGCCAGTGAGTGCTGTGAATGTAATTTCGGCCTGAAACCATGGGGGTGGGGAAGAGAAGAAAACGGAGTCAAGTCTCACCTGTGGTGTGCCCATTTCACTTTTGTGGTGAAGCTTCTGCCGCTGGGCCTCCAGGTATTCCTGGAATGGCTTCTGCAGAGATGGACCTACGCCGGGGACAGCGCTGGAAGCAGGGCACAATAACCCAAGGAAAAAGATACATTTGGGGAGAAAAGCAGGAAAAATGTTAAAGAAAAATCCACTTACCACCTAGATTCAAAAAGCAGGGATTGGACAGAAAGAGAACAAAAATACAACAATCAGCAGAGTTGGCAAATCCTCTGAACTTTTCTCAGTGGGTAAAATTCATCCTTTAACAACCCCTTAGAGGAGAAAAATCTCTTCCACCAACATGTCTGGGAGAAAGTAAGTGCTGAGCCCCTTCTAGCAGAAGAGTTCATCCTCAGAGTGAGGCCAGCTAAGCTGATGCTGCACACTGGTGTGGCACAAAGAATAAAATGAATGACTTCTGAGAAGTCCCACATTTATCACCACCAGTTCCTGTAAGAACTGGTTTGAACCGATTAATAAGGAAATGACTTATGCTTGTGTCATCCCCAGTTGAAAAAGAAACTGCCCGCCCTCTCTCTGACTTGTCCCATCTTCTCAGAGGGGGCGGTCCTTTCTCAATCTAAGTCCTTATTAGGACAATCTGTGCGTCATCCTTATCCAAAAAGAATGCATTAGCAAATTTGGGAGGCACCTCCCACTAGTCAGAAGTCAGTGATTAACAAAGGAACAAAGAAGGAACTATGAACCTTGAATCACTTCGTGGTTTATGGTAGATGGTTTGCACAGAAACTACAGTACATTACTAAACAACTTGCTCTGAAATGACTGGGGTAGTGATCTCTGATAAGTTTATGTACTCGGAGCTCCCTCTCACCCAGAGTAGTGCAGGCAGTGCTGTTAAACCGGTCTGGCAACCAGCGACCAGGATCCCGTTTTAGAAATGCTTGCAGGCGTTTTTTTTAAAATGGTAACTTGAGGCAACTCAGAAAATCGAACATCTCTATTTTCTGTACCTTTTATTTTCTCATCTGCCATAACAGGGCTAAAAGGTAGATGAGCCCAATCTCCTGCGGTCGGCAAAAGGTATGTCAATATGTATTTGAAACAGCACCTAATGGTCTCCCTTATAAGTATTAACTTCACCTCCCCTTTTCTAGAACAATCAGTTACTGCTTTCTGTAATAAAAAGCAGAGGAGCAGAGGAAGAGAACTTTTTTGCTACTATATTTACCAGAAGCTAACACATAGGTAACTCTTGGCTGACCCTTTTCTTTGATCCTCTTAACTATCAACCACCAAATACTTAATGGAGTCCTTATTTTGTGTCTGACATTGTAATCGGCACTAAGGGAAAACAAAATAAGACAACTGCAAGAAATAGTTCATGCCCACAAGGAACTTAAAATCTTGATGGAGATTCAAAACACACATGCAGATACATACAAATGGATTTGTGAACAAAAGAATTTACAAATCAGTACTAAATTTTTTTTTTTTTGGTACAGAAGATATATTCCAAAGGAACTGGAGAAAGAAAGGAGTGATCAGTGTGCGGTGAAGCTGTACAAAAAGCTCCTTTAATAAATACCCAGGATATGGAAAAGAGGCTGAATAGACATAGGTAGTAGGGGCAATGGCTGCACTGATCAGACCAAGAGACCCACATGACAGACATGAAAGATGGAGGAGGGCAAAGTCTCTTAACCTACAGCCTCAGTCTCTCTCTCTCACTGACTTTTAAGTGGCTTTACATTAACTACCCATTCTGGGGTACACCAGAAGAGCTGTGTCTGAGCTATGTTCCTGTTTATCAATAATGATTCTGACTACAATGGGGCAGGAACAGGACAAACTTTCTCTTTATTTTTTTTTAAAGTTTTGTTTATTTATTTCTTTTTTAAAGATTTTATTTATTTCACAGAGAGAGACACAGCGAGAGAGGGAACACAAGCAGGGGGAGTGGGAGAGGGGGAAGCAGGCTCTCCGCTGAGCAGGGAGCCCGATGCTGGACTCGATCCCAGGACTCCAGGACCATGACCTGAGCCAAAGGCAGATGCTTAACTGACTGAGCCACCCAGGTGCCCCTAAAGTTTTATTTATTTAAGTTATCTCTATACCCAACATGGGGCTCAAACTCATGAGTCACACAGTTCTCTGACTGAGCCAGCCAGGCATCCCCAAAAGAGAAATTTTCCTTGGGTAAATTTCCTTTTCCTTACATAATGCATAAGGGAATGCAAATAGCTCATCCATTTACACTTGGAAAACACCATGTGAATACAAAAACAATTCCAGTAAAATACATGTGTAAAAAAATGGGTTTTGAAGACGGCAGATTTTTAAGAACTTTGCTTCAGATATTGATTCATATTCACTCTTAATAACAATATCCTATGTCATTGTTTTAAACTCCCAAGGACAGCCATAGTCAAGCCATTGTGTTTTTATAAGGTTAAGAAAACCCTTGTATTTATAAAGGCTGAAATGACTGTATGCTAATTTGAACAGCTGGTTGTACAAGAAATGACTTGAAAATTCTCTTTTTGGTGTCCTCCAAGAGTTGGATTCCAATATATGTGCCTTGTTCTTTCTACAGACTTCTAACTTCAGACTGGAGTTGAGGAGAAATATGGCTTACAGTTTCCCTCAAATCATTCTTGGGCCATAATTGAAAGAGAAAATGAAGAACTAAGACCCACATGTTAGAAAGGTTCTACTTCTTTGTTGCTGTGGTTGAGGGGAATGAGGAAGGGACTGGCAACAATCATTCTAGACTCCCTTCAAAATAATCTGAAAAGTTAAACGACTCCCATCGTCGAGTCCATTAAGAGCTGCACTCTAGCTGACAGAGAATATGTCATTACACATTTACATTTAGTGATGTGCAATTTTCAATTATCTTGGGCTAATACTGAGATTAAATTTTCAAGGCACTAGAGTGTTACATGCTTTTTACATGTTTTTGGTGGGTGGGAGATGTCTCTATGCAGTTTCTCATAAGAGACTAGGAAAACAGTTGAAAAGAGAGAAGTTAAAAGTTTTTATTGCAATATATTAACCAAAACTATCATGAATAAATGCCACATGATCTGAATAAATCTGAAAAAATGATATAGGTATTAAGTATTATATAACTAATTATTTGTCAGATCCTCAATCTTTATATATTTGTCAAAATTTTAGTTTTATTTTCATTGCTCTCTCTCTACAAACAATGGTTTAGGCCAAAGTTGCCTCAGCTTTTACAAAGCACACTTACACATTAGAGTTTCCTTAATTAACATTAAAGCTATTTTAGTAATGGACTACATAAAAGTTCAATTACATCTGTCACTCTTCACGTGCATTTAAGGCACACAATAATAACCAGCCTATGACCTCATCCCTCAAGTTATTTTCAAGCAGCCGACAGAAGAGTCCATTCTGACATTTAAGATTAATTTAAGGTACATAAAAGGGGGGGTGGGAAGAATAACTTGCATTCCACTCCAGTGGTTTTTTACAGTTGGCTTAGGAAATAGCTCCAGTGCCATTCTCTGAAAGCCATTAAATTCAGAGTACCCTGTGCACCTGGCCAAGGACTCATCTCATTCTCTAGCTGAATGGGTCCTCCTTCTGCCATTAGGTGCTGATTAAGTTAAAAGTATTACAGTTTTGTGATACAGACGAAAATAAAGTTGGAGGAAAACAAACACACAGAAAACTACTTTTCAGTCAACTGTTGGCCTTCAATATGTTTAAATTAACCTTGTCAACAGCCACCTTCTCTAAAGAAAGCCTTAAAAAAAACCAAAAAACAGAAAAAAAAAAACACCAAAATTGATCTCATCTGCTTTTCCTTGCTGTAGACTTTCAACATGGTGGGTAGAAAAAGCTGTGGATAGTAATTATCTTGATATTTATTTTCTTGGCATACACAAATATGTTTCAGATAACGGAACTCATTAAAAAACAAATTTCCAACAAATTATTCTAATGGCAATTTTTAAATTTTTGTTATTGATTTTAAGAAAGGAAAAAAAAAACCCTCAGAAAATGCAAACAAATGAGGGAAAATAAAAATAAATAAATAAATAAAAAACCCACGTAAGTCCAAACCCACCCAGAGCTTCAAAGTGGTTTCATGGGAACAGTATTTTGTCAGGCTTACATATTTTAGTAGGTGTTAAAACAGAAACAAGACAAACTTCTTTGTAAAATTCTGTCAAGAGCCCTGACCAATATGCAAACAAAACCTATTATTTTTCTATAGTTTTTAATACGTATGTGACTTTACTTCTGAAACCCATTTATCTGATAAGAGATCTATATTTTAAACTCTCCCCATATTGACTCATTATTAATAAAGGTCTCCATTATTCTTTGTACCCACAAAAGCCAGAAAATCTTCCAGAGGAAGCATCACAATTGGCAGAGGTTGCATAAAGAGTGGGTGGTGTGATTATTTTTCACAATGCTTAAACTTTCATTTTGTTGGTTATTCCTGGGCTCACACCCGTTCCAAAAATTTATCGGTCATTATTAACTGTTTTTTTTTTTTTTTTCATTATTAACTGTTTTCAAGGGACTCTTTTCAAATTGTGTGACTCTCAAACAAATTGGTTCAACAAATATAAAAAACACACCTTTTGATTTACTTTCAATCTCCTCTCCATCACAGAGATAGTCATCAAACTAAGACTTGTTACTAGAAGACCTGAAATTTTCCTGTTCATGATTCTGTTTGGATTTTTCCAGCCAGGTGTATTTTTTGTTGTTGTTACTATGTGCCACCATAAAACTTGGGCACAGTGTTCAATAACAGAAATAACATGAACTTAAAAAAAATTGATATGTCTTGTTGTTTAGCCCTACTTACACAGGGCTGCCTTATATAAAGGTTAAACAGTTGAAGAACTAAGTGGGCATGAATAAAGTAAATGTTTTATTTAATATAGGCTCTGCTCCTTTCTTAACCACTTTTTTGAGGATCTTAGCATTAATGTGATCATGTAAGTTACACTGGCTTTCCTGAAAACATCCTGTCTGACATCAATTCCTAGTAAGGCTACAGGGTAATAAGCCTTTATCTTTCTTAGAAAAAACTATAGACACAAGGTTTTTTGTTTTTTTTTTAACCTTTGTTTCACTGGTTGTGCTGTAATTTCAGGCTGATTTATTTAACATCCCTCTGATGATTAATTATAATATTTAAATAACATTCTCAGGGGGTGAATCAGTCAAACCTCTGAAAGCTTATAAATGGGACAAAAATGTTTTTAGAATAAAATTCAGGTCAAGGGTAGTATTAAAGAAAGGAAAATATAGGGTTTAATCAATTCTAGTGTTGTTATAATTCAGAAGTATGATAGAGATTTTTTGAAGTAAACTAATGATGCCCAGTACTTTTTTTTTTTTTTTAAAGATTTTATTTATTTACTTGACAGAGAGAGAGGGAACACAAGCAGGGAGAGTGGGAGAGGGAGAAGCAGGCTTCCTGCTGAGCAGGGAGCCCCACGCGAGGCTCAATCCCAGGACCCTAGGATCATGACCAGAGCCGAAGGCAGATGCTTAACCACTGAGCCACCCGGGTGCCCCCCAATACTTTTTTGTTTTTTAAAAGATTTTATGTATTTATTTCAGAGAGAGAGAGACAGAGAGAGAGAGAGAGACAGAGAACATAAGCATGAGTGAGGGGGTAGATGGGTTGGTGGGTGGGTGGCAGAGGGAGAAGCAGGCTCCCTGCTGAGCAGAGAGCCCAGGACCCTGGGATCATGACCTGAGCCGAAGGCAGACGCTTAATAGACTGAGCCACCCAGGCGTCCCATGCCCAGTACTTTTTGATAGCATAAAAAGTGGCTTTTAAGGCCAGAGGAGCTTAGACCAATAGTCTATAAACATTTTTGATATATGTATATATTACTTATGCAAACAGTAAAATGTACAAATACAAATTAAAAAGGATAAAATAAAGCTAAAATTTAAAAAATTTTAAAAATTCTTCATTTTAAATGTCTTACTAAGTATGATGGCTTTTGTGCTATTAGTGAATATTTCAAGGCACATAACACACTTGTCCTTGATTAAAAGTAATAATTTCTAAATTTGTTGGCTGACTTCTATAGGCATGTACTGGGAACAGGTAAAATGTCAATGGTGCAACTTTTTTACTGTCTCTTGTGACTGCACTATTACCTCTATCTTCCTTCTATTGTTTCATTATAGCAAACTTTTAAAGCCATCTGTGTGTTTTGTGAGGGTTAGTTTAGTTAAAACTAGGAATTATAAATCTGATTAATGGGGCATGGAAAAAACACAATACATTGCAAAAGACCCACTGTGAACCCCTTTTGCATTGTGGAATTCCCGCTGTTCCCCTAGCCTATTTTTGTACTCCATGAGATGTGATTTTCAGACATGTGGCCTGAGGGAGTGCCAATCAGACTGATGGTAGTAAACTACATCCTCCATACGTGTACAGTCATATAAATTGTGTATGTATGCGCTACCATAATGTTATATGCCTAAAATACACAAAAAATAACAAAGATGAAAATAAATATAAATAGAAGATCTAAAAAACAAAAATAAAGTTCTATTATTTTAGTCCCATTCTGATGGTGGAGACCACTGGTGGAGACCATGAGGCTAAACTTCAAGGGGTATAAATATTATACCTTATTCCCAAAAGGTATAGTTAGCAGACCAATTCAATGCAGGACTGTTAGGTAAGATATCAGAAAAAAAGCTATTTCTACAAAGATGCAGAATGGGGGGCGCCTGGGTGGCTCAGTCGCTGGGCGTCTGCCTTAGGCTCAGGTCATAATCCCAGGGTCCTGGGATCGAGCCCCACATCAGGCTCCCTGCTCAGCAGGAAGCCTGCTTTTCCCTTTCCCACTCCCCCTGCTTGTGTTCCCTCTCCATCAAACAAACAAACAAACAAATAAATAAATAAAAAGATGCAGACTGGATGTCTCTTTTTTACTCAGATTTCTAATAGTCATTTATAAAGAGGGACTTTTAGAATCTAAACCTCAAGAGACTGAAATGAAACCCTGTGCCCTCAGTTAGAACATAATTATATTTCAAATGAATATCAGAGTATTCAGAATTTTCTTGATGTAGGATCACTGTGCGTAAATCAATAAATCAGATTTATCCTCTGACTCCAGAGAATTCTTCTATCAACTGAGATTTGGCCCAGGAGGATAGGAGTAGAGAGCCCTATTATTAAATGGAAAATGGTCTCTTACAGACTCAAGCCAACAGATTCTTCTGCTGAAGAGACTGAATTTTACAGTGAAGTAGTACTAGTAGGATATATATATTCAGGGATAAAATTAAAGACCCTCCCACCCCACTCCCCCTTTGCATGCTGACATGGTCTTCTATACATAGGAGGTGATGACAACATGGTGGAAGTTCAGTAAGAAGACGGGACTAGCAATCCCCTTTCTTAATTTTTTGTTGTTTTTAACTTTTTTTTTTTTTTTTAATAAACTCTACGCCCAACACGGGGCTTGAACTTATGACTCCAAGATCAAGAGTCACATGCTCTACTGACTAAGCCAGCCAGGCTCCCCACGAATTCCCTTTCTTGATAACAGTCTTATAAATAATTTTCTGTTTCCAGAAATGTGCACATTTTAGTAAAACACTACAGCATTAAGTCGTGCCCCCCAACCCACGCAGTGATCTAAACAGGCTTAACGGTTAGTATTTTAATGAGTTGTCATTTCCTGTCTGATAAAGATTCTCACAGTATTTAACCACCAGTTTCCCTGGGGCCCAACCAATACTAGAGCTCTATTCATAGTGACTCAGAATGGATCTCAGACTCCAGGCCTGATTCAACAATGATAGATTGCCCTCCAAATGAAACTGTCTTTCCTCATAAGGTAGACTGCTCTGGAGAAGGGAGGAAGGGGGGAATGTAGTTTATCACGCAATCTTTCTGAAGAAGCCAAAGGCCATCATGCTGACTCCCATTAATATTTATAGCTTTCCAGTCCTCAGAGATTAGAGAAAGAAAAAAAGAGAGAAACAAATTGATTAATCCAGGAATATGACAAGTAAATGAACTGGTGCTAACTGCATTTACTAGGTTATATTTAACCTAGTAAAAATGGGATCCCGTAATTCTGTATGACTGGAATGAAAGGGTTATTAATTTTCCCACGTAATTGAATGGAGAATCTGAATCTTTGAAGATAATATTACAAGAAAAAACTGTTAACTGATGTATTCTACTTGCTTTTGGCTCTGAAATGTGTTAGCCCACCCAAACCAAATTCCTTTATATCTTAGGATCTTGGAAGAGCACCCCAACATAAAATAAATCAAAGTTAAGCACTACACTAAAAAATCTAGGGCTTTTTCAGATATAAAAGTTTGGGCTGATAATTTCTGGCACTGTCTAAAATCCGTTGTGATTCAACCTCAGGATTTGGAATTAAAACATATTGAATTTCGTTCACATCTGTGTCCCTTTCAAATGATTAAAACCTCTTTTGTACTCAAGTTCGTCCACTGTGTGCTCAATGGTATTATAAACACATGACACCATCAGTTTCTTAGCGGCCGGGTAGAAGGAAGACCACTGCTTTATCCTGAGACACATCAGGTGTATTGCTGCTATTGGCTCACAGCATATTTCCATCACAGGCGTCTTTCAAAAAAAGAATTTGCAATTGTCCTTGCTTTTGAACATTTAGAACTGTTTTCTATCAGAAGCAGAATGGAGGTAAAATCTCCTTATAGTAATTAATAGCTACTCTCTGAATTATGTGATCATTAAAGGGACGTTTCTGAAAACAAAACCTCAAATCAGAATGTAGACTTGAGCAGCAGGAGCCAAACAGGCGTTTATGTTAATGAATGAAGCCAGAGCTAAAGGAGTGGTCTATAAGCACCAAGTAGAAGTGATTGGCTGCCAAAACAAAACCCTGTAAAAAATCAACTGATTTCAGTTCTAGAAAATGGCAAACTGGTGGCAGCTTTGTACAGTGACAAATCTATGGCTGGCTTGAAGACCCACTGAGTTCTAAGGATGAAATCAGCAACAGGGAACCACAGACCCAAGGTCAAGAATAAAGAAGAGTTTGTAGAATTTTAAATTGAAGGTGAAATGGCATAAAAACTTACTGAGCTTTAGTCATTCAAAGTGGCATGATGGTGAGTGGATAAAAAAATGATAGTACTGATTGGAATTCAATCTCAGAACAATGTAACTATTCCAATATTAGGCAGAAAATCACTAAACGCAGTAGATAACTAAGAAAAAAGTCAAGATCTTTGTCCTTAATGAACTTAATCTAGAAGGGTGATGAGAGGGAAAAAAATGCATTTAAATCTGCAGTACAAAGGCCAGTACGTTTCTCCCTCAAAGTGACACCTGCAGTAGCTAGTTACAGCTGCACAAGGTGAATACATGTGTGAACAAGGAGTGGACAGAATTTCTGCTGACTCCTTATCAAATTCACACAGTAGCCATTTGACACTAGTGCTGTTGTCCAAATCTACAACTTCAAGTAGATTACCTCACTGCTTTCTTTTCTTTTTTTTTTTTTTTTTAAGATTTTATTTATTTGACAGAGACACAGTGAGAGAGGCAACACAAGCAGGGGGAGTGGGAGAGGGAGAAGCAGGCTTCCCACTGAGCAGGGAGCCCGATGCGGGGCTCGATCCCAGGACCCTGGGATCATGACCTGAGCCGAAGGCAGACGCTTAACGACTGAACCACCCAGGTGCCCCTACCTCACTGCTTTCAATAGCACTCCCTCAATTCCTCTACTTCAAAAGATCTTGGAATCTTTACTCCAGTTTTGAAGGAAGAAGTGGTTAAGAAAATAATCAATCCACTTAGGCTTTTGATCTTATCTCTTGGATCCTATCTCCATCTCTTGCATTTATATGAATTTAACTTCTGTGTGTTTCAGTTTCCCCATCTACACAGATAGCACCTTACAGGTTTTGTTATGCATATTCAATAAAAATGTTTGTAAAGCATCTGGCACAGCAGGTTCTTACCAAATGCTAATTTCCAACCCACATCCTTCCTTTTTTTCATTTCTATTTTCCATCTCTAGTTCTTTACTAGAGTCTTTCCCTCAGCCTAAAAATACACAGAGGTCTGTCTTAATAATGAATGAATTCATTTAATCAACAAATATTTACGAACACTTAAAATATGTCAGGCATGACCCTGACCTGCCTTTTCCTTTAACCAACAATTCTATGTAATACAATATAATTCAGTTTTAGTTTTCATCATTCTACAGAAATGTTCTAATTATGGTCAGTAGTAACTTCCTAATACAATGACAATTTCTCATACAGTCAAACTTCAGAGTACCTGCTTTATCCTTTAGCTATGTTGCCTCCCAATATCTATAACAAAAATATAGAAGAGTTAAGTGTCGAAAGAGAAGATAACAAATTACAGGAAAAGGACATGAAAAGGAAGGAGTTTTCCACCTAAACTGCAGAAGGTTATGTTAAAGTCAGTGTATACAACTGAGTCTCAGCAGCTGGGCTATTAAAACTTAATGTATCCTTTTTTCAGTTAATACAAATATTTGTATTCACACTTCCATAACTTCTTCTGATTATTTTATAGTGATCAAAGTCAAAGAGAATCAACTACATTAACCATTTTATATTTTAAAATGAAAGAATAGATTTTCTTTCTGTAGAAGAAAAAGTCCAGGCCAACATAGCTCATTCTGCCCACTTGTTATAGAGTAAGGAACAAGAAACATTGTTAAGATTCAAGAACTTAATTACTCACTGGTTAAAATGATCTCTCTTGCCAGAGGCAAGTCCGACTCTGAGGTCAAACATCAAGTTAACTCAGAAACAGGAGACAGCAAAGGGCACGGAACATTCTGTATCTGGTAAAAAGTCCCTGCTCCAGCCAACCCCCTCTCCCGAGTTCAATGATTGAGTTATGGAAACTTTCCTGTGTGGTAAAACTAGGGACTTTGTCTTCCAATAAGACCCTGGCAACCTGACAATGAGCCAATGTTCTGCATATGGTTCGTTACGAGTCATATGCTTAATGTTATTTTCTGGGAATTCTCATCCTCTATTTGGTGAGAATACTGGAACATGTCATTTTAATCATGATTTTAATGTTAGACTTGGTCATGGTCTTTAAGAAATATGTCCAGATCTCTCTCATTGGAGAAAGTCTAAAATTAAATAAAAATTAATTTTAAATCTTAAAAAAAAAAAAAAGACTGAAACAAATCTAATGCCTTTGAAGCTCTGAAGTTCTCTCTTTCTTTGGTTCTGTCCCCTGACTTATTCAACCTAAGATACCAAATAGTGAAAAACTCTATTACATGCCTAATCTTTTTTTCAGAACCTTTTCTCTGTCCCCCTGCCAAACATACCATAAACCAAAAGGCTTTTTCTAAGGCTATTATCTGTATTCTAACATCTCTCAGAATGTAAAACTGATTCATTACATCTGTTCCGATTTCCATATATAACTAGCCAAACACTTTGATTTAGGAAAAGATAACAGAGATACCTTTCCCTAAACCTAATGGCAATAGTGAACTTTCCAGAACTGTCGAAGAAATAAATCTACTAATTACTATTTCTAGTTGAGGGAAGGGAACTATTTACTCATAAAATTACAGTAAATTTTGAAGGTAGGGTTTATATTCTCTCTGGGACCTTAGGACTGTCATAGAATGACATACTGTACTAAAAATACCAAAGGCCAAGGGTATACTTAGGGTGTCATATTATGCTGGGCCACTCCCTACTTACATTAAGACAAGAAGCCCTTTGGAAAGGAGTATTTCCTTCAGTCATCAGCATAGCAGTCATACCTCGGTAAAATTAGTATTAAATCGCACCACCAGAGATGTAATGGTCAACACTAACTCACTGCCAGGGGTGGGGTGATGGTGGTGAGCAGTTTGGCCTGGCAGGCCACAGGCATACCCGTGGTGAGAATTTGCCCAAATTTGGTCCTAGACAAAATTATCTTGTCTTATCAAAATTAAGTTATCAAAACTGAGCGTTATCTTCTTATGTCCAATCTCTCCTTTATTCTCTTTTCCGTCTGTGTTGTCCCCTTCGACATATTCTTAGGCTCTTTACTATGTGCTTACCTATCCTGCACTAAGAAATGCCCACGAATGGGGCGCCTGGGTGGCTCAGTCAGTTAAGTGTCTGCCTTCGGCTCAGGTCATGATCCCAGGGTCCTGGGATCGAGTTCTGCATCAGGCTCCCTGCTCAGTGGGGAGTCTGCTTCTCCCTATCCCTCTGCCCCTCTCCCCTGCTTGTGCTCTCTCTCACACATGAGTGCTCGCTCTCAAATAAATAAAATCTTAAAAAAAAAAATGCCCATGACGCAATGATCAAAACAGTAAAAACATGGAAACATTCCAAATGTTCAACAATGAGAAGTGGATAATTACCCAATGGAATAATATATAGCAGCCAACATGAATAATATTCAGCAACACACAATATTAGCAATATAATAAATGAAAAGTCTGAAATGATTACATATGATACCCCTTTTTTAAATAAAGATTTTATTTATTTGTTTGTCAGAGAGAGAGAAGTTAAATAACTGGTCTGGGGCAGAGTTCATATTCAAATCTTAATTTGTTTTGTTCAAAGGCTGTACACTCTTTTCATAGTCCACTCCCTAGCTCTCCTTTACTATTGGGGTTCATTTTTCATTCTTCCTTTTCTTAGTATCTCATCGTTTTAAATTTCAATTGTTGCTGACTTTTTGGTCTTGTCTTTTGATTTTTTTCTCTCTAATGGCAATTCACCACTCCCTTAATTGTGGGTACATAGTTTTAAATATCCTTCAAAAGGCTGTATTCCAAACTTTACTAGTTTAGTTTGATCAACTGCTAAATCATTTACAGTTTAATAGTGTAAAGAGATAATTAACAATCAAAGGATAACGTTATTATAGCAAGCTATAGGCATTATTTTCAGTTCAACTCAACAATGGGTCTAGGGAGTCAATTTAATTATTCTCTTTTCTGAAATAAATTGCAAAACTATTTATTATGATATGTAATAATAAATTTACGTCTACTAAAAATTCATTCTCTTTGTTTAACTTAATTTTCAGTCTAGGCTTAGTGAAACTATTAATTATCATTTGAATAGTTGTATTTAAAAGCATTTCCTACTTCAAAATGTAGGAAAACAAATCATATCAAGCTCAGCTGGAGAATCCGATTAAAGATAATGTTATTCCTGACAAATATGAAAAATATACACACTGGCGTCTGGTAATAAAGAATCACTATCATCTGCTAAGTCTGATTATTTATACTGTTTAATACACTGTCTAGAAAAGAAATTGATGAGGTAATCCATGTAGACAGCACTGGGTAAAAGATGAGGATATCAGGACATCCCAGTATCTATCTCCTGAAAACAATTTTAAAAATATGGTATCACCCATTTAATCCAATAAAAATTGGATTCTAGCAGGTCTTGATTATCTTAGAATAACTTTATGCAAAACCATCTTTAAGAAGGAAGAATCAGGGGCCCCTGGGTAGGCTCAGTTGGTTGAGCGTCTGCCTTAGGCTCAGGTCATGATCCCAGGGTCCTCGGAATGAGCCCCACATCAGGCTCCCTGCTCAGTGGGGAGTCTGCTTCTCCCTCTGCCCCTACCCTCGCTCATGCTCTCTCTCTCAAATAAATAAATAAAATCTTAAAAAAAAAAAAAAAAAGAAGGAAGAATCACTGGGCCACCTGGCTGGTTTAGTTGGGGGAGCATGCAACTCCTGATCTTGGGGTTGTGAGTTCAAGTCCCATGTTGGGTATAGAGATTACTTAAAAATAAAATCTTTTTTTTTTTTTTAAGATTTTATTTATTTATTTGACAGAGAGACAGTGAGAGAGGGAACACAAGCAGGGGAAGTGGGAGAGGGAGAAGCAGGCTTCCCGCAGAGCAGGGAGCCCGATATGGGGCTCGATCCCAGGACCCTGGGATCATGACCTGAGCCAAAGGCAGACGCCTAACGACTGAGCCACCCAGGCACCCCAAAAATAAAATCTCTAAACAAAAAGAAGAAGAAAGAATCACTGGATTTTTTTGAAAGGCTGTGCTAGATGAGATAACAGAAGGAAGAAACTACTGTTTTTGAAAACTGTAAGAAATTCTAACTTTAATTTGTTGGCCTAAGATTATAAAAACTCTTTTATTTCTATTTACTGTAGATAAGTAATATAACTTTTGAGAAACTCCAAAGGCTGGGGAAACAGAAGATTCTGGGCTATGAAATAATATGCTAATTTTTATTAGCCAGATCTTTATTTGGACACCATGTGTTCATTACATCCACTAGATATTTATCAAGCACCTGCTATACGTCAATCAAGATGCCAGGTGCTACAGAAACAAGTGAACAAAACTAGGCACGGCCTTTGCCAGAAAGAAGCTTACAGGTTAGTGGTAGAAAGGTAATAATCATATACCCTCAAATATAAATGTAAAAACACAACTGTCAGTGCATGTAGTACATGCTGTTGTGAACAGATGTCCCTAGAAAACAAGGTATCTGATTTAGTCAGGGAAGGCATTTTGTTAATGTAATAGTTGAAATCTAAAGGATGTTATCTAGGGTTGCCGGGGTGGTTCAGTTGGTTAAGTGTCCGACTTCTGACCTCAACTCAGGGCTTGAAAACACGATCCTAAGATCAAGGGTCGTGAGTTCAAGCCCTGCACTGGGCTCCATGCTGGACATGGAACCTACTTAGAATAAATGAATGAATGAATGAATGACATTATTTAGGCCAATGGTTCTCAGTGGGGTTGGTGGTGGTAGTGGAGGTATATGTGCATTAGGACATTTGGTAACGTCTGCAGACATTTCTGGTTGTCATGGCTGGGAGATATTACTAGCATCTAGTGAGTAAGAGGACAGGATGCAGTTAAATATCTTACAGTGCACAGGATAGTCCCCCACAACAAAGAATTAGCTGGCCTAAAATGTCAAAAGTGCAAAGGTTAAGAAACCCTGAACTAGTGGCGCTTAAGTGGCTCAGCTGGTTAAGCATCTGCCTTTGGCTCAGGTCATGATCTCAGGGTCCTGGGATTAAGCCTGGCATAGGGCTCCCTGCTCAGCAGGGAGTCTGCTTCTCCCTCTCTCTCTACCCCTCCCCCTGCTCGTGCTCTCTCTCTCTCAAATAAATAAAATCTTAAAAAAAAAAAAGAAAAAAGAAACCCTGAACTAGGCAAAGGAAAAACCACAAGTAAGTAAAGACCACTGATGGGAGACTCAAGAAAATTACAGGGGATACATCATACAAAGCTCTCTAGACCATGTTCAGGAGTTTTAGCTTTATCTTAAGAATGAAGGAAAAAACAAGTAAAGGGTTTCAAGAAGATGAGGAGCTGGAGGTAAGGACAGTCTTACTAACTGCAATATGGAGAACAGATTGGAAGGGAACATAACTTGATGTGGGTAGATAAGATGGCTAGTTACCTAATTTAACTTTTTAGAAGCTCCAAAGGCTGGGGATATAGAAGGTAGTAGTGGTATGTATAAATTGCTGAAAAACTTATTCCCATCCTTTTTTTTTTTTAAGTTAATTAATTTATTTTACAGAGAGAGAGAGAGCGTGCGTACGTGAGCACGCATCCAAGTGGGGGAAGGGGCAGAGGGAGAGAATCTTCAAGCAGACTCCCCGATGAGCGTGGAGTCGGCCGGGAGGCTCCACCCCATGACCCACGAGATCATGACCTGAGCTGAAACCAAGAGTGGGATGCCCAACCGCCTGAGCCACCAGGCGCCCTGATAAACTTCCTTTTATAAATGTTCAGCATAGGAACAGAAGAAGGGAAGACTGTACAGTGCTACATCCACAATCATCCCTGTAACTTGTGGGTTTGTGTAGTGGTCAGCTCTAGGTCCTTTGGAATTCTAGAGATGGAATAATAACTCTAAAAACAGATGAAATGTCTTCTTTGTATTTCAAAAATAAGGAACAAGAATACTTCTTTCTTTCTGCATGTGATGTATGGTGACTTGTAAACCAATTCATTTGTAAGGATCCAGAGAACAAAAAACTGGAATAATTAAATTTTAATGGACAAGCTATAATCCACATTTATAATCAGAAGCTTAGGAAGTAATAAAACCAATAACTGGCCCGACTGAATATATTCTCAAGAATATGTTTTTCCTTGGGGCGCCTGGGTGGCTCAGTCGTTAAGCATCTGCCTTTGGCTCAGGTCATGATTCCAGGGTTCTGGGATCGAGCCCCGCATCAGGCTCCTTGCTCAGCGGGGAGCCTGCTTCTTCCTCTCCCACTCCCCCTGCTTATGTTCCTTCTCTAGGTGTCTCTCTCTCTCTTTGTCAAATAAATAAAATCTTAAAAAAAAAATACGTTTTTCCTCAATTATTACATTAAAACCATAATAGAAAATATCAAATACTATTTTATTATAAAACATATCATTTATAGAAGAGAATAAACATATAATGTATGGTTTAAAGAATAATAAAACTAGAGGCATCTGGGTGGCTCAGTCTGTAGAGCATGCGACTCTTGATCTCAGGGATCTGAAATTGAGCCCCACATTAGGCTCCCTGCTTGGTGGAAAGTCTGCTTCTCCCTCTTCCTCGGCTGCTCGCTCCCCCTGCTTGTGCCCTTTTGCTCACGCTCTCTCTCTCAAATAAATAAAATCTTTTTTTTCCTTTAAAGATTTTATTTATTTATTCGAAAGACAGAGAGAGAGAGGCAGAGGCAGAAGCAGGCTCCCTGCTGAGCAGGAAGCCCGATGAGGGACTCGATCCCAGGACCCCGGGAACATGACCTGAGCCGAAGGCAGACGCTTGAACCATCTGAGCCACCCAGGCGCCCCAAATAAATAAAATCTTAAAAAAATAATAAGACTAACACTCATGAACTCACCTCCAAACGGCAATTTTTTAAAATAGCAAAAGTTCTCATAAGTGTTTTGTTTTATAAATGGCTTTTAAGATAAAGATTTATGCTAAAACTACATAAAGGGTACCTTGTACCACTGGGCAGTTAAACAATTTTTTAAAAGATTTTATTTTATTTTTTAAAAGATTTTATTTATTTACTTGACAGAGAGAGAGAGACAGTGAGAGAGGGAACACAAGCAGAGGAAGTGGGAGAGGGAGAAGCAGGCTTCCTGCTGAGCAGGGAGTCCGATGCGGAGCTTGATCCCAGGACCTCGGGATCATGACCCGAGCCGAAGGCTTAACGACTGAGCCACCCAGGCAACCCCCTAAGATTTTATTTTTTAAGTAATCCCTACACCCAATGTGGGGCTCGAATTCACAACCCCGAGATCAAGAGTCCCATGCTCTACGGACTGAGGCAGCCAGGCGCCCTTGGGCAGTTAAACTATTAAATGAAAAGAAAGCCTCTCACCTGTAAACCCCAAATAAAAAAAAATACATTAAAAAGTTTCATTATCTGACACTATTCCCATTCTAGTTAATTAATTTGATTAACCCGACAAAGAGTCTTTCTTTACTGTTTTATCAAAGTCAACTCCACAAATTTGTGACCTTACCATTTGAAGCATAAGTTAAAACTGATCTTACTCACTTCTATAAACACAAAACTAAAAGCTTTGGAAAGTCTAGCCTTTTAAAATGGCCTGATTTTTCTCTAGTGAAGTAATAGGTTCATAACTCACATATTTTGTAATATTATACCATCTTATCATGCCTCATTTAATTAAATATTAATATTTTATATACGATTTGTATTTAAATTAAATGCAACTGTGCATCTGGCATCCAATTTTGGCTAAAAATCATAGCATTGTACTAAAGCACCATTAAACTGTAATAATACACACATGTCTTTTATATAAAGAGAATTTCTTATTTCTTTGGAGGAGCAACAGTCTCAAACTCCAAAGCTTTTTTTTTAAATCAAGAATTATATGACTTTGGGGCGCCTGGGTGGCTCAGTTGTTAAACGTCTGCCTTTGGCTCAGGTCATGATCCCAGGGTCCTGGGATCGAGCCCCGCATCAGGCTCCCTGCTCCGCAGAAAGTCTGCTTCTCCCTCACCCACTCCCCCTGCTTGTGTTCCCTCTCTCACTGTGTCTCTCTCTGTCAAATAAATAAATAAAATCTTAAAAAAAAAAAGAATTATATGACTTTAAAATTAAAATTTAATTAAAAATCTAAAATTAAATAAGGATTATCTGAACTTCATCTTTCCCTGCTGTAGGGCAAGAAAGTCTTCAATTTAACTAATAATAAGGCAAAAGATTTTTCCTTCTCAAAAAATAAAAAGGTATTAGAAAAATTCTGTCTCAATAAAATTTTTTATACATTTTCTTCTATTTGAACAGTGATGACATTAATATTAATCCACAAAGAATTACTCACCCAATGAAAGCCACCATCTGCTCCACTATGTGTTTGCTGAATGTTATTATAACGAAGATTTTCTGTAAAGAAAATAACAATTAAAATAAGTATTTCTGTTATCAGAAAAAAACCTCAATATAAATTCATAATTCTGATAAGACTCTAAAGAGGTGAGGTCCTGCCCCGATTACAATTTTTAAAATTCTTTAAAAAAACAAAAACAAAAACACCACTTGCCTAACAAATGCTACCTACTTTGTATTTTAAGGATGTTTTTCCTTAAGCACAGCTCTAGTCTTACAGGATACACGACCATGTCTGAGGGGAAAATGTGAGTCATGAAACCCAAGGCTGGGTGGACATTCCACATGTACTATGTATCTTAGAATGGAGTATACAAACTGAAGTCATGGGTTCCCATACATAGCCCCCACTACTGAAATTAAAGCTCATCAGCCTGAGGACTGGGATAAATCTAATCCAGAGGATCCTGAAAAGCCTGTACATCCTTTATAGAAAGTTTATAGAAATTAGCACTAAAGTTTCATTCTTAGACCCTGAGTGATCTTGGACTTTAGACTTACTGTACAAGCAAAAACATCAACAGGTTATTGAGAATCTTTATCAGACTTGGGTCATTTTCAATTTGGTGTTACTGAGGTACTCTCCATTAATTAAAGATGTTGATACCTTACAAGTAAAGATGCCTTTAGTGCTAAAAGGTAGCAAATATCCCCAACTCAATTAAATAAATGTTCAAAATAATATATATCATGAGGCATTTTTATGGATTTTCAGGGAACATGAAATGGGAAGGACACTTCTTAAATGTCCTGAAAAAAAATTTTTTTAAAGATTTTATTTATTTAGGGGCAGCTGGGTGGCTCATTTGTTAAGCGTCTGCCTTAGGCTCATCCTGGGATTGAGCCCCGCACTAGGCTCCCTACTCAGCAGGAAGCCTGCTTCTCCCTCTCCCACTCCCCATGCTTGTGTTCCCTTTCTTGCTGTGTCTCTCTCTGTCAAATAAATAAAATCCTAAAAAAAAAAAGATTTTATTCATTTATTTGAGAGAGAGAGAGAGAGCAGGAGTGGGGAGGAGGGGCAGAGGGAGAAACAGACTCCCCGCTGAGTAGGCAGCCTGATGCGGGGCTCAATCCCAGGACCCTGAGATCATGACCTGAGCCGAAGGCAGACGCTTAACTGACTGAGCCACCCAGCTGCCCCGTGCCCTGAAGAAATTAAAAAAATTTTCTATACATAGTAGAGAGATGATAAGTTTTATATATGTACATAAACTATACATGACAGTAGTAGTAAAAATGTATTATACAAGTTCAGAGAAAGGAAAGGTCATATAAGTAGGATTAATAGAAGATTCAAGAAGGTGATACTAGAGTTTAAGTCTAAAGGACTGATAATTCTTTTATTAAATATGAGTAATTCTAGATTCTCTCTCCAAATTCCTGATGACCGCTTGCATTTTTGTTATTGTTTGTCAAATAATAACTTCAGCCTATGCAACAAAAAGGGAGCGAAGAGAAATAAAATGAATAACAACAGACTTCTTTTTATCCACCCATTATGAATCTCAGGAAAGTAGCTAAGTTAGACTAAAGCATATTATTTCAGATAGAAGACTAATAAGGCAGTGACATTTTCTTAAGAAATGTCCTATGTAACAGAGACATTGGCAGCTGCACAGCTGGGTATGTGTAAGGAAGTAGGACTGAAAAAAAAAAGTGCGCAGTCCTTTTTGGTGTTTGTGTATCTATTTTTTTTTAAGTTTTTTTTTATTTATTTTAGAGAGAGAGCTGCGGGAGGAGCAGGAGAGGGACAAGCAAGCTCTGTGCTGAGTGTGGAGCCCGACATGGGGCTCGATCCCATGTCCCTGAGATCATGACCTGAGCCAAGAGTCGAACGCTCAACCAACTAAGCCACCCAGGTGTCCCTGTTTATGTATCTATTAATTTTAAAAAGATACTACCTATCTCATGAAAAAAGCAAGCACATGTCAAAAACAGGTACAAGATGGATGATGATTTCATAAACAGTGTTATACAAATGGTGTATGAAGATTATGAAACCAAACAGACAATTATTATAGATCATTTAGGGAGAAAAGCATTAATATATAGGGGTCCTTCTAGTTTCCATAAAAGCCAGTTACTGGAGCTATAAATCTTTCACTAAGAATTAGAGCTAATAGTTTTGCCTCTCAGTGATTTCACCACCATGAGTTTTCCTTACCATCATTTCCTAACATTGAAAATAAGCCAATGCCCAGATAATTGCATAATTTCATTGCTTGAAAACAAAACAAGACTTTCTTTTTATATGTAACAACTTGAAAATTCACTGTGCTGGGGAAGACATAAATGTGCCAGATACTTAGGAACATATGTCTCATCTCATTCAGTCTAGAGGTCTGAGTGGGGATTCTACCAAATAAACAAAGGGCACTGGCCACCAAACAGCCCACTCAACCGTGTGTGCAGAGGAAAGGGTTGAGTAGGAAAAAAAAATATGGGTGTAGGGAACTAACAGTGCCAGAATGAACAAAGAAGACACTATCTATAAAAGAAGGTCCTTTAATGGAACGAAAAATCTTAAATTCATTTATTAAAAATTTACTGAGTAGGGCGGGGTGCTTGGGTGGCTCAGTCAGTTGAGTGTCTGACTCTTGGTTTTGGCTCAGGTCATGATCTCAGGGTTGTGGGATCGAGCCCTGTGTGGGGCCCCGCACTCAGTACAAAGTCTGCTTGAGATTCTCTCTCCCTCTCCCCCTTCCCCTGCTCATGCTTGCTCTCTCTTTCTTTCAAATAAATAAAATCTTTAAAAAAAACCCAATTTACTGAGTGGGGCACCTGGCTGGCTCAGTTGGCAGAGTGTGCGCCTCTTGATCTCAGGGTTGTGAGTTCGAGCCCCACGCTGGGTGTACAGATCACTTAAAAATAGTACCTTAAAAAAAATTTTACTGAACGTCTACTACATGTCATATGATATTCTAGGCACTAAAATACCTCAGTGAGTCAAAGACAAAATTCTCTACCTTCATGGAGCTTATATTTCTGTGTATGTGTCTGTGGTGGAAAGGTAAAGAGGCAATAAACAATATACATGGTAAGTAAGTTACAAGGTATGTGCAGTACTGAGTATAAATATATTGACTTTGGAAATCCCAATCTAATATTATTAGTGGGCTACTTCAAAATTTTTAGGGGAAGTTTAACAAATAGCAAGATATCAAAAATAATATTTTTGGCTGTTTACTTTAGGCTGAAGAAAAAGAGAAAAGAGCCAGAAGACAGGTTTACTATTAGATTACAGAAAAATCTGTGTGTGGTTTCCCTCTGATTACTTCAGAAATAGTTAAAACATTTATATTACACACTACTATTGCTTACCCAAAGAATGAGAAATGTTTGTCACCCTGAGCTACATCTGGATGTACATCAAGTGACATGCCTTTAGAAAGTATGTCCCCCTGGTACAATGGAACACAGCAAACATATCCCATGGTCTCAGTTTAGTGAAGGAACTCAGATTTTCTGCTTTCAAAAACAGAAAGATTTTGGCTTTCTTTTTTTCCTTCCACACACATAAAGAGTATAGCTTTGAATTTATAGAGTTTCGTTTGAATTCCAGGGCTTTAGCCATGTATTTTATCTTCTCTAACACTCAGTTCTCCTATTTATGAAATATGGATAATAATTATCTCACTGGATTGTTCTGAGATGACCAGTGCACACTGCCTGGCACAGGTCCTGATAAATAGCAGGCTTTAAACAATTCAGTTTCCTTAATCACATAAATAATTTATAGTTTAGAAGGCAATGTAAAAGAATGGAAAGAACACTGAACTTGAAGCCAAAAGACATGGGTTCAAATTCCAGCTGTTATTTACTTTACCTATTAACCTTCTAAGTTTGACAATTATAAAATGGGAGTAGTCATTTCTCTATCCAAGGATTATAATAAAATCAGCTCACAAACACTAAGTGCTTTGAAGTGAAGTACCATATAAAAAAATTAAGCATTATCATAACTTGAAAAAAACTGAGAATGTTTAAAAATATACTATTTTTAATATTCTGTAAAGAAAAATCTGGTAAGTTGAATGCCCATCACTATAGAATACTCTTAGCATAATAAATTTTACTATAATTTATAAAGAAAGTTACTACACAAAGCTGGGTGCATAAAGCTTATAGATTCCCAGAAAAGTGGCTATCATAAAGGGAATTAAAATAATTATTGTTTCTTAGGTATTAATACTTTCAAGGGATAATTATTAATTTTTAAAAAGCAAAATGATAGCTTCCTTCTTCCCCAGAAAGAATTGAAAAGATCAAAGAAAAAATTATTATTATTTTTTAAAGATTTTATTTATTTATTTGACAGAGACAGTGAGAGAGGGAACACAAGCAGGCAGAGGCAGAGGGAGAAGCAGACCTCTCATGGAGCAGGGAGCCCGATGCAGGGCTCGATCCCAGGACCCCGGGATCATGACCCGAGCCGAAGGCAGACGCCCAATGACTGAGTCACCCAGGCGCCCCTATTTTTTTTTTAAAGATTTTATTTATTTATTTGACAGAGAGAGACACAGCGAGAGAGGGACACAAGCAGGGGGAGTGGGAGAGGGAGAAACAGGCTTCCCGCTGAGCAGGGAGTCTGGTGCGGGGCTTGATCCCAGGACCCTGGGATCATGACCTGAGCCGAAGGCAGACGCTTAACGACTGAGCCACCCAGGCGCCCCAGAAAAAATTATCTTGATACACTGCCAAATAGTTTACTACTCGCCATAGTATTTTATTATTTGAAAAATTCTTTTTTTTAAGAAGATTTATTTAAAAAAAAATTTTTTTTAAGATTTTATTTATTTATTTGACAGAGAGAGAGACAGCAACAGAGGGAACACAGGCAGGGGGAGTGGGAGAGAAAAAGCAGATTCCCCACTGAGCAGAGAGTCTGATGCGGGGCTCGATCCCAGGACCCTGGGATCATGACCTGAGCCGAAGGCAGACGCCCAATGATTGAGCCACTCAGGCGGCCCTATTTGAAAAATTCTAATATGGTATTGTAATATTTACCAAAGTAACTAGCATTCCAATATTAAAAAACTCATTTCATTGAACAATATACTTAATATTATTCCTTGAAGGAGGAATGTCCTTGGAATAGTGAGTGATTATCACGGCAGGGGAGTGGAAGACAGGCTCAATAAACTCATCCCAAATGCCAAAATCTAACATTAGAAACTGGGCAGGTAAAAGCAGCTGAAGTTTTCTTGTTTCATTCTAAGAATTGAAGGTAGAGAGGTGTTAAGAAACTTGGGACAAAGGTGCTTTTAATTTTGAAGTAATCATACCAGGGCACTGCTCTTGCCTTTCCTTTGGTGAATGCCTCTGTGCTGCAAACCTCACTGGTTAAGAAATTCTTTTCAGGTTAATTGTATTTTCTCCTAGTGAGATTTGCCCTTTTAAAAGGAAACAATTCATATCACAGTTCTAGAAGCACATATTCATTTCCTTTAATTTTCTCTCCTCTGTTCATATACGTGTGTGTGTGTGTGTGTGTGTGTGTGTGTGTGTATAGACACACATACATACCTCTATCCTAGGGCTTTTGTTAAGACTGGCTTTGAACAATAGCAGATTCTCACTTCTCTAACCACAACCCACAGCTCTTTGCCTCTTCAGAGACCCCTTTCTTCCCCATTCTCTCCCACACTAACATCTGGCTGGTTTTCTGTAAAGGACATTGGTGCCTTGAGAGGAAGTATTATTGGGGGGTATGGAAGAAAAGTAGAATTAGTGAAAGCCCATCTTCTCTCAGCTCATGGTCAGTAAAAATATGACATTTTTGGACTATGTATGTGAAAATGACGTGCATTTTCCTATTTTTGCTTGATAATAGCCTTGGATGAACAGTTTCACAAGGCAAAAAGTGAAATAAAGAAAGACAGGAAAGGAGGGAGGAAAATGAAGGAAAGAAAGAAAACAAGGAGAAAAGTCTTAAAGGGGCACAATTTTCCAATAGGGACAGGGAAAACCAGCACCAAATTCACTAACCTCCAAATGACTTTCCACGGTTAAATACCCAAGTAAGATACCAATTAACAGAAGCAGAACCAAAATATTAACAATTCATATTGGAATGAGCAAAGGAATTAAGTTTTAATGCCTTTTAATGGGCTCATCATCACTAGGCAGTGAATCAGAGGGTATCCTTACCTGGATATGCATTTTAATTATTGCTTTTCCAATCAGAGTTGCACCAAAGAAAGTCCAAAAAGGTACAAGAAAGTGTCCACATGTTATTCCAGCCAGATCAAATAGAGGATTTGGAATCTATTAAAAAAAAAGTTAAAATATATAATCCAAGGAACAGTTTAATTTTATCACCTACAGGTATGTGGAATCATGCTTTAAGCCTTGCTTTCATTGCAAAGACAGGTACAGGTTCCCTGATCAATAATAGACTGTTCAGAAGGTTAGGCAAGTATTGTTTCTGTAAGTTGGGTCTCATATTCACTTCAGGTTGCTGTTCAAAGCAAACCCAGCTGTCCTTTTGCTTGTACTACTTATAGCTAACACCCCATAAAAATACTTTTAAAAAAATCACATTAGAATTGGATAAAACCAATGGACCTGCAGGAATTTAATACCATTCAGCAGATACTTTGCCATTTGGTAGCTGTGTCTAAGTTGAGGTATAAATGAAGAAAAAGCCATAAGATTATTTCAGTAGTTACTAGGGTTCTAAAATCTTCAGCTTGAAATAAGAATATTATCTAGAAAGTACTCACATCTATACAGTAAGCATTCTTATAAAAATTACAAATACATTTATATGTAGATGTGCTTTTATTCAACAGAAAAAAATTCATAATTTGTATTTTGCACATACAAATCTCATCATTTGTATGACAGCCCAAGGCTGTGGGGCTGTGTAAATATATTTTAAAAAGAAAATCAAGTGTGGAAATATGAGTACATAGATTCAGATGTTTTGAATACTCAGTCCCAGACAAAGAAGTGATTCACAACAAATACCTTTTCCAAACATTCCCACATTTCAAGAATGCTGAAAGACAATTTCATGTAAAAATGCAAAGAAACCACAAGCTGTTTTTGAGCACTTCACCCATTTTTCTCCCATAGAAGCACTCTGTCCTTGTGGCAGTTGGCAGAACCATTCAGAAGCCAATTAATTTATATAATTTCATTTTTGAACTTTCAAAGAAAAGCCTACTTGTTTAAAAGATATTTGTCACATATGTTCTTTTAAAAATAATTCCATGACTAAATTAGAATTCAAATATTCTTTTGTTCATAACACTTGGATTCAATAACTCAGTTTTGTTTTTTCTCATCCAAATTCAAATGTTTTATGCAATTTCATCTGTCTTATAATCATGTTAATAACAATACCATTTGTACAGCTTTACATCAATCATTTTTTATATTTTCTCATGTGACCCTCGTAATTCCATGGATTACAATTTTAATTGTTTTCCTTTATTATCAGGCTCTATCTCATGTTGAAATAGAAATTACTTTAAAGTATACAAGATATGTAAAGCAGAGATTAAAAATTAGAATTTGCTGAACATGCTGGACAACTCAGTGTATGCTGTATACCCTCAGAAGAGCATAATCAGTGAATTTATTGTTTCATGTGCATGTTATTTATTCTTTTTTTTCAACTGCTGACTAAATACACAGAAAGGAAGACTGGGATTAAATGAACTACTAAGTAGCTTTGAAATGTTCCCTCAACTAGGAGTTTTATTTATCTTAGTTTGAATGTTAGTAACAAAATAATTAATAAACTTAAATGAAGTATATATGCTTTCAACACTTTAAGTATCAAAAATTTTCTAGAAAAAAGTTCCTAGAAGGCCAAATTGATCTATCAATATTCCTAGTCAAATATAAAGAAGACTGAATAGTATAGAAAGTGGATTTCAGCAGTGAGGACACAGGGATAGATGAGCGCCAAAGAATACTATTTTTTGCTTTAATAAATTGAAGGTACTCTGTGTTTTCCCCAGGAATAATGAAAGCTAATTTTTCTTTTCTTTCTTTCTTTTTTTTTTTTTTAAAGATTTTATTTATTCATTTGAGACACAGAGATACAGAGAGCATGAGCAGGGGGAGAGGCAGAGGGAGAGGGAGAAGCAGGCTCCTTGCCGAGCCAGGAGCCGGACGTAGGGCTTGATCCCAGGACTCTGGGATCATGACCTGAGCCAAAGGCAGACGCCCAACCAACCCCGAAAGCTAATTTTTCTTGAATGTTTTGCCTTGTTAGGTACTTTTCTAAAGTTTCTACATCGTCAACTTACTTAATCCCAAAACAATGCTATAGGATATCATTACACTCACTTTACAGAAAAGTGAGACAGACAGGATCGACAATTTATTCAGGATAGAAGGATTTCAGCAGCAGAGCAGGATTTCAACTCAGGCAATGTGGCTCCCATGCTTGTTCGCTTAGCCTCTGAAGTAAGGACATTATTATCCATTAGGCCTCTCAGCTTAATCCCATTCTGCTGACTTCCATGGCACTTTCAACTTATCCTTGTATTTCAATGGTCTCCCTCACTAGACTTCAGGATCCTTGAGGAAAGGGAATATCTTTCACCTCTTTATTCCAAACACTCAGTGACTGAATCATCGCTGACAAATAACAATAAAAAATGGAGGAACATTTATGTTCTAAGCACTGTGTTAGTTCACATATATTAAATCCTCACATCAGCCTTTAAGAGCAGTGTCTTATTGCCCCTTTTTAAAAATTAGAAAACTAGGGTTCAAAGAGAGTAACTTGACTAGGTTACATAGTTAGTAAGACGCAAAACTGGTTTGGGAATGCCAAAGCCAATTCTCTTTCTACTATATCACACTATAATATAAACTGCTCAAATAATTGAAGTCAATATTATGAAAAAGAGCTTCTACATTAAAAAGAAAAATTAGATTATGAAAATTTCTAATATTGCCAGGGTCAAAGGCACATGTGTATTTTACAGTATATCTAGAATGTTCACATCACATTAGAAATTTTGGCACCAAATGTCCTCTTTTTTGATCAGGTGCTTTGCTGAGGGAGGAGTACTCAAAGATGAATTCACATTCTAGTACATAATGGATAAAGGAGCTGTGTGTCAGTAGACAATAATTCTGTGAATTATACGTCCAGTTGCAGTTTTTATCATATCAACTAGGTGCACCTAGTTATACTGGCCAAATCCACCACCGAACTGCCAAAAATTGTGTATAGGCTACTAAAGAAAACTCTGTTCAAACTGTTCCATTTCAAATATAACTGTTTCTATTATATTAGAAAAGGACCAGGATAAACACCGACTCATCAAGGAATGTCCATTTCACAGACTAGTTTGAGGTATTAGCTACATTTTTGACATACGTGGCTTCTTAGTTCCCTGTAGCCAAAGATGCACTTAACTTTGCCCAAGAGGCTTCAATTACCTTGATGGTTGTAAATATCCCTTAAGACAGGTTTCATATGAATTCTTCCTTATAACTAACGCTTGAAACTCTGGAAAAAGACTACTTATCTATAACTCTGGAAAGAATGAAGTCACTGTTATTTGGTTAAATGCACTTCATTGGATAAATTCTTCATGGAAAGGAAGAACTTTCTCTCTTTCTTTTTTTATCTCTTCTATTCTTACTGAAACAAGCCATTTAGGTCTGAAGTCATCAATGGCAAGATGAAATGTTTAAAGTCAATAAACAAGGTATGAACCTATCCAACAGAAACAGCTCATTTGATGAGTAAGATGAATGATTAATAAAACTACATACTCATTAAAAGTGATAGCATTTTTGTTCACTCAAGTGTGTCATCTTTATTTTTTCCTAGTGTGCTATCTTTAAAAACAAATTGGATCAAAATATAAATCTACCATTTATTGGAATTTCTCACTTTTAATACAATTCACTTACTGAAGCACAGGCCAAAATTCCAAAAAATCCAACCTTCTGTACTAGGTTCTGAACTGCCAGTTTAGCCCGGGAAGCAAAATCCTGTATAAAAGGAGGATAATCAAAACATTAATGAAAACATTAATGAAATGAAGAATGAAAGATGGCTCTTTATAGGATTTATAATATTAAATATCTCACAACCTGATTCACTTAATCATTGCTTTTGATGAATGATTTTTAAAAAATCACAGAAGGTTGAACTAGAAAATATGCAAATAAAAAACTTGATAGAACAATTATACTCTTAAAGATAACGTTTTACCACAATTCAAGCATAAGCCAAAACATTGTTACTTTATTTTTCAGATTATCTCTGGATTATCTAGGGATGAACAAAAGGTTATAAACTATGAACCAACACATTCTTTTTTTTTTTTTTTTTTAAGTAGGCTCCACACCCAGCATGGAGCCCAGTGTAGGGCTTGAACTCACAACCTTGAGATCAAGATCTGAGCTGAGATCAAGAGTCAGACACTTAACTGACTGAGGCACACAGGCACCCCAAACCAACTCATTCTTTCGGAAATACTGACCTATCACATTTGTTTCTTTCTCTTTCCTTCTACTACTTGCCAGATTCACTCCCTGATTAACATCAGGGTAGAAAATCATAGGATTTTTCAAGACAGCCAATGAAGACCTCTGCTGATCACCAGTCAGATGAAAAAAATAGTTATGTGGCAATAACTGAATAAGCATTTATTACCCCCCAAAGCAAAATGACATCTTACATTTCACAGCTTGTGCTAGTTTTATGAAATATTTTCAGAAACATTTTACTCGAGCCTTTCAATAATCCTGCAGTGTAATAGAGCAGATCCTTTAGACTCTGAATCAGTGCTCTTTTTATTTCACTATGCTATCTCCCATGCTGAAACATGCATTTGGCTGGCTAGCGTATTTCCATGACTTTCTTTTTCCTTCATGTTGATGCTACAATTATATATATATATTTATATATATTTTATATATATATATATATATATATATATATATTTTTTTTTTAAGTGCCAATCTGGGGACGCCTGGCTGGCTCAGTTGGTAGAGCATGGGACTCTCGATCTCAGGGTGGTGAGTTTAAGCCCCAAGTTGGGCACTGAGCTTACTAAAAACCAAACAGAACAAAACAAAACCCTCCAACTTACTTGCTGAGGATGGTGAGAAAGTCAAAGGAATTAAACCAATAAGGTATATCTTAAAAAATATTAATAGTTAAGATAAACACTTTCAAGTTCAAATATATCGGCTCTCAAAGTCAATCATTAACTAAATTCTACAATGCAGTTTTGTAACTTTACAATTTATTTCCAAAGAGAGAATTTTTCTTTTTGGGATGTCTTCCTTTTTCAGTAAGTCAACTATAATCAGATTTTATATATAAATATAAATATAAGTATGTATATACTTATGTAAAGTAAGCTCTACACTGTGGGGCTTGAACTCACAATTCTGAGATCAAGAGTCGCATGCTCTACCAACTGAGCGAGCCAGCCCCCAAGATTTAATATTTTTAAACAAATTGATCTACTGTAACACAGAGAACTTTCTATTTTTATTCAGATTTCTAATTCAAGATTAACTTTCTTCTTAAGCCAGCATCTATTGCATTAAATGTGAAACACTGATTTTATTGATTTACTGATTTTTTTCTTCCATGAAGATAGAAGTGTTTTCTTATTTATTTATTTTTTAGTTAGTGAACATACAGTGCAATATTGGTTTCTGGAGTAGAATTCAGTGATTCATCACTTACATACAACACCCAGGGCTCATTACAAGTGCCCTCCTTAATATCCATCACCCATCTAACCCATCCCCACCCACCTCTCTCCATCAATCCTCAGTTTTTCTCTATCGTTAAAAGTCTCTTATGATTTCTTTCCCTCTCTCTTTTTTTCTTTTCCCCCTTCCATATGTTCATCTGTTTCCTTTCTTCAATTTCACATATGAATGAGATCATATAGTATTTGTCTTTCTCTGACTGACTTATTTCGCTTGGCACAATATACACTGTATATTGTATTGGCACAATACATTGCAAATGACAAGATTTCATTTTTTTGATGGCTGAGTAATATTCCCATTATATATACACACATACTACATCTTCTTTATCCATTTATCAGTTGATGGCTATTTGGGATCCCTCCATAGCATGGCTATTGTTGATAATGCTGCTATAAACATTGTGGTACATGTACCCCTTCAAATCTGTATTTTTGTATCCTTTGGGTAAACAGCTAGTAGTGCAGGGCGCCTGGGTGGCCCAGTCGGTTAAACGTCTGCCTTTGGCTCAGGTCATGATCCCAGGGTCCTGGGATCGAGTCCAGCGTCAGGCTCCCCGCTCTGCCTCTGCCTGCCTGCCACTCTGCCTACTTGTGCTCTCTCTGTCAAATAAATAAAATCTTAAAAAAAAAAAAAAAACCTAGTAGTGCAATTGTAGGAGTGCAGGGTAGATCTATTTTTAACTTTCTGAGGCCTCTCCATACTGTTTTCTTTTTTTTTTTTTTTTTAAGATTTTATTTATTTATTTGACACAGAGAGAGAGAGAGAGACAGTGAGAGGGAACACAAGCAGGGGGAGTGGGAGAGGGAGAAGCAGGCTTCCCGCGGAGCAGGGAGCCCGATGCGGGGCTTGATCCCAGGGTCCTGGGATCGAGCC
>NW_022589743.1:11930936-11980721 GCF_004348235.1 Phoca vitulina | reverse complement strand
GGTGGCTCAGTCGTTAAGCGTCTGCCTTCGGCTCAGGTCATGATCCCGGGGTCCTGGGATCGAGCCCCGCATCGGGCTCCCTGCTCGGCGGGAAGCCTGCTTCTCCCTCTCCCACTCCCCCTGCTTGTGTTCCCTCTCTCGCTGTGTCTCTCTGTCAAATAAATAAATAAAATCTTTAAAAAAAAAAAAAAAAAAAAAATTATTTGCCAAAAGAAATAATTTGTTGCTATTCCACACTTTAACCATAGAGAGGATTGCAAAATTATTCAACCATCACTTTGACCAACCTACAAAAGCCTTGTCTTCTCCTTATTGGAGTCATTCATGTTGCATCTTTTGGTGGTAATCTGTGCAATAGAGTTTCCCTTTTTTAATTCAGTGTAGCCAAACTTCTAGTCTCTATTTAAGCCAGCCCTATTTATAACAAAGCTTTTCCTGGTAGACTTGAATATTAGGACAGGAACAGATCCCTATTTTGATGTGTTATTATCATTTATTCAGCAACATTTACTGAGTCTGTGCCTGGCACTGGGTTAATATTAAGAAAGAATAAGACATTGGTTTTGTTCTCAGGAAACTCAAGATGAAGTGGGCAGATAAAAAAAATATATTTTACAAGATAGTGCTGTAATAGCAGTAGAAAATAAATTGCTGTAGGATTTGTGGAGAGGAGGCTTTGAATTGTCTTATTACTCATAAAACTTATGTAATGAGAGATTGCTGAAAATTTAAGCCTCAATTTAAGATTCTGATGGAATTTTATATGTACTTATTAGAAAGTTACTTAAAAGGCACCTGGGTGGCTCAGTCATTTAAGTGTCCCAACTTTTTTTTTTTTTTTTAGGTTTTTATTTATTTATTTGACAGAGAGAGACACAGCGAGAGAGGGAACACAAGCAGGGGGAGTGGGAGAGGGAGAAGCAGGCTTCCCACTGAGCAGGGAGCCCAGTGCAGGGCTCGATCCCAGGACCCTGGGATTATGACCTGAGCAGAAGGCAGACGCTTAACGACTGAGCCACCCAGGCGCCCCCTTAAGTGTCCAACTCTTGATTTCAGCTTAAGTCTCGATCTCAGGGTCATGAGTTAAGCCCGAGTTGGGCTCCACACTGGGTGTGGAACATACTTTATAAAAAAAAAAGAAAGTTACTTAAGGTTTTTCTATAACTACATATGAATAAGTATGTATTTTATTCTCCTTTTGTTAAATGAGGAAGTTAAGGAATTTTACCTGATGCTTGCTTTTGTTTTAATGACACAGATACTGACTAACAGTAATGTTCATAATTGACTATAGCTCATTAGTTATTCAAAGATAATAATGTCCTTTTGAAAGTCTTACCGATGTATACTGACTGGGCAGTATCCACTTAGGATAGTGGTTGAGTGAATAATCTCTATCCTCTAAAGCATAAGTATCTTTGCCTGAAAATCGTTATCTGCTGCAGATAACTAGATGGTCAGTAGATTCCTATACTAGCTGTAAAATCCTACAGAAAAATAGAATGATATTTAACATAACGGTGGCAAGACTTGAAGGATGATTTGTAGGCTTCCAAGTTAGTCTTGCCTCTTGGGACTCTTCCATTCTTTAGAAACCTCTTTACATATTGCTATAGATTTTTTTTTCACTATGAATAGACTCAAGTTCGCTTATCTAAAATAAAATAGGTAGAGATTTTTTGCATTAGTAAGTATTAGGGTTTTAAAAGTACAGATAGGGCAACCCCTTCAGGTCCCCTCCCTCCTTGGGAGCTTTGTACTATCACTTTGCTATTGCTCAATAAACCTTGCTTTGCTGCCCACCAAAAAAAAATAAATAAATAAAAGTACAGATAACTCTGAATAGATTGAGATCCTATCATTTATCCATTAAAATCCTTTAATATACTTGTTTTTTTTCCCTAACCCATGCTGAAATATGCCATATTGTGATGTATGGAGAACTGATTTTAAGCTGCCATCTGGAGGGGTTGGGAATATAGGTTATTTAGAGTGTGCAACTCTTTTGGGGGACAGTAAAGCAGTCCCAGGTAGTTGACCCTTTAAGGGAGTTTTTGTTTTTTTTTTTTACTGGGGAGTAAGAAATATGGGAACATGAGATGAAAGCGGGAAAGAAAAAGAGCAGTGTCTAAAACAAACTTTGCCTATTTTTGTAGGGTCTGACCTAAGCAAGAAAGGGGGAAAGAAAGCATTAGCTTCCTCTTTTCTGCATGGCATGGTCTTCTTCCCAACTCGTGATCAACATGGTATTTGATCTAGATTATTATAATAAATATGCTTTAGGAGTTTGGGAGTTTAACCATGATGTGTAATGTTATTTCCATAGAAAAGTATAGTTTGTGTTTAGACAACTGACCTGAAGATAAGTTTTCAGAATGTTGTCATTATAATTTGTAAACTATATGTGTAAATGGTTAATACCAACAGCTCTGAGTTCATTTTGAATTTTAGCCTTGTAATGTAATCAAATAAACTTAAAATTATAGAATTTATAGTTACAGATTCAAGGCTTAGTTGATAATATTTTACTGTTTGGATCATGTTTCATGTGCAGCTCTTTTTTTAAGATTTCAGGTTCGTTCACCAACTTTCTTTCAAAAATGCCGGGACCAGCATTGGTATATTACTCAATTGGAAGCTGCACAAACTAGCTATATCCAACAAATAAATAACCTTAAAGAGGTAAGCAAAAAACATACGGGTTTAGTGTTTCATATTCATAGTCTTACTGGCCTGTTATATTTGTAATTAGATTTTGGATATTCCTCTTTTGTAATTTTGTAGAAAAGTCCAATTACCTTATTCTCCATCTATGTACCACCTTTGAGCCTCTAATTTTGCACTCTTGGTTCATTAGCCACTAGCCACGTGTGGCTGTGTGAACTTAATTAAAATTAAAAATTCAGTTCTTTAGTTGCACTAGCCACATTTCAAGCGCTTGTATTGGGCATTGCAGATATAGAACATTTTTATCATTGTATAAAGCTGTATTGGACAGTGCTGCTCTCGTTCGAGGTAAACTCTGTGTTGCTCTCAGTGATTTGAGTATTTCTCTTTTCCATGCTATCTTGAATTTAAAGGATTCTAAGCTATAGAGTAATTGAAAATTACCCCATCTTGAATTTTCACTATTGCTGAATTGAGCCCTGGGGAGGATCAGTTAAGGAATTTTTATCTTAGAGTGGTAAACTAAGTTATATAAGGAATGTTTCTTTCTGCCAGTGGAAATTGAGGTGGAGTGCAAGGATGGAAGTGCTGAGAATGGGTTAATAGATGAGAGAGGAAAGTATGAATGAATACATACTTGGAGAGATTTTCATGATAAGTATACTATTTAAAACTACTTGTATGGGCGCCTGGGTGGCTCAGTCGTTAAGCGTCTGCCTTCGGCTCAGGTCATGATCCCAGGGTCCTGGGATCGAGTCCCGCATCGGGCTCCCTGCTCTGCGGAAGCCTGCTTCTCCCTCTCCCACTCCCCCTGCTTGTGTTCCTGCTCTCGCTATGTCTCTCTCTGTCAAAAAAATAAATAAAATCTTTAAAAAAATAAAAAAAAAAAAAAAAAAAAAAAAATAAAACTACTTGTATTTACCGTACAGTTTGCTAATTGTTTGGGTAGCTTATGCTGGATATGAGAAGAAGAATGAGAATAAAGGGGGCAAGTTTTTTTTTGCCATAGATTTTTCCATAAGCAACACCAGGAGGGAGTGAGAGAGATGGTTTGAAAAATGGCTTTAAAACATCTGGATATATTTTTTTACTTAAAATATTTTTCACTGTACCAGTGAAGCACTGCTTTTGACTCATGTTTATTTGTGCTGTTATTGTTTTAAAAGAGACTTACTATTGAGTTGTCTCGAACTCAGAAATCAAGAGATTTGTCACCACCAGATAATCATCTTAGCCCCCAAAATGATGACACTCCTGAGACACGTGCTAAGAAGTCTGTGTCATGCACGGATATGCTTCTTCAGGATGGTCCTACTACAGCTTCTATACGAGAGGTCAAAGAGGATGAAGAAGAGGAAGAGAAGATTCAGAATGAAGATTATCATGTAAGGGGCGCCTGGGTGGCTCAGTTAGTTAAGCGTCTGACTCTTGATTTCGGCTTAGGTCATTATTTCCCCACGTTGGGCCCTATGCTCAGGGGAGTCTGCTTGATATTCTCTTTCTCCTCTCCCTCTGTCCCTTCCCCCACTCTCATGCTCTCTCTCTCTCTCTCTCTCAAAATAAATAAAGCTTAAGTTAAAAAAATTATCATGTAATAATTAGACTTGTTTTAGATTCATTTTGTGTTTTATAAGAGAAATAAGATTATGGTTTCCAATATAGAGTATATAGTGTCCTCTATGTATACTCTGTGTATCAGTGTACTAAAAGTCTTGTCCATTTATTTTCATTACTAGTGTATGCTCTTCTGTAAATATTAGTAAGTCAGAAGTTGTTGAATCAAAGTGTTGCAAGGTTCTAAAATTAATTTGTTAGAAAACTATACATTCTACAAAGTAAAAGGATGTACATTCTGGAAACTAAATTGTGGAATTATAAAATGTGTTCTATTTCAGTTCACTAAAACTAGTAAAGTTTTTTTGTGTATGTAGGTAGAATGATTTAGGATTTGGGAGACAGCTAGGTTTTATCCCAGCTAAACCACAACCAGAATGAGAATTCAAGAAGTGATTATTATTGTTTAAAGTAATACAGTGATGCAGAGACACGGTGTTTTTTGTTTTGTTTTGTTTTGTTTTGTTTGTAATTGTTATTTTTAAGATGGGAGACTTCAAGTATGTGTTAAAATGAAGGAGCCAGTGCAGAGAGAGGTGAGGTTAAGGTACTGACAAGACAAACTATTTAAGGAGGTCTAAGAGTGGTTGGAGTGGAGCACTCAGGTGAAGCAGTTAACCTCTGATAGGATGAATTAAAGGAACAGTGGGGTTTGCAGGTAGGGCACTAAAATTCAGGGGTATTTACTAATAACCAGTGTGTTTTTCTGTGCAGATAAGTGATAGTTTTATGATGTCCTTGGGGATATTAGAGGTTAGGTAGGACTAGAGGAGTGATGGTTTGAAGTGTTACCCTGTGAAGAGCCTTATTGGCAGCTGACATGGAATATATGAAGCATTTCCAGAGACATTGAAGGCCCAGCTGAAAATGGTAGCAGTAAATTATTAGTGGAACCAGATGTGGTTGTGTGATTTTTCTCTAAAGGGCTCAGCTGCCTCTGCACAGGAGCAGAGAATTCTGAGGATTACATTCTTCTTTGGTGCTTGGTCCATCAGCTGGATCAGATGATCAGCTAAGTAAAAACATTTGAGATAGAAGTCTTGTTTCTTTGCCTTGATCTAGCATGAACTTTCAGATGGAGATCTGGATCTGGATCTTGTTGGGGAAGATGAAGTGAATCACCTTGATGGCAGCAGTTCCTCTGCCAGCTCCACAGCAACGAGTAACACGGAAGAAAATGACATTGATGAAGAAACTATGTGAGTGTCTCACATTAACTACCCCTATGAAGCATCTAAGTGGGAAGTAATAGAAGCGTGTTAATTAACTTAGGCCTAAAAGTGGGGATATTCAGCGTTTTTACTTGCTATAAAGTATCTCCTATAAAGAGGGAGCTTGAAGGAAAGACCATTAGTTTCTTCCCTCTCATCTCTGGGTTCCAAAATGAGATTTAGTTTTTCATTTTATTTTTAATTTTGCAATTATTTCATATTTAAGAAAAGTCACAAAAATATTAAATAACAGTTCCCATATTCCCTTTGCCCAGATTAATTCCCCAGATGTTAGTATTTTGTGTTCCTACTTTTTTTTGTCTGAGAATTTCACGATTAGGTGAATATACTTTTCATTGTGTACTTCCTAAAAACAACTGTGTTTCTTATGTAACTACAATATAGTTATCAAAATCAGGATTAACATTGATATAATACTGTAATCTATGACCATTTAAAAATTTGCCATTGATTTCCTTTGTCTGGTCTAGGATCCAATCGGGTATCGTATGTTGCTTTTAGTTAAATTTCTTTAGTCTTAATCTTCTTTAATCTGGGTCACTTAATCTTTTTTTTTTTTTTAATTTTTTATGACTTTGATACTTCTCAGAAAGAGCGGATATTCTGTAGCAAGTCCCTCAATTTGGGAGTCCTCTGAATGTTTCCTCACACTTGAGGCAGGAGTACTAGAGAAGTGATGATAGAGCCTTTTCAGAGGATCATCCGAGGGAGTGGCAGGAGGGCACATGTCTTTTAACTGTCCCATTACAATTGATTAGATTACTTGGGTAAACTAATGTCTGCCAGATTTCTCTACTCTAAAATTACTAATTTTTCACTTTGTAATTAACAAACATCCTTTGGGGACATAATTTGAGACTGTAAATATCTCCCTCCCCTCCCATTACCTATTTTACCCATCCCTCAATCCCCCTCCCCTCTGGTAAACATCAGTTTGTTCTCTGTAGTTAAGAGTCTGTTTCTTGGTTTGTCTCTCTTTCATTTTTTTACCTTTCCTCGTTTGTTTTCTTCTTAAATTCAACATATGAGTGAAATCCTATATTTGTCTTTCTTACTGACTGATGTAGCATTATTCTCTCTACCTCCATCCATGTTGTTTGAAATTACAAAATTTCATTCTTTTTATGGCTAAATAATATTCCATTGTGTGTGTGTGTATGTGTGTATACATACATATATATATACCACATTTTCTTTATTCATCCATCAGTGGACACTTGGGCTGCTTCTATATCTTGGCTGTTGTAAATAATGCTGCTATAAATATAGGGGTGTGTGTATCCCTTTGAATTAATGTTTTTGTATTCTTTGGGTAAATAACCAGTAGTGCAATTGCTGGATCATAGGGTAGTTCTACCTTTAACTTTTTGAGGAACCTCCATACTGTTTTCCACAGTGGCTGCACCAGTTTGCATTCCCACCAACAGTGCGTGAGGATTTCCCTTTCCTTACATCCTCACCATCTGTTGTTTCTTGAGTTTTTGATTTTAGCCATTCTGACAGGTGTGAAGTGATGTCTCATTGTGGTTTTGATTTTCATTTCCCTGATGATGACTGATATTGAGCATCTTTTCATGTGTTTCTTGGCCATGTGTATGTCTTCTTTGGAGAAATGTGTGTTCATGTCTTCTGCCCATTTTTGAATTAGATTATTTATGTTTTGGATGTTGATTTTGATGAATTCATTGTGGATTCTGGATACTAGCCCTTTATCCAATATGTCATTTGCAAATATCTTCTCCCATTCCATCAGTTGATTTTTTTTTTCCCCATCACCAGGCTAACCCATCCCCCCACCCCCCTCCCCTCTAGAACCCTCAGTTTGTTTTTCAGAATCCATAGTCTCTCATGGTTCGTCTCCCCCTCCGATTCCCCCCCTTCATTTTTCCCCTCCTGCTACATTCTTCTTCTTCTTTTTTTTTTTTTTAACATATAATGTATTATTTGTTTCAGAGGTACAGGTCTGTGATTCAACAGTCTTACACAATTCACAGCGCTCACCATAGCACATACCCTCCCCAGTGTCTATCACCCGGTCACCCCATCCCTCCCACCCCCCACCACTCCAGCAGCCCTCAGTTTGTTTCCTGAGATTAAGAATTCCTCATATCAGTGAGGTCATATGATACATGTCTTTCTCTGATTGACTTATTTCGAGTTTTGTTAATTGTTTCCTTTGTTGTTTCCTTCCAGAAGCTTTTTATTTTGATGTAGTCCCAGTAGTTTATCTTTTCTTTTGTTTCCCTTGCCTCAGGAGATCTATCTAGAAAAAAGGTTGCATTGGCTGATGTCAAAGAAGTTACTGTCTGTCTTCTCTTCTAGGATTTTTATGGTTTCAGGTCTCATATTTAGGTCTTTAATCCATTTTGAATTTATTTTTGTGTATGGTGTAAGAAAGTGGTCCAGTTTCATTCTTTTGTTGCCATCCAGTTTTCCCAACAGCACCATTTGTTGAAGAGACTTTTTCCCGTTAGATATTCTTCCCTGCTTTGTCAGAGATTAATTGACCATATATATAATTGTGGGTTTATTTCTGGGTTTTCTATTCTGTTCCATTGATCTATGTGTCTATTTTTATGGCAGTACCATACTGTTTTGATTACTACAACTTTATAATATAATTTGAAGTCTAGAATTGTGATGCCTCCAGCTTTGCTTTCTTTTTCAAGATTGCTTTGGCTATTTGGGGTCTTTTGTGGCTCCATACAAATTTTAGGACTTTTTGTTCTAGTTCTGTGAAAAATGCTGTTGGTATTTTGATTGCTTTGGCTAGTATAGACATTTTAACAGTATTCTTCCAATCCATGAGCATGGAACGTCTTTCCATTTCTTTGTGTCATCTTCATTTTCCTTCATCAGTGTTTTATAGTTTTCAGAGTACAGGTCTTTCACCTCTTTGGTTAGGTTTATTCCTAGGTATCTTATTTTTGGTGCAGTCAAAAATGGAATTGTTTTCTTAATTTCTCTTTCTGCTGCTTCAATATTAGCATATAGAAATGCAGATTTCTCTGTATTAATTTTGTGTCCTTCAACTTTATTGAATTCATTACTTCTAATTGTTTTTTGGTGGAATTTTTAAGATTTTTCTGCGTATAGTGTCATGTCATTTGCAAATAGTTACAGTTTTACTTCCTCCAAACCAGTTTGGATGCCTTTTATCTTTTTTTGTTGTCTGATTGCTGTGGCTAGGGCTTCCAGTACTATGTTGAATAATAGTGGTGAGAGTGGGTATCCTTGTTTTGTTCTTGACCTTAGGGGAAGGGCTCTCAGTTTTTCCCCCATGATGTTAGCTGTGGGTTTTTCAGATATGGCCTTAATTATGTTGAGGTATGTTCCCTCTACACGTACTTTCTTGAGGGGTTTTTATCCTGAATGGATGTTGTACTTCGTCCAATGTTTTTTCTGTGTCTATTGAAATGGTCATGTTTCTTATCCTTTTTCTTTTTTTTTTTTTTAAAGATTTTATTTATTTATTTGAGAGAGAGAATGAGATAGAGAGAGCATGAGAGGGGGGAGGGTCAGAGGGCGAAGCAGGCTCCCCGCTGAGCAGGGAGCCCGATGCGGGACTCGATCCCGGGACTCCAGGATCATGACCTGAGCTGAAGGCAGTGGCTTAACCAACTGAGCCACCCAGGCGCCCACTTATCCTTTTTCTTATTGATGTGATGTATCACATTGATTGACTTGTGAATATTGAGTCACATAGCACCCAGAAAAAAAAAAAATCCTACTTGATTGTGGTGAATAATTTTTTTAATGTATTGTTGGATTCAGTTTGCTAGTATTTTGTTGAGGATTTTTGCATCTATGTTCATGTTTTTTTTAAAGATTTATTTATTTTATTATAGAGAGTGCATGCTTTTGAGTGGTGGGAGAGGCACAGGGAGAGAATCTTCAGGCAAACTCCCCGTTGAGTACAGAGCCAGACGTGGAGCTCCATCTCAGGATCACTGAGATCATGACCTGAGCTGAAACCAAGAGATAGATGCTGAAACCATTAGAGTCAGACGCTTAACCGACTGAGCCACCCAGGCACCCCCTGTCGTTCTCTTTTTTCGTAGTGTCTTTATCTGGTTTTGGTATCAGGGTAATGATGACCTCAGAGAATGAATTTGGAAGCTATCCTTCCTTTTCTATTTTTGGAATAGTTTGAGAATAGGTGTATTAACTTTCTAAAATGTTTGGTATAATTCACCTGTGAAGCCATTTGGTCCTGGACTTTTGTTTGTTGAGAGTTTTTTTATTACAATTCAATTTCTTTGCTGATAATCAGTATGTTCAAATTTTCTGTTTCTTTCTGTTTCAGTTTTGGTAGGTAATGTGTTTTTAGGAATGTATCCGTTTCTTCTTGGTTGCTCAATTTTTTGGCATATGGTTTTTCATAATATTCTTTTACAATTGTCTTTATGTGTTGTTTATTGTTATTTCTCTTCTCTTGTTTGTGATTTTATTTTATGTGTTGTATGTATGTATTTATTTTAAGTAGGCTCAACACCCAATGTGGGGCTTGAAGTCACGACTCTGGGATCAAGAGTCGCATGTACTACCGATTGAACCAGCCAGGTGCCCCTTGTGATTTTATTTATTTGGGTTTTTTTCTCTTGTTTTCTTGATAAGTCTGATTAGAGGTTTATCAATTTTATTGATTTAAAGAATCAGCTGCTCATTTAATTGATCTGATCTGTTTTTTAGTTTCTATGTAATTTAATCTTTATTATTTCCTTCCTTTTGCTGGTTTTTTAGGTTTTGTTTGTTGTTCTTTTTCTAGCTCCTTTAGGTGTAAGGTTAGGTTGTTTATTTGAGATTTTCCTTGGTTCTTGAGATAGGTCTATATTGCTATAAGCTTCTTCCTAGAACCGCTTTTGCTGTGTCCCAGAGGTTTTGAACTGTTGTGTTTTCATTTGTTACCATGAACTTTTTAATTTCTTCTTTTATTTCCTTGTTGATCCATTCATTGTTTAGTTGCATATTCTTTAACCTCCATGTCTTTGTGCTCTTTCCAGATTTTTTCTTTTGGTTGACTTCAAGTTTCATAGCGTTCTGGTCAGAAAAGATGCTTACTATGACTTTGATCTTTTGGAATTTTTTGAGGCTTGTTTTGTGGTCTAGTATGTGATCTATTCTGGAGAATGTTCCGTGTGCACTTGACAAGAATATGTATTCTGTTTTAGGATGGAATGTTCGGAATATCTCTTTTAAATCCCTCTTGTTCAGTGTGTCATTCAAGGCCATTGTTTCCTTGTTGATTTTCTTTTTTTTTTTTTTTTTTAAGATTTTATTTATTTATTTGACAGAGAGAGAGACAGCGAGAGAGGGAACACAAGCAGGGGGAGTGGGAGAGGGAGAAGCAGGCTTCCCGCTGAGCGGGGACCCCGATGCAGGGCTCGATCCCAGGACCCTGAGATCATGACCTGAGCCGAAGGCAGACGCTTAACGACTGAGCCACCCAGGCGCCCCTCCTTGTTGATTTTCTGTTTGGATGATTTGTCCATTGATGTAAGTGGAGTGTTAAAGTCCTCTTGGTATTATTATCCGTTAGTTCCTTTATTTCTGTTATTAACTGTTTCATGTATTTAGGTGCTCTTATGTTGGGTGCATAAATATTTATAATAGTTATATCTGCTTGTTGGCTTGTCCCCTTTATTATATAGTGTCATTCTTTGTCTCTTATTATAGTTTTTGTTTTGTTTTGTTTTTTATCGAGAGAAAGAGCGAGAGATGGTGGGGTAGCAGAGGAGAGAGAGAGAGTCTGACGCAGGGCTCTGTCTCAACCCAGGGCTCTGTCTCTTAACCCTGAGCCAAAATGAAGAGTCAGATGCTTAACCATTTGAGCCACCCAGGCGCCCCTACAGTCTTTGTTTTAAAGTTTATTTTGTTTGCTACAAGTATTGCTACTCTAGTTTTCTTTAGACATCCATTTACATGATGAACGTTTCTCCATCCCTTCACTTTAAAAAGTTATTTATTTATTTGAGAGAGAGTGGGTGCAGGGGGAAGGGGCAGAGGGAGATGGAGTGAGAGGGTTTTGTTTTGTTTTTTTAAGATTTTTATATATTTATTTGGGAGAAAGAAAGAGAGAGAGAGACCATGACCAGGGGAGAGGGGCAGAGGGAGAGGGAGAAGCAGATTCCCACTGAGTAGGGAACCCAACATGGGGCTCTATCCCAGGACCCCGAGATCATGACTTGAGCCAAAAGCAGATGCTTAACCAACTGAGCCACCCAGGCGCCCCTGGAGAGAGTCTTAAGGGACTCTGCGCTGAGTGCAGAGCCTGACGTGAGGCTTGATCTCACAACCCTGAGATCATGACCTGAGCCGCAACCAAGAGTTGGACACTTAACCAACTGCATCACCCAGGTGCCCCTCCATCCCTGCACTTTAAATATGCAGGTGTCTTGGGGCGCCTGGGTGGCTCAGTTGGTTAAGCGACTGCCTTCAGCTCAGGTCATGATCCTGGAGTCCCTGGATCGAGTCCCGCATCAGGCTCCCTGCTCGGCGGGGAGTCTGCTTCTCCCTCTGATCCTCCCCCTCTCATGTGCTCTCTGTCTCTCATTCTCTCTCTCTCAAATAAATAAATAAAATCTTTAAAAAAAAAAACATGCATGTGTCTTTAGGTTAAAATGAGTCCCTTGTACGAACCATGAGAGACGATGGACTCTGAAAAACAAACTGAGGGTTCTAGAGGGGAGGGGGTGGGAGGAGGGGTTAGCCTGGTGATGGGTATTAAAGAGGGCACGTTCTGCATGGAGCACTGGGTGTTATGCACAAACAATGAATCATGGAACACTACATCTAAAACTAATGATGTAATGTATGGGGATTAACATAACAATAAAAAAATTTAAAAAAAAATGAATCCCTTGTAGGCAGCATATAGATGGGTCTTGTTTTTTATCCATTCTGTTACCCTATGTCATTTGATTGGAGTGTTTAGTCCATTTACATTCAAAGTAGTTATTGATAGATATTATTTTTATTACCACTTTATTACTTGTTTTAAGGTTGTTTCTCAAGATTTTTTCTGATCTTGTCTATCATGGTTTTCTGGTTTTCTTCAGTGATATATTTGGATTTCTTTCTTTGCATATTAACAGTTTTTGATTTGTGGTTACTGTTAGGTTTGTATATAACATCTTCTGCATATAGCAGTATATATTAAGTTCATGATCATTTAAGTTTGAAGGCATTCTTTACTTCTCCCCATGTTTTAGGTGTATGGTGTCATATTTACGTCCTTTTATTTTGTGAGTTCCTTGACTGAATTTTTACAAAATGTTCATTTTTACTGCTTTTGTGTTTTCTAACTTCATACTGTCACTTTCAGTCTTTCCTTTTTACTCAAAGAGTCGCCTTTAATATTTCTTGCAGGGCTACTTTACTGGTTATAAACTCCTTTAGTTTTTGTTTGTCTGGGAAACTCTTTATCTCTCCTTCTATTCTGAATTCTGGATATAGTATTCTTGGTTGCATATTTTTCCCATTCAGCACTTTGAAGATATTTGCCACTTCTTTCTGGCATGGAAAGTTTCTGCTTAAAAATCTGTTGATAGCCTTATGGGGTTTCCTTTGTATGTCACTGTCTTCTTTTGGCTTCCTGCCTTTTTTTGTTTTTTAAGACTTATTTATTTATTTATTTGAGAGAGAGTAAGTGAGTGTGTGAGCAGGAGGAGGGGCAGAGGGAGAGGGAGAGAGAGAGAGAATCTCCAGCAGACTCCACGCTGAGCCCGGAGCCTGACACGGAGCTGGATGCCAGCACCATGAGATTATGACCTGAGCCAAAATCCAGAGTCGGGTGCTCGACTCACTGAGCCACCCAGACACCCTTGGCTTGTTGCTTTTAATATTTTTTCTTTATTACTGTATTTTGCCATTTTATTTTTTTTATATTTATTTATTTATTTATTTTGTCAGAGAGAGAAAGAGCTAGAAAGCATGAACAGGGGGAGCGGCAGGCAGAGGGAGAAGCAGGCTCCCCGCTGAGCAAGGATGCTGCTGCAGAACTGGATCCCAGGACCCTGGGATCATGACCTGAGCCAAAGGCAGATGTTTAACCGACTGAGCCACCCAGGTGTCCCTGTATTTTGCCATTTTAATTATAATATATCTTGGTGTGGATATGTTTTTGTTGATTTTGATGAGAGTTCTCTGTGCCCCTGATTCTGGAAATCTGATTTCTTCCCCCAATTAGGGAAGTTTTTAGCTATTATTTCTTCAGATAAATTCTCTGCTCCCTTTTCTCTACGTTCTTCTTCTAGGATTCCTGTAATACGAATGTAACTATGTTTGACGGAGTCACTGAGTTCCCTGTTTCTGTTCTTGTTTTGCATAATTATTTTTTCTCTTTTGTTAAGTTTCATTACTTTCTGTTACTCTTTCTTCTAGGTCATTAATTCGTTCTTCTGCTTCTTCCAGCCTATTCTTCGTTCCATCAGATTCCATCAGGAATGTTTCTCATTTCATTTACTGAGCCCTTTATCTCTGCTGTTATTACTTACCTCTGTGTTAATGGTCTCACTGATGTCCTGCATTCTTTTCTCAAGTCCAGTGAGTGTACTTTTATGATCATTGCTTTAAATTCTACAGCAGGCATGTTACTTATGTCTGTTTTGCTTAGATCTCTGGCTGTGTCGTGTTCTTTCATTTAGGACAAATTCCACTCTCTTATTTCTCATTTTGTCTATGCCTCTGCCTGTTTCTCTGTGTTAGGAAGGTCAACTGTGTCTCCTGTTCTTGAGGGTAATGGCCTTATGAAGAAGAGGTCCTGTAGTGCCCTGCACTGTGGTGTCCCCTGTTCCCCAGGGCCTGGTGCTTTCATGAGTGTCTCCATTGTGTAGTGCATCCACTCTGCTGTTGTGTCACGGATGCTTTCCTTCAGGCCAGTTGTCTGCAGATGCTTTCTTTGTCTCTTGTGGGTAGTGTTTGGTCCCTGGCCTGAATGTGGCATGTTTTAACTAGGTATGCTCTGGTCCGCTTGTGAAATGAGACCTGTTGCCACCACCACTGGAACTGAGGCCTGGCAAGACTCCACAGTCAGGAGGCATGGTGTGGGCAGTGCTTTGGGTTGGTCTTCTGGGACTGAGGGAAGCATGACTGGGAAGGATGGTTCTTCTGGAGCACTAGGGTAGGGGGCTTGGTATAAGCAAGCTAGGTGGTGAGTGTTGGTGCTGTACTGGTTCCTACAGGTGGCTTTCTATTTATGCTGAGGGGCTGGAGAAGGAAATGACACCAGCCAGTTTCTTTCTTCCTGGAGGGGTCACTCAGTGAATGCTGCCTGTCTGGGATGAGCAAATAACTTCCCCACTGTGTGCACCCCACTGTGTTCCTCACTGTTTCTATGCTGTATGTCCATGGGCTGTTTGCCTGCCTTCTCTCCCAAGAGCAGCCCCAATGCCCCTATGCCCTCTGGGCTCTATCCCTTCCCACCCTGCTGACCTTTAGAACTTTAGGCTTTAAGCCCACTGGTTGCAAGAACTCACAAAATTGGGCCCCTCTCAATTTCTTTCTTTCTTTTTTTTTTTTAAAGATTTTATTTATTTAACACAGAGAGCACACAAGCAGGCAGAGGGAGAAGCAGGGAGTCTGAGGCAGGGCTCAATCCCAGGACCCTGGGATCATGACCTGAGCCTAAGGCAGATGCTTAATGATTGAGCCACCCAGGCACCCCCCCCCCTCACTTTCTAAGTCAATTGCTATGAGGATGTCTTCCCCGTGTGGGCTCCCCTGTGTGATAGTCTGTTTCTCACCCTTTTGTACAACTGCTACTCCCTCCCCATCAGAGACCATGATCTATTTCTCTCCCAAACTGCAACTACCTTTTTCTGTGTAACCTCTAATCTACCTTTGGTTGTGGACTTTGTTCTGCCAGTCTTCAGGTTGAGCTCTAGGATATCGAGGATGATTTGATAATCTAGTTTATTCATGGGATAGGCAAACCGAGGGTCTTCCAACTCCTCCACTATCTTCCTTTTACCTGTGCTCTTATCTTTTCTTCTTAAAGAGTCTTTTGCCAAGCAGAAGTTTTTAATATTTCAACAGTGTTTTGTATTTTTCAGAGTATATGTTTAACACCTCTTTTGTTAAATCATTCCTAAGTATTTTTATACTATTATACTATTAATTTTTAATTAATTTTTTAGAAATTCCCTTTTGGATTGTTCTTTGCAAGTATGTGGAAATTCAGTTGAGTTTTGTGTTCTGCAACCTTGCCAATTCATTTTTTAATTCTAATCGTTTTTTAGTGAATTTTTAAAGTTTTTCTGTATACAATATGGCTTCTGTAAATAGACTTAGTTTTACTTACTGGATGCTTTTGTTTTTTAAGATTTATTTATTTAGAGAGCACATGTGTGCATGTGGGTTGGGGGAGAGGGAGAGAGAGAATCTTAAGCAGACTCTGTGCTGAGCAGGGAACTCCATGTGGGGCTCAGTCCCACAACCCTGAGATCATGGGTCTGAGTGGAAATCAAGAGTTGGACACTTAACCAACTGAGCCATCCAGGCACCCCCTTACTGGATGCTTTTTATTTCTTTTCTAAGTTCACTGGCTAGAGTGTCCAGTAGAATGTTGAATAGAACTGGTGGGAGTGGACATCTTTGTCTTGTTCCTGATCTTAGAGGGAAACTACACCATTAAGTATGGTGTTAGCTGTGGGTTTTCTGTAGATGCTCTTTATCTGGTTGAGGAAGTTCCCTTCTATTTCTGGTTAGTTGAATGCTTTTATTGTGAAAGTGTGTTGGATTTTTGTCAAATTATCTTTCTATCTATCATCTAAACAATATATTAAACTCAGCATCTATTCAGATGATTGTGTAGTTTTTCTTTATTCTATCAGCATGATATGTTAGCTGATTTTTGGATTTTAAACCAACTTTGCATTCCTGAGGTAAATCCCACTCTGCCATGATGTGTAATTCTTTTTATCTTTTTTGGGATTCCATTTGAGAGTATTTTTTTATGCTGTATATTTCTCTGTGGCTGTTTTTCAGCCTGGTTCCTCCTCCAGGGAAAATCTGAGTCAGAACTCTGAAGCTAGACTGAAGACAAAGGTGTGCTAATTTCTCCCGTTTTAGTAGTTGAACCAGTGGGGGTGGGGGAGTTAGAGACTGTACCCTGAGATCTTCTCAGCTTGTCTTCTCATGCCTAGGACCTCCGTTTATGAGTGTATTGGGGCATACTGATTCAGGCCCCAGTATTCTCAGTATGCTACACCCAAGGGTGGAGCCTTGGGTCTGGATGGAAGAAAGGTATCCTCCTACTTGATCACATTTACCTGACCTTAGTGTCAGCATCTGTTAGCTAGGGGCAGGATGAGAAATGCTCATGTTTTACCCTCCTGGAAATATAGCCCTTCTTTTGGGAGGCCTATGTTCTTGGCTGTACCAGTCTAGAGTGGAATTTCTGTATCACTGAATTGAGAGGGGAAGAAAGAGCAAGTAGTCCTTGTTTAAGTACCTCAGACTCACTGTTTTTACCAGATTTTAGCACATTTTCTTGATAAGTTTTTTCATTTGCTGTATGCTCTTATAACCATTTCCAGGGACTCTAGATGACTGTTTTAAAAATAATTTTTACTGGTGTCAATGGAGCAGGTCTGCAGAGTTCCAAGCTGGGAACTGATCTTGTGACTTCTTTAAATACCCCAAACTAGCACTGATTAGTGCTGTTCCATATAGTACTTTGTCATTACAATAAGGTAATAGTGGGTTGCCTGGTTGGCTCAGTTGGTAGAGCATGTGACTCTTGATCTCAGGGTTTGGGGTTCGAGCTCCACACTGGGCATAGAGCTTACTTTAAATAAATAAGTAAATAAAAATTTTTAAATTAAAAATAAAAGAAGGTAATAGTGTTTTTTGATAGGAGAGACTTTGAAAACTTTGGTAGGAGGTAATACCCTCTTTCTGAAATATCATTTTAAGAAAATATTTTAAGATTTTATTTATTTGAGATAGAGAGGGAGCATGAGCAGGGGGAAGGGCAAAGAGAGAAGGAGAAGCAGACTCCCCAGTGAGCAGGGAGCCTGATGCAGGTCTCCATCTCAAGACCCTGAGATTATGACCTGAGCCAAAGGCAGACGCTTAACTGACTGAGCCACCCAGGTGCCCCAAGAAAATAATATTTAATCATATGTAGTAATTTGATCATCTTTTCTTTTTTTTTACCTTAAAATGTGGTGTTTGAAGCTATAATTTCTTCTGCTTACAATGGTTCTCAGATTTTCTATTTTAAAAATTAAGTGTTGCCAACCTTAGTATTTTTAAAAGGTAGTTTGAACATGAACACTACCCATACATGTGATAATGACAAAAGTCTTTTCCTCATTTTTGTATTGAGAAATATATCCCATCTTATTTCACAGCAGAAAGCTATGCACTACTGTTATAAAATTCATTGAGGTGTGACAAATAATTTTAATTGTCCCTACTCTGTAGGAATGATGAATTTTGTATATTCTTAGGTCTGGAGAAAATGATGTGGAATACAACAACATGGAATTAGAAGAGGGAGAACTTATGGAAGATGCAGCTGCTGCAGGACCACCGGGTATAGAGGCCAAGATGCATCAGCTTGCATCTTCTCTTTCCTCTTCTCTGACTGTATCATATTTTATTTTATGGCAGCCACTGCTCTACATGGCCCGTGGTATTGGAAGTGCTATATAGTGTGTGTGTGTGTGTGTGTGTGTGTGTGTACACATATCTTAGAGTGTATTTGAAATAGTAATAATAGCTAACATTTGGTAAGTGTTCTTATGTACCAGGCATTGTGCAAAAGCACTTCATGTGTACCTTATCTCATTAACTTATAACATTCTGTGAGATAGATTTTAATATTGCCTGCTTTTTATAGCTATACAGATCGGTAGAGAAATTAAGCACCTTGCTATCATTCACAATTTAGTAAATGAAATTTACTAAATTTAGGGATTAGAGTTTTGGGTTTGTCTGAATCCAAAGCTCATGGTCTTCTCTACAATCATACACTATCCTTTTAGGATATATAAGTCTTGTTTGTATATCTAATTTGACTATAGAATAATCTGAATAGATTCATGGAATGTGACTTACAAAGGACCTTTTGTTTTTTTAAAGATTTATTTATTTGAGAGAGTGTATTTGCATATTCGTGCAGGGGGAGGGAGCAGAGGGAGAGGGAGAGAATCCCAAGCAGACTTCCTGCTGAGCACGGAGTTCGATGTGCGGCCCAATCCCAACGATCCTGAGATCATGACCTGAGCTGAAATCAAGAGTCAGCTGTTTAACCAGCTGAGCCTCCCAGGTGCCCCATAGAGGACCTTTTGAGAGCTCAACTTATGCATGGAATAAATTTGGGATTTAATTGCCTAGATCTCATAAGTAGTTGTTGGTAGAGCCAGACTAGAACTTCACATCATCTTTTTCTTGTATTGCTTTTTTGGTTTTTTGTTGTTTTTTTGTTTTTTGGTTTTTTTTGCCAGACCACACTGCTCCTGCTCCTCTTGGGATGAAGTGACTCAAATAGTGCGTGTTTCTTTTGTGTTCTTGGACCTGTTTTTTGTTGTTGTTTTGTTTTTGTTTTTGTTTTTTTTGTTTTTTTTTTAGATTTTATTTATTTGCGAGAGAGACAATGAGAGACAGAGAGCATGAGAGGGAGGAGGGTCAGAGGGAGAAGCAGACTCCCTGCTGAGCAGGGAGCCTGATGTGGGACTCGATCCCGGGACTCCAGGATCATGACCTGAGCCGAAGGCAGTCGCTTAACCAACTGAGCCACCCAGGCGCCCTGTTGTTGTTTTGTTTTTTAAGATTTATTTGACAGAGCAAGCACAAGAAGGGGGAGCAGCAGGCAGTGGGGAGTGGGAGAGGGAGAAGCAGGCTCCCCACTGAGCAGGGAGCCTGATGCGGGGCTCAGTCCCAGGACCTGGGACCATGACCCAAGCCAAAGGCAGACGCCCAACGCCTGAGCCACCCAGGTGCCCCATGGACCTGTTTAATCTTGGTTAGAAGAATTATAAGGTAGCTCTGTACTGCTTCTGCTTTATTGATGTTGCCCTTGGTACAAACACTGGCATATTCTATAGCATGTTTTAGCACCTCTTAAACATTAGTCTTCAGCATTTCAACTTCCACCCATACTTTGTACTCTTCCTGCTCCTCACTTTATTCTAGGTGATCTCATTTATGCCTGTATTTCAATTCTATCTATATACTGATTACTCTCCAAGTTCTGTCTCTAGCCTTTATTTTTCTCATGACTTCCAGACCCATGTAGCAGTCTGGTTTTTTGTTTTTGTTTTTGTTTTTGTTTTTTTAAGATTTTATTTGACAGAGAGAGACACAGAAAGAGAGGGAACACAAGCAGGGGGAGTGGGAGAGGGAGAAGCAGGCTTCCCGAGGAGCAGGGAGCCCAATGTGGGCTCGATCCCAGGACCCCGAGATCATCACCCAAGACAAAGGCAGACGCTTAAGGACTGAGCCACCCAGGCACCCCAGCAGTCAGGTTTTGATGTTATCAGACTCAGCATCTCACAAACAGAAATCATTATCTTTTTATGCCATCCTGCCTGTCAGTAATAGCTCATCATCTTAGTGATTGATAGTGTTATACATCTTCATCTTTTCCCCTCACTCAGACTCTGCCTTTTAATACATTACCCAAATCTGTTGATTCTGCCTCCTAAACAGTGCATGAATTCATTTGTTACTTCCCATTCCTTTGCCATTCCTAGTCTAGGCCACTGTCTTTCAAAACAGCCTCCCATCTGGGTTCCTTGTATCCATTATTGTTCCCTTCCATTCTATTTCCCACAGCATGAGTTCAGGATGAGTTGGTTTTTTTCCTTCAAATTTATATCTGATCATGTCACTCCTCTACTTTAAAACTCTTTATTGGATTCCATTTACTTAAGGAATGGTACAGAAGGCCTTTCATATGGTGGCTCCTACTCACTTCTTTAGCCTTATCTCTCTCGCACTCACCTGTGTCATTTTTTAGCCCAGAGGAAAGAAATGTGCTTCCCCTCAAATGTGCTTCCTAACATGTTCCTTCTATCTTCTCATGCTGGGCGTAGTCAACTCCTATTTTTTCTTCACTTTAGTTGTATTTTATTCCTGGAAGCCCTCCTCAATTGTGTGCCCTGTGTATCTTTTTCTGCTCTCTCAAGTTAACCTACTAGAATATATATATTAAATAATATTGTAATTACTTATTTAGCTGCCTATTTTCCCTTTTATCACTGAGCTCCATGAAGCTCTGTGCCAAGAAATAATATGCATCTTAATTTTGTATCCCTGGCATTTAACACAATATAATAAGGAATCATTTAATATTTTACAGATAAATATTGAATGAATACACTTTATTTATTTTTTAAGATTTTATTTATTTATTTGTCAGAGAGAATGAGAGAGAGAAGAGAGAGCACAAGCAGGGGGAGTGGCAGGCAGAGGCAGAGGGAGAAGCAGGCTCCCCGCTGAGCAGGGAGCCCGATGCAGGGCTCTATCCCAGGACCTGGGGTTCATGACCTGAGCCAAAGGCAGTTACTTAACCAACTGAGCCACCCAAGCGCCCTGAATACACTTTATTTTACTAAGTGTTGAGTGTAGTTTTCAGAGTTTTAAATAGCATAGAAAAATTCAGAAGCTATCTTGGTATAAAATGGAAGATGGGTGTACTGAGTCAAGGTTACTGAATATTTTTCAAACTTGCAGGTATTTTTTCTTCATTAAATCTATCATTTCCTCTCTTAAACTGTATTATAGGGAAATTCTAATATGAAACATTTTTACACATACTGGGTAGTGGATAAACAAAATGTTACATTTTTTCAATTTCTTCATTCATCCACCAAATATTTACTGGCTACTTAACTGGAACTGTATACTGTTTTATTATCCAGAGCTACAGTATTGAATAAAAAGACATCTCTGTTCTCATGATGCTTATGTTCTGTAATTCCAAAATTGTAATTTATTAGTTCAGCAGTTTTTGAGGACCTGTTATAATCCAGACACTAAATTGTGGGTGCTGAGGATACAGTAGTGAATCATACCCTGTCAATTTTTATTACATGCTTTTGGGAGTTTTAAATATTTGTAGACATTTGTTGAATGCCTATATCAAGATTTCTGGAAAATACAATGAAAAAGACTTACTCTTAAGTAATTTATAATCTAAAGGTGAATTAATGTATGAACAGATAGCTAAGATATGTAAGACAGTACACATACAAAAGAATTGCAAATTTCTTTAGATATCGCCTTCTCAGGAGGTGGAACATAACTCCCTTACCCCTAAAAGCTATGCTTAGTGACTTGCTTCCATTATAATACAGTCTAGAAAGGGAAAAAGTAACTTTATACCAGAGAAACCTGGTAAACATTATTTTAGCCAGGTTATCAGATTTAACATCATCCATGTTGTCATGTTGATAGCAGGTACCCTTGATATGATGTGTTGAGAATGGTACTTAACATCTATCGTGTTGTCCTCCCAAAACCCATAAACACAATCTAACCATGAGAAAAACACCACGTGAATCCCAGTTGAGGGACATCTTACAAAATATCTGACCAGTACTTTTCAAAACTGTCAAGGTCATCAAAAGCAAGAAAATTCTAAGGAACTGCCCCAGACGAGAGGAACCTAAGGAGAAATGATGTAATATGATGGTCTGGATGGGACCCTGGGACACAAGTACATTAGGGAAAGATTAGTGAAATCTGAATAAAGTACAGAATTTATTAGTTAATGATAACATACCAGTATTCATTAGTTGTGATAAATGTACCATAGTGATGAAAGCTGTTGACAGTGGGTAAAGTGGATCATGGGATTTACAGGAATGCTCTGAATTATCTTTGCACCTTTTCTATAAACCTAAAACTTGTAAAATGAAAAGTTTTAATATATAAAGAAGAAAATAAAAGCTGAATTAAGGGTGAGGTGGGGCTGAGTGTGGAATGATTTATTGTTATATGTTAATTATGGAAGGTCCATTTCAAGCCTGTTGTGATTCATATTTCAGAACCATACTATCATCTAAAGAATTATGTCAATTAAGATGTTAAGTTGTCCATTAAGTAGAAGATCTTTCTTACACAGAACTTAGGTATGAAGTAAAATAATATTTACTTAATTTCATTGTATAGGTTGTTTTAAATAAGACTATAGCTTGAAATAATTATTTAATGATTCAGGTTCCTCTTCCCTCAAGAATTGCTTAGTTTATTCAGTTATTTTGGCTTAGTTACAAGAAAAACTTATGCTTAAAATTATGTGCTGAAAAAGTATCATTCTAAATAAAAAGTATCATTCTCTTTTTTTTTTTTTTTTAAGATTTTGACAGAGAAAGAGTGCGCGCGTGCGCGCACAGCAGGGGGAGAGGCAGGGAGAGGGAGAAGCACGCTGTGAGCTGAGCAGGGAGCCCGATGCGGGTCTCTATCCCAGAACCCTGGGAGCATGACCTGAGCCGAAGGCACATGCTTAACCAACTGAGCCACCCAGGTGCCTGCAAAAAGTATCATTCTAATCTAGAACATTAGCTAGTTGAATTAACTGAATAGGAAACATCTGTTTTATATTTGCCTCACATGTGATTTATGAAACCTAATACTTGATAACTAAAAGATTCTAGCAATATAACACCCTTGTAAATTGACAGTGTGTAGGTTATTTATTTATAAAAGAACATTTGTGACTTATTTCGGGTTAAGAATTTTTTTTAAGATTTTATTTATTTATCTATCTATCTATCTATCTATCTATCAGAGAGAGAGAGAGAGAGACAGCACAAGCAGGGGGAGTGGCAGGCAGAAGGAGAAGCAGGCTCTCCGCTGAGCAGGGAGCCTGATGCGGGACTCAATCCCAGGAGCCTGGGATCATGACCTGAGCCGAAGGCAGACACTTAACTGACTGAGCCACCTGGGCATCCCCAGGTTAAGAATTTTTAAGGTTACTTGTTCCAGTAATGTTTAAAGAATGCCCAGTAGGTATCAGGCATTGTTGTTCACTAGGATTATGAGATGAATGAGCATCATCTCCAAAATGAGAATGTAGCACTAGTCATTACAGAACTTTGTGATTATAGATGTAAATACAGGGTGACACCAAAAATAGAACAGCTTGTTAGGAATGGATGAAAGGCTTTAGAAAGGGAGTGATGCTTGATTTTGTTCTTGAAAGAAGAGCTAAGAGTTCATTAGAGGAGCAGGGAAATAATGAGATAAGAGAGCAAAGGCATTCCAGGGAAAAGATGCAGCACTGTTCTTTTAGGAAACTTCAAATAATTGAGACTTTATATGGGGGCAGGCCAATGTGAGATTGGTAAGCAAGAAGCAAAATCAGGTAATGGAAAGTCTCATTTGCTAGGCTAAGGATTTTGGACTTTATTCTGTGGAACCATTAAAGGTCTTTAAAAGAAACATTGGTCAGATTTGGTTACATAGTGGAAGATGAATCAAAAGACAAGATCAGTTCGAAAACTACTGAAATGTTTCAGGAGGGAGAATTATGAGGGCCTAACCTAAGGCAATAGCAGTAGGGGTGGAGATGAAATTTGTTGAAAGATGTTAAAGAATTTATAGGACTTGGGAATCTAACTGGATGGGATGGATTTGGTGGATATGTGGGGATGATTCCTTAAGGTTTCTAGATTAGGCTGTGCACTTACATAAGATAGTCTAGGAGCAGAACATAATATATTCAGTTTGATCAGTGTTGATTTTGAGAGACCTGTGGGACAATCATGTGTTGATCTCTAGACCCATAATATCTAACTGCTTAGAAGATCTCAGGTGTATAGTCTGTTCTAGAAAGATGCATTGATTTTTTCTTTTCAAAAAACATAACTTTTATTAGAGTAAATTAAAAATTTCTAAAACTTTCCATAGTATATAAAGAACTTCTGTAAATCAATAAGAAAAAGATAAGACTACCTCCTAGGAAAAAAAGAGGGACAAAAGACTGGAATAGACACTTCACAGAAGAGGCTATCCAGATGGCCAGTGCACATTTTAAAAAGTACTCAAACTCTTTTATCAGAGAAATGCAAGTTGATGATGTGTCCCAGTGTGGATCTCTTGAGTTTATTTATCTTACATAGTTTGTTGAGCTGAGCTTTTTGGATGTGTTAGATTAACATTTTTCATCATACGTTGAAAATTTTCAACCATTTTTCTTTCATCTGTACTCTTTGCTCTTCTGTGACTCCTGTTATATATATGTTGGTACATTTGATGAGATCCCACAGATCTCTGAGGCTCATTTTTCTTTATTTTTTTGGGGAAGTGCCAAATAAAAATCCAATAAAATACCATTGCACACCCATTGTAGCAGCTAATATATAAAAATATTTTTTAAGGGGCGCCTGGGTGGCTCAGTTGTTAGGCGTCTGCCTTCGGCTCAGGTCATGATCCCGGGGTCCTGGGATCAAGCCCTTCATCGGGCTCCCTGCTTGGCGGGAAGTCTGCTTCTCCCTCTCCCACTCCCCCTGCTTGTGTTCCCTCTCTTGCTGTGTCTCTGTCAAATAAATGAATAAAATCTTTAAAAATATATATATATTTTTTAAACTGGCAATACTAAATGTTGCAAGCATGTAGAGAGATGGAAACTCTCATACCTTGCCAGTATGTAATTTATAACAATGTAATTTATGACAAATGTAAATTATAACAAAAGATGGGAAAAAGCTGGTTTAAGACTAGACTGTGTAGGACCTTGAATGTCATGCTACTGCATACAGGCACTATGATAAAATGAAGAACTTGGGTAGATCAGTGTAACATTTTAGCAGGGGCTTGGCTCAGGAGGCAAGGAACCTGTCACTGATTCATTTGCTTTTTTATGAGGTGTTTTATATTTTCATGTGACCTTCAAGAGCAGTTAATCTACTTAGAATTTCAGTAGCCTTATTCTTAGCAGCTAAAAAACTAGAAGCAACCTAAATTCTTTCCACATAGAATAAAGAAAGAAATGGGGATATATTCATATATATCTTGCTGGGATGCCACACAGCAAGAATGAAAGTGAATAAACTGCTACATACATCAGTATAGATGAATCTCCTGAACATAATGTTGAACAAAGAAGCAGGATATTAGAGCACATACTGTATCATTTCATTTATATAAAGTTCAAAAACAGGCAAAATTATGGTGTTTAACTCAGGATGAAGGTTACCTTTGGAGAGGAAGGTTAGTGAGCAATTTCAGGAGACATGGGGGAATTTGGGGGCACCATTAATTTGTGAGCATTTATTAGGCCGTACACTTTTTATGAGACAGAAAGACCTACACAACACACCCAGAACAATGCAATATCAGTTCTGAGAAAGGGAAACTGAAATAGATGCTCAAGTCTTTGATGCCTTTGGATAGTGAGTAGAAAGGTTGGGAACATGGGAGGGAGGGAGTAGCCAAAGGGCATAAACCACAAAAGAAAGGAATTTTTGTTTTGGTGAAGGCCTGGAAGAGCATTGAGAAATTGAAGAGTGCTAGTGTTAAATGGGTCCACTTATTGTGGAAAAATGGGCAACTTCTATTTCTAATGAAGAACCAGATATCAGGGCAGTAGATAGAGTACACAGGGCTACTGAGTAACTTATTATCCAGTTAGAACCACCTGGGCAGCTTTTTTTTTTTTTTTTTTAAGAAAAAGATCCTAGGTCCCACTCCCGTAATCTTAGGCATTTGTGGTAGAGCTAGCAATCTGTAATGTTTAAAACTCCTCTCAAATGCAGCCTATTTGGAAACTTCCTAGTAAAGGAAAACGGTTAAGACTGTTTCAAGGTGGAGAGGGGATAGTTTTCTGCTGTTTTTTTTTTTTTTTTTTGAAGGTTCAGCTTTTTCTTGAACACATTATAGAGGTTTAGTCAGACCAAAGCCCATGTCATCATCAGACTTCCTCAGATTCTTCTTTCTTTGCTTCCACTTTCTTTTTTTTTCTTCTATCCACAACTATATTTTATTCCTGTTGCAGATAGTTTTTTGTTGGTTTTGTTTTGTTTTTTATTTTGTTTTATTTTATTTTGTTCTTTGCTTCTACTTTCTTTTCCTCAGCTGGGGCAGCAGGGATAGAGGGGCCAGGACCTCCTCCTGGTGTCCTGGTGTCCACCAGCCCCTGCATTTCAAATGAGGTTCCTGATACTAACTTTGGCCTGGGCCTTGGCAAACAAGCCTGGCCAGAAAGGTTCAACATTTATACCAGCTGCTTTAATGAGGACATTGATCTTATCCTCTACGGCTGTTACCTCATCATCGTTGCAGGATGAGTGCTAAGTAGATGCAGGTGAGCTCCTGAGCTGGTGGCCGTGGTGCAGGTGAATGCTGAGTGTTGCTGCCAGGCACGATGGCTAGTCACCAAATGAAGTGAGAGCCTCACTCCAACGCCTTCCTTGGATGCACTGAGCACCTTTGTAGCAGTTGAGGAAAAGGAGAGTTTTCTGCTATTTTTTTAAAAGGAGTTGCAGGGGGGTGTACTGAGTCTGGAAAGAAAAATTTGCAGTAGGATAATATCCTTAGAAGAGGAAGAGGAAGAAGTTGGAAAAGGTGAGGATGTGAATATAGATGAAATACATATAAGTAAATAATTGGCTTGAAGCTTCTGAATAATTGGAATTTTTCTCCTAAGTTACTTCTGTTTAGATCTTTTTGAAACATTCATGAATAGTCAGAACCTGATTATTTTGTGTTATTTTTATATTATCTATTTTAAGACTTTGGTGCATGTAACATTTTTAAATTTTAGGTTTCTTTAGAATACATTTAAATAGTTTTATTGAGGGAGATTAGTTTAACCACCATTTCCATACCTAATATTTGGTAGGTGTTGTATTAGGCACTAGAGAAAAGTCAAATGGTTTCTTTAGCTTAAGGAGCTTAGTCCAGTATAGGTGATGCAGATATGACATTGCTCATAGGTGTCTATCTGTCCATCAGTCATTAACAAGTTTCAGTCTGAAAACTCGAGAAAATTACTGTTTTGGTGTCTAGTTCCTTGGGACTTGTGATATCATGGGGATTTGTCTTTCTTTCAAGACCACTGGGTTATAGGACATATTCTCCTTTTCTTCTCCCTCATCCCCCTGATTGCATATATTGTGTATGCTACAGCCTTTTTATTTCTAGGGCTAAGGATGGGGTTGAGGGTTCCTCCTGAATTCTGGATAGTAATGAGGCCAGTGCTTAGTCACTATGCTTGTGTTCACCTCTCTGGCAATCTGGTTTCTCCTTTCTGCTTCTCATCATGTTGACACACCAACTCCTAAAAGATAGGTCCATAGACAAGTATTCAAACAACACTAACCAATTTACTTTTTCTTTTAATTAAATTTGTGCAAATTTGTAGCATGCATTTTCTACATCTCTATTTCTTTTGCAGGCAGTAACCATGGCTATGTGGGTGCCAGTAACAGAATGTCAAGAAGAGCACATTTATGCTCTGCTGCTACCAGTAGTTTATTAGACATTGATCCGTTAATTTTAATACATTTGTTGGACCTTAAGGACCGGAATAGTATGGAAAATTTGTGGGGCTTACAGCCTCGCCCACCTGCTTCACTTTTGCAACCCGCAGGTAAAATATTAACAATAATTTCACTTTTTTCTGTGATTCTTGAGAACAACTCTTGATTTTAATCCAAGTGTCTCATTTAAGTGTTGGAACACAGGACATTTCTGTAGCAAATTGATTTTTCATTATATGTCATAAAATTGACATTTATATTAATCATATTTTTTGGTCATTGTTCAGTGGTGTTTTGTGCAATAATGTCTTAATGCCTGTTAGAATGTTTGTATATGATTTGACATTTAGATTGTGTCTGATTCACAGTTTGATTTGTATGAAGCACAGTTGTCCTCTTTGTGAAAACTCAGAGTTTTTCATGAATTCCCTGACTTCTAAGTGGAACTTTGTCTAAATGGAATATAGAAAAAGATGGTTTCATGCTTTGATGTTCTGTAGCCTAAAAATGCATACCAATTAGCATCAGTGTTTTATTTGCAAAGGTTATTTGTTAGAAATTATATCTGCGTTACTTTAATATGATGTATATACACACACATTAGATGTATAGTCAAACCTGGATTTTTTGAAACTCTTAGGCATAGTCATTTTGAACAGCTAAGGATTTACCTTTAAATGCCACATTTTAAAAACGATTTTTTAGAAAACTTTCTAATATATACTCAATATTTTCCTACCTTCTTAAATAATAGTATTACACAAATCAAGTATCAGTGATTTAGAATAGTGATTTTGATGCTTCTTTAAAGCAGCAAAACTCATTTTTCAAAGTCTGAGGCAGAGCTTCAGTGTAGAAAACACAGAGCTGCTCTAGTGGGGGCGGTGATCTCAGAGCCTGGATTATTTAGGCCTCTTCTTTCTAAGGTATACTTCCTGGAAGTCTGGGTCCTTAATTTGAAAGGCTGTCTTCAGTAATGTTATGAAATACTTGCCTTTTATCTGTGATCCAAGTACATTTTGTATTTGTACTTTTATAAAATTTATCACATTGTATATAATTTTACATTATTCTTAGGTATTTTTATTGTAGAAAATTTGGAAAATACAGAAAATTACAAAGAAAATAAAAATCACACATGGTTCTTGTGATCAACAAAGAAATAGCCTTTTTTTTTTTTTTTTTTTAAGATTTTATTTTTCGTAATCTTTACACCAAACATGGGGCTCAAACTCACAACCCTGAGATTAGGAGTCACATGCTCTACCAACTGAGCCAACCAGGCAGCCCAAGAAATAGCTTAAAAAAAAAAAAAAAAAAGTTAACACCTTGACAAAGGTTTTGCTTAAATTATAACCTGTGTTATTTACAAAGATAGTGAAACAGACAAGTTTTGGTTCTGCAGGTGGATGTGTACATTGGTTTAACCTTTTTGAAGGAATTTTTTTTTTTTTTTTAGTAGAGGAAGAGAAAGTGCATGTGCATGCAAGTGGGGGCAGAGTAGAGGGAGAGGGCAAGAATCTCAAGTAGACTCCACGTCCAGCATGGAGCCTGATGTGGGGCTCAGTCTCATAACCCTGAGATCATGACCTAAGCCAAAAGCAAGTCAGACGCAGCTGAGCGACTGAAGCGCCCCTGAAGGAAATTTTTGCGCTAGGTTTAAAATACCTCTGTCCTTTAATCCCGTAACTTTACTTCTAGGAGTATATCCCAAAGAGAAAACAGTCAGAGTTGTTTGAAAATATCCAGCAATACAGTTATGTCTAAAAAATTCTAGTTTAGGGGCACCTGGATGGCTCAGTCATTAAGCATCTGCCTTCGGCTCAGGTCGTGACCCCGGAGTCTTGGGATCAAGCCCCGCGTCAGGCTCCCCGCTCAGAGGGAAGCCTGCTTCTCCCACTCCCACTCCCCCTGCTTGTGTTCCCTCTCTAGCTGTCTCTCTCTCTCTCTGTCAAGTAAAAAATCTTTAATAAAAAAAAAAAATTCTAGTTTAGCCATGCATATTTTATAGATAGGTAAAATCATGTTTTTGAAAAATATTCAATGTCATTGGGAAAATGAATGCAAACTGTAAACAGAATATCTCCGTTATCCAGAAATTAGTTTTCTAAATCCAGGTGCTCAAAATGCTGATGACAAGGAAGGGAGGGGGAATAGTAGAGAGGAAGAGCAAGTCTTTAAACATCTTGAGTTTGACATGCCAGTGGGATATCAAAGTAGAGATGCTTAATAGCTAAAAATTAAGAACTGGAATATATACAATTATTTGCCTAGAGGTGATACTGGATAATTAAAACTAAGGGAGTAAGATTGTAGAAGAGAGAGTTTTAAGAAAATTTTAATGAGAAAAGGGCCAGGGACATGATTTTGATGAACGTCTGTTTTTACTGAGTGTGTGAAAGATGAACCAGATCAAAGAGCCTTTGGAAGGGAGAGAAACGAAGAAAATGGAGTCATGGAAACCAACTGAAGATAACATATCTGTGAGAGAATATTAAAAGCTAATGTTGCAGAAAGATCCAGCCTTCTTTTTATTAAAATGCTTGCTTGGGTTTCAATGTTTATTTTGGTTCTTTGTTTATTCTTTCCTTCTCAATCTGTATACCTTTCATTTTATTTTTCTTATCTTATTGCATTAGCTAAGACTTCCAGTACAGTTTGAAAAGGAGTGATGAAAGGGGACATCTTTGCCTTGTTCCTGATCTTGGTGGGAAAGCTTCAAGGTTTTTACCATTAAGTATGATGTTAGCTATAGGTTTCTCATAGCTGTTCTTTATCAAGTTGAAGATGTTTTCCTCCATTCCTAGTTTACTAAGAGTTGTTTTTTTTTTCTTTTAATTCATGAATGGATATTAGATTTTGTCAAATGCTTTTTCTGCATCTATTGATATGATATGATGGATTACATTTATTGATTTTTGAATGTCAAACCAGCCTTGCATACTTGGGATAAATCCCACTTAGTTGTGGTATATAATTCTTTTTATACCTGGTTAGATTCAATTTGCTAATATTTTGCTGAGGATTTTAATATCTCTGTTCATGAGAGATACTGGTCTGTAGTTTTCCTGTAATATCTTTGGTTTTGATACTAGAATAATGCCTTGTAGATTGAGTTTGGAAGTATTCCCTCTACTTCTGTTCTTGGAGATAATAGAAAGTGGATATAGGCCTCTTCATACTGTCTGTTTCTTCTTCGATTTTTGGCAGATTGTCTTTCAAGGTATTGGTCCATTACATCTAGGTTATCAGAAATTTGTTGGCATAGACTTGTTCATAGTATTCCTTTATTTTCCTCTAATTCTTTTTTTCAATACATATTGAGTGAACCTGTTATGTATCAGACTCACTGCAAGTTCATGTTCTTAACTACCCTACTATAAAAAGGAGTATTTTAAGAGGCATCAGGGTATGAATGACGGATGATATAGTTGAACCAGATTTTATGGTACATGTAGTAGTAAGCAGAAATAGAAAGTCAGGTAAGGTTTTCTGTGGAAGGTGTTGCATGCTAGCCTGAGGAATGATGCATAGTGGGCATTGGGGAGCCATTGTTGCAGTTTAGGAGTGGTTTGATTCAAGCTGCTTTTAGAAAGCTGGCAGTGCCCAGAAAACTATCAGAAATGGAAGTTTGAGGAGGGTATTATTGTAGAAGTTTATTTCAGTGGTTCTTAGTATGAGAGGGCAAATTCATACATTTCTGGATATTTTCTCAGTCATCATATGCTGAAAAATAGGTGGATCTGAGGTAAGGTCTTCAGAATCTTCTGACATTATAGAAGTTCCACTTAACCTCTAAGGAATACAGTAATCTACTCTATATATAATTAAGATTTTACTTGTAGCATGGCAGTGGTAATATTTGGAATCTCATCAAGTTAGAGGGTTGGCAACTGAATGGAATATGGTAAGGAGGACTCTGAAGAAGCTTAGATGACCAGAATGGTGGTAGCATTGATAGATACTGATGTCTGGAGGAGAGGCTTTAGAGAACTGTCAATCTTGAAGGTCATAACTGAATGATATGAAAGAATTGTTACAGACAAGACTCAATTCTAATTAACTTTGTAACCTGGCACATTCAGGAATGCTTATTTTCAGTGCAGTATTGAATTGCCAGGTTCCTGTGGTATAAGATCTCATTACACTTTCCTGTCTTGGCAGTTATCACATGGTACTAAAATTATTTTTCACTTTTCCAGCTAGACTGTGAGCTTTGTGAGGGCAAAGACCAAGGGTTCATCTTACTCACTGTCGTATTCCCTGCCCAGCACAATGCCTAGCATTTGAAACAGGCTCAGTAGTTGTCTATCAGATTAAGGAGGCTTGATTAATTTTTTTTTTAATTTTCCCATGTGGGATTTTTACTTTTTAAAATCCTTGTCAGTTTCTAGTAATAATAAACTGAACCATGTGGGTTAATATAGATTTTCATATTTAAGTCCATGTAGATGTGGGGTGCAAGATTTTATTTAGCAAAACATTTTGAATATTTTGTGCCATAAGTTGTTTTGCCTGAAATACAAAGATCACTAAGATGTAATCTCCCCCATAAGTTGTTCACAGTCTATATGTTTGTCTTCCTTACTGTAAGAAGTAACAAGTGCTGCAATAGAAGTATGCTCCAAGTACTATAAAAAATTAGGTAAGAATTGACTTGGAAGAAGAGATGCCTCTCTCGGTGGTTTAGGTGCCTGAAGGAGTAGACATTTCAGATTTCCTCTGGTTTGGGTTAACAGAGAGAGAGAGAAGGGAATAGGGCATGTGTAAAGTACAGGAGTGGAGTGTAGCATTGCCTGTGTATTACGGAGTTGCAAGTTATACCAAAACACTGGGATGTATTTGGGGTAGAGGTAGAAGATAAAGCCACTGAGAGACAGGGGCCTCAGGTAATGGGCCATGCTGGTGCTTTCATGAATGATTTTAAGCAGGAAAGTAATATCTGATTAGGGTTTTAGAAAACTTTTCTGACACCTTTGTGGAAAGGGGTTGGATGGGGACTACACCACAGAACGCTTTCATAAACAGAGTTTTTTGAGCCTGGTGACAACCCTGTCAGGTGTATATTATTGTCTTCATTTTATAAATAAATAATGGACTCAGAAGTTGGTGGACTTCTCTAAAGTTACAGCAACTAAATGGTAGATCTGAGACCAAATCCTGAGTTTCTAAAATCTCAACTTACTCACCTCATTTATAGAAAATTCTTTTTATGTGTGCTTGGGTGGCTCAGTCAGTTAAGTGTCTGACTCTTGATTTTGGCCTGGTCATGGGATCGAGCCCCATGTCAGGCTCCGTGCTGAGCGCGGAGCTTGCTTAAGATTCTCTCTCTCCCTCTGCCCCTCCCCCCCAATAAAATAAAATGAAGATAAAAATAGAATTTAGTTACCTCAGAGGATTGATAAGAGAGAATTAAATGACTTAATTTAATTCAGTAAGCTTCTTATGGATATTTCTTAAATAAACAAAGATAATAAAATCTCCTATTAAGATAGAAGACTCCCAGAAGACTTTTGGCTGGAAGTGAGTCATGTACCCTCCCTAAACACTGTCAGAGGAATGACCCATATGCCCTGGGGCCAAAGGAGGAATCTAACCTCCTTGAGCACATTGCTGCCTACCACCTGACACCTGAACACAATCTGAGTCCTTTTGGCAAGTTAGAAGTGGGGGAATGGCTATTGAACACACTATAATTAATCTACTTTTTACTGTACTCCCTCTTTTATGGTAGAAGGTTGTTGCAATATGTAGGCAAGTTCAGATGTCTAGTTAGTGCCCATTGGTCCCCCATTTTTTGTTTGTAGGGCTTGGTTTCTTTTTGCTTTGAGTCAGTCATAACATTCTTTGATATTCAAAATACGCCTCTCCTTTTAGTATTTGCGGGGTGGGGGGTGGGTTGAAAAACAGCTACTTTCTCTGGGAAGAGAGAAAACATTGTTACTTTAGAGACTGCAAAGACTCAGTGACAGGAAAATATTCTTTTATGATGTTCCATGGCACTTAATAGCTGGACAACTTTTTAAACTTAGTTGGAATATGTGTATTTGTACATACTGTGTATAGCAGATTTGACTGTTTGGCTTCTGGGTTGTTTTCATTTTTTCAATTATGAAGATAATAAAAGCTCAGTGTAGGAAATTTGAGAAAAATGGAGAAGTATAAAGAAGAAAGCATAGGCAGTAGGGCAGCTTTTTTAAACTTTTAGAATTAAATAACTAATTCAGATTTGAGTGGTTATCATGTGAACCAGATTCTAACTTTGAAGGTATGAATAAAGTTAGGGTACTTGTAGCTATCTTTATTTTCATTAATGGAATTTAATGTGTGCTTTTATTATTAATACCACCTAAAGCACTTTAGCTTTTTTACACATCAAGTCTGCATATATTGACATTATCATGAATGGAACATGACTTGTAACTTTCTCTCTAAAGCATCATATTCTCGAAAAGATAAAGACCAAAGGAAGCAGCAGGCCATGTGGCGAGTTCCCTCTGATTTAAAGATGCTGAAAAGACTCAAAACTCAGATGGCTGAAGTTCGATGTATGAAAACTGATGTAAAGAATACACTTTCAGAAATCAAAAGCAGCAATGCTGCTTCTGGAGACATGCAGGCAAGCCTTTTTTCTGCTGACCAGGCAGCTCTAGCTGCTTGTGGAGCCGAAAACTGTGGCAGATTACAGGATTTGGGAATGGAGCTCTTGGCAAAGTCATCAGTTGCTGGTTACATACGAAACTGTAAGTGGATCCTTTAATGTCATTTCTCTGTCATTTGGGAAGCTAGAGAATGGGTTATTTTCAGAATAATAATATTTAAACGTCTTTCTTACAATGAAGTAAGACTATATATACAGCCTTTTCTCCCATTCAAAGCTGTATATTTTCTACTGTATAGAGCTAACATTTCTTGATTGCATATTCTGTGCTGGGCAATAAACAAGACAAAATCCTTAACCCCTTGGATCTTGCTTTCATATATTCATGTGGTGGGAATCGGACATTAAAATGTGTAGACAAGTAAAGATAATTTCAGTTAGTAAAAAGTCCTGTGAAGGAAACAACAGAGGAGTGGGATGGGAAGATGAGGAGTGTGCTGCTTAGGTTAGGGTGGTAGGAGAAAGTCTCTGAGGAGGCAACATTTGAACTGAGACCTAAAGGTTAAGAAGGTGGCAGCCTTGCAGAGATCTGTGGGACACGTTGTTCTGGGTAAACAGAACAGAAAATGCAAAGTCACTGATAAAGTATTTGCTGTTCTGCATGTTTGAAAGCTCAAAGGAATACCAGTATGGTTTAGTATGGTGAACAAAGCAGTGGGGAGAATACTAGGAGGTAAGTCAGAGGGGTAGATAGGGTCTGTATCAGGCATGGACGTGTAAGACCTGGGTAAGGATTTGAGTTTTATTCTGATTTTAGGAGGATCTCTAGAGAATGAAAATGGGGGGGTGGGGGAGGGGGCGTTTATGATCGGATTTACCTTTTACAAAGATTACTTTGCTTCTTGTATGAAGAAGGGTCTGAAAGGGGTTGAATGGGAGTTGTGAAACAGCCTATAACAATAGTGTGTGTGAAATATGGTGGCCTGTTCTGGAGTTACTACAGTGGGTAGGTGGACTTGCTCATAGTCTAGCAGCCCTTCTCGTCTGAGGTTCCCATCTTTGTTAATTCTCCCAAGGATGCTACATAACTAGTACTATTCTAGATACATAGAAGTCAGTTCATTAATTACAGTGGATATTTTAGACCAAGAGGGCTCAGTTCTTTCCCACAACCCTGATAAGAAAGGCTGGATAGTGTTGTATGGAAAGAAAAAAGAACTAAGAATCATGTTTAAGTTTTTGTCCCAGGCAACTTAGTGACTGGTACTATCACTAATTTAGATGCAAATCAAATAAGGGAAAAGCTGGTGTGAGGGTTGAGGGGGGAGTTGGGGGGCAGGAAGTTAGGGATTCTTGTTTAAACATGTTAGGTTTGAGATGTCTCCTAGTTATCCTAGTAAAATGTCTTCTAGGCAGGTGAATTGGTACATAAATCTGAAGTGTATGTGGTCACAGCTGGATATAAACAATTGGGAATCAACAGTATCAGATATTGTTTAAAGTCAGGGACTGAACAAGAACAAGTATGGAGTAAATTTAAATGGAGAAGAGAAATTTTGGCTCTGGGGCACTTTAACATTTAAAGGCTTGGTAATGAAGAAGAGGCCAGTAAAGGAAATTGAAAAGAATTTAATCATTAAGGTAGGAGAAAAACTAGAAGGGATAATATCTCAAGAAAGAAGTGGAGTGGTCGTACCATTGAGAGGTGTCGAGTTGAAATGTGGGTGGCCCTTTTAATAATCATTCCCATGGAGGAGCGTAGCAGGGTGAACACAATGAGAAACGAACATTATTGCACAACTCCTTCAGAAGTTTGGGTGGTACCTGGAAGGCGTGTGGAGTCAAGAAAGAGTTTGCTGTTATCTGTCTATTTTTTCACTTTCTTAAGCATATATGCTTTTTTTTTTTTGACCTATTTCTTTTTTACTGTGGTAAAATGTACATAACATAAAACTTACCATTATAGATATTTTTAGGTGTATAGTTCTGTTGCATTAAGTACATTCACACTGTTGTACAACCATCACCACTATGCAGTCACAGAACTTTTTTTCATCTTGTAAAACTGAAACTCTATACCCATTACATAATAACCACCCCCAACCCAACCCCTGGCAACCACTGTTCCACTTTCTGTTTCTCTGAACTTGACTATTCTAGATATCTCACATAAGTGGAACCATAAAGTATTTGTCTTTTTATGCTGACTTACTTCACTTTTGCATAATGTCTTCAAGGGTCATCCATATTGCATCATGTATCAGAAATTCATTCCTTTTTAAGGCTGAATAATATTCCATTGTATGTATGTACCACATTTCATCCATTGATGGACATTTGCATTGGTTCTATCTTTTGGCTATTGTGACTAATGCTGTTATGAGTTTGGGTGTGCAAGTATCTGTTTGAGTCTCTACTTTCAGTTCTTTTGGGTATACCCAGAGTGGCATTGCTGAATCATATGATAATTCTATGTTCAATTTTTAAAAGGAATTTACCACAATTTGTTAAACAGGATTTACTGTCCTAACCTTTTTAAGTAGTACTGTTCAGTGGCATAAAGTACATGCACATTGTTGTGCTACTGTCACCACCATCCATCCACAGACCTCTTTTTATCTTGCACAACTGAATCTCTCTACCTATTAAACAGTAGCTCTCTACTCTTCCTCCTCTCAGTGCCTGGCAGCCACTATTTACTTCCTGTCTCTCTAAATTTGATTATTCTAGGTACCTTGTATAAGTGGAAACATAATTTTGTGTCTGGCTTATTTCACTTAGCATAATGTCTTCAGGGTTCATCCATATTGTAGCATGTGTCACAATTTTCTTTTTGGGGGCACCTGGGTGGCTCAGTCATTAAGTGTCTGCCTTCCGCTCAGGTCATGATCCCAGGGTCCTGGGATCGAGCCCCACATCGGGCTCCCTGCTCAGCAGGAAGTCTGCTTCTCCCTCTTCCTCTGCCTCTCCCCCTGCTTGTGAACTCTCTCTCTCTTTCTCTGTCGTCAAATAAATAAAATCTTAAAAAAAAAAAAAAGAATTCTCTTTTTGTGGCTATTTGATAATCCATTGTGTGTGTATGTGTATGCCACTTTTTGTTTATCCATTCATCCTTTGATGGACACTGGATTGACACCTACTTTTTGGCTATTGTGAATAATGCAGCTATGAGGATGGATGTTCATCTCTTCAAGACCCTGTTTTCCATTTTTCTGGGCATATAAACGTAAAAGTGGAATTGCTGGATCATATGGTAACTCAGTTTTTAATTTTTTGAGGAATTGCCATTCAGTTTTCTATAGAGGTTGCACCATTTTACATTCCTACCTAATAGTGCACAAGGGCTCCAGTTTGTCCACATCTTCCCCATCACTTACAATTTTGTGGTTTTGTTTTGTCTTTGCTAATAGCCATAGTAATGCGTGTGAAGTGGTATTTTATTGTCTTATTGTGCTTTTGATTCACATTTATCAGTGGTGTTGAACATTTTATAGTGTCTGCTGATATCTTTTGATGGTAAAAGTTTTTAATTTTCTTGAAGTCCAGTTTATCTTTTTTTTTCCTTTTGTTGCCTGTGCTTTGGTGTCATATTTCGCTAAAGCTAATGCTATGAAGCTTTTCCCCTATGTTTTCTTGTAAGAGTTTTGTAGGGGTTTTTTGTTGTTGCTGTTATTTTTTTTAAAGATTTATTTATTTGGGGGGGGGAGGGGCAGAAGGAGATGGAGAGAGAGAAACTGCGCCTGATGCAGGGCTCAACTCTGAGATCATGACCTGAGTTGAAACCAAGAGTCCAATGCTTAACTGACTTCACCACCCAGGTACCCCAAGAGTTTTATAGTTTTAGATCTAATATTTATAAATGTCTTGGATCTATTTTAGTTAATTTTGTATATGGTATTAGGTAGAAGTCCAACTTCATTCCTTTGTGTATGGATATCCGCTTTCCTGTCACCATTTGTTGAAAAGATTTTCCTCTCATCATTGAATGGTCTTGATACCCTTATTGGATATCATTAAAGGGGCTCCTGGCTGGCTCAGTCAGTAGAGTGTGTGACTCGATCTCAGGGTTGTGAGTTCAAGCTCCATGTTGGAGGTAGAGAGTACTTAAAAAAAAAAAAAGAAAGGAAATCATTTGAGCATATATGTGAGCATTTATTTCTGGGCTGTGTGTGTGTGTTTATTAAAATGGGATATTTTAATGCTTAATACCGGTGGCAGTAATCCAGTAGAGATGAATAGAGGAGAGGATGATTGCCAAATACATAGGCTTCTCCTAAAATAAGCATGACAGTTCAATAGAAAATGAAGTAAAGGTTATGATTAGGCCGTTAACATAAGAAGAAATACAAATGGACAGTATGCATCTCAAAGGATACTCAACCTCATCTAGTTGTCAAGGAAATGACAATCTAAAACAGAAAGAAGAGGGGTGCCTGGGTGGCTCAGATGGTTAAGCGTCTGCCTTCGGCTCAGGTCATGATCCCAGGGTCCTGGGATCGAGCCCCACATCGGGCTCCCTGCTCAGCAGGGAGTCTGCTTCTCCCTCTCCCTCTGCCTCTCCCCCTGCTCATGCTCTCTCTCTCTCTGTATCTCTCTGTCTCAAATGAATAAATACAAAATCTTTAAAAAAAATAAAAAAAAAAATAAAATAAAACAGAAAGAAGTAATGCTCTTTAGGTGGACTTTTGCAAAAAGCTTTTGTTACCTATTTTTGCAAGTACTTCCCTCCTGTTGTCACTTGCTTTTATTTTTCTGCTAAACAAAAGTTTTAAATTTTTTATTTTAGACAGGTCTATTAATAGTATTCATAGTTTTGGGGTTTAATGTTTTTATTTGGAAGGCCTTTTTAACTCCCAAGTTTATAAAAATGACCCCTGTTTTCTTACGGTATTTTTTTTAACTTTTTAACATTTAGGTCACTATACGGTATATAATTTGTTTTTCATGATGGTGTGTGGGGTAAGTTCAGTGATTTTTTTTTTCCCCCCAAAAGAAACATGTTTTTTGAAGATTCCACTCTGTCCAACAATATGAAATGCATCCTTTATTAATAGACCAAATTCCCATATTTGCATTGTTCTGTTTTTAAATTTGTTCACAGAGGTTAAATCATATGAAATTGCCAACATGCAACTGTTTTTGACCTGCAAAAACAGCAATTTGATATTGTTCAACTGAATATTTGTAGTGTTTTTAACTACTATATATCATAGTTTGTAAACTAATTGACTTGCCTTCATTTTTGTTTTTGTTTTCAAAATATTCTTGATGGTTCTTGCATATTTACTCTTCCAGAAAAACATTTTGACTGGAATTGCATTATTTAATGGATTTAATTACATTTAATTTGGGGAACTGACATTTTTCAGTATTGAAGCATTAATATCTGGGAAAGTGGTATTTCTCTCCATTTTTCTGGTCATCTCTCATCTATACTTCACAGTTTTAGTTTTCTTCATATAAGTTCTGTATATGTCTTGTTATATTCATTTCTAAATAGGTTATAACTTAGGTTGCTATTGTGAGTGGGATTTCCTCCCCTGCCCCCCCAGAATATTTTCTAATTATTTGTCACTTGTAGGAATACTGTTGATTTTTACATGTTTGTCTTGTATTCAGCCCACTTAGTGAAATTTTTAAATTCTAAGCTTTTCAGTCAGTTATCTTGAATTTTTAAGTAGATGATCATATCAGCAAATAATTACAGTTTGCTCATTCCTTTTTTGCTTATTTACTTTTCATTTTTCATTGTCTAGGCTAGGATCTCAGAACAATGCTAATAGCAGTAATAGAATTTTTATAATGTTTACAACTCTGTTTAGGAATTCCTTTAGTTTTCTCAAGTATAAAATTTGCTATATATTTCATTAAAGATTTATTTTTTTATTTTAGAGAGCGAGAAAGAGAAAGTATGAGCACAGGAGCAGGAGGGGCAGAAGGAGAGGGGGAGAGAATCTCAACCAGACTTCGTGCTGAGCGCGGAGCCGGACGCAGGGCTCAATCTCATGATCCTTAGGTCTCGACCTGAGCCGAAACCAAGTCAGATGCATGACTGACTGTGCCACCTAGGCGCCTTTGCTAATAGTTTTTAACCAAATTAAAAGATATATCCTTCTATTGCTAATAATTACTGTGTACAATAAGTACCACTGTTTACTCTGTGTGGGGTATCATTCTAAGTAAGTCACATGTGCATTAACTCACTTAATCCCAACAACTCTGAGGCAAGTTATTTTTATCCCCAATTTACAGATAGATAAATGGAGGCACAGGGCATTAAACAGCATTCTCAGAGTTTCACAGTGGTAATTGGCAGAGCCAAGAACTTGAACCACAGAGCCTATGGCTTTCACCATTGCACCAAACTACCTCTTTTTCTACTTACTAAGAGGTTGTTGTTTCTCAAGAAGTTGTATAGAATTATGCTTTTTTGGCTTATGTCAAAATGATTATATTGTTTTGTTCGATTATTTTAACTTTAAAGAATTACATTCTTTATCTAATTATCTTAATCTAATTATGACCATTCTCGAGATAGTAGAATGAATCCTATTTGGTTTTGATAATTTATAATTTTTTTAAATATACTGCCACATTCAGTTTGCTAATATTTTACTTAGAATTCTTGACTATTGTAGTCATAAGTAAAATCGAGTTGTATTTTTGTTAAATTATCCTTAACCCATATGAATTCCAATTTTATGCCAGCCTTATGGAATAAATTCAGAAGCTTTTGTCCTTTTCTATGGTATGAAATTATTTTAACATCTTATCTGCTCTTTAAAAGTTAATGAAACTCGTTCATAAAACCAGTTAGTAGTTCTTTCAGGGACAGAACTTTAACAACCTGTTTAATTTCAGTGTGTTTATTGGTCTCATATTTCTCCTCCTTAAGCCAGTTTCCATAATTAATTTTCCTTGAAAATTACTCATTTTATTAAATATTTAAATTTATTGTTATAAAGCCGCTTATTCTGGCCTCTTAAATTTTAAAAAGTTCTCTAAATATGGGCTGTTAAACTTTTTCTCTTATTTTGCTTATATGTGTTTTCTTATTTTGTCCTTTGATTTGACTTGCTGGAAACTTGTCCATTTTATTTGTCTCTTCAAAGACTAGTTCTTAGATATATTTTCATTTACTGTCTTCTACTGTTTTTTTTTTTATTAACATATAATGTATTATTTGTTTCAGGGGTAAAGGTCTGTGATTCATCAGTCTTAACGCAATTCACAGCGCTCACCATATAGCACATACCCTCCCCAATGTCCATCACCCAGCCACCCCATCCCTCCCACCCCCCTCCACTCCAGCATCTTCTACCTTTTTATTACATTAAATTCTACCTTTGTTTCTATTTTAATTTAATAGTCCATTAACAGAATGCATTATTGGTTAAGGACCATATTATAATTTATATATACATTAAGACCAATTTTTCCACTGCAATTTTTTCTCACATCTTTTTCTTCAAGTGTACAATTCAACAGTTTTTAATATATTCACAAAGTCATGTAATGATCACCATTATCTAGAACACTGTTGACAACATTTTCATCACCCTCTCGCCAAAAACTCCAGACGTGTGAACAGTCACTCTCCATTTTTCCCTCCCCGTATCTCCTGGTAACCTCTAGTCTAGTTTCTCTATATGGTTTTACTTCTTCTGGACTTTTCATATAAATAGAATCATACAACATGGGCCTCTGTGTCTGGCTTCTTTCACTTAGCATAACATTTCCAAGGGTCATCCATGTTGTAGCATGTATTATTTCATTCCTTTTTATGGCTGAATCATAACTTCATTGTATATGTGTACCATGTTCTGTTTACTTATTCATCATTTGATGGGCATCATGTAGTGTTTTTCTACTTTTTGGCTATTATGAATAATGCTGCTGTGAGTCTTCCATTCAAGATGTTTTGGGTATTCTGGATCTTTTCATATGAATTTTAGAATCAACTTATCAATTTCTGCAGTTAAAAAGTAAAACAGGTGGGGCTCTTGGATGGCTTGGTTAAGCATCCAACTCTTGGTTTTGGCTCAGGTCGTGATCTCAGGATTGTGGAATTGAGCCCCACATTGGGCTCCTCACTCACTCAGCTGGGAGTCTGCTGGAGAGTCTCTCTTGCCTACTCTCTCTGCCCCTCCCTCCCCTTTTCTCTCTCTTTAAAAAAATTAAAAATAAAATTTTAAAAAACAGTTGGAATTTTTATAGGGATTGTGTTGAATTTGTAGATCAATTTTGGGTGTATTGCCATGTTAACAATATTAAGTCTTCTGATCAGTGAACACCATATTTTTCCCATCTTTTTTTTTATTAAGCATTTATTGGAAATATTAAAAAATTTCCATCTTTATTATCTTTCAGCAGTGTGTGATAGTTTGCAATGTGCAAGTATTATATTTATTAAATTTTTTCTTAAATATTTTATTCTATTTGATGCTACGGTAAATGGAATTGTTACTTAATTGCATTCTTGAATTGTGCTTTGCTGGTCTATAAAAAGATAATCGGTTCTTGGTCTTGTGTCCTGCTACCTTGCTGATCCTGTTTATTACCTTTAAATGCATATCTTCTTTCTTTTTATTTATTTTTATTCTTTTTCTAGCTCCTCGAGTTTGCGTAGTAGGCCACTTAGTTTTATTTTTTTCTAATTCATTATAAGGCTATACATTTTCTTTTCCTAATTATTGTTTTAGCCACAAACATCTTGTGTATTTTATTTGTGATTTATTTCTAATTGATTTTCTTGTTAATCCAATAATATACAATTTTCAAGTGTTTTGGGGGGTTTTATTTTTGTTGTTAATACTTTGGTATTGAGATTGGAGTTCATATCTGGTAGGATTTTTCTTTTGGGGTTTACTAATATTTTTCTGGTTTTGTTAAGACTCTGGTCCACAAGTAGCAAAGTAGGAATACTTTTTGCATAAGACCCCAAATAAACCATTTGGGACCAGAGCGTCCTGGGTTTTTTGGACACAGTAGATAGAATACATTCCATAAGATTAGCCTTCCTCTGACTGCCTATGTAGTGAGTTTTGTGCTATTTTATCTTATTCGGAAATATTTTTAAATGTCTTTGCAGCCACAAATAAGAAGAGTAATTCACCTAAGCCAGCTCGATCCAGTATAGCAGGTAGTCTGTCACTTCGAAGAGCAATAGACTCTGGGGAAAATAGCCGTTCAAAGGGAGACTGTCAGACTCTATCTGAAGGTAAATTTGGAGAGTTTAGACTATAATTTAAGTGGGTAGATGTTTGTTATTTAAAACTGATCTTATGGTGTACGTAGATTTAGATCTTTAAAGGCACTGACAATGCTGAAACTTGATTTGAAAGTTCCTTGATCTCACAAGAGAACAGACCCATCGGTAAGGAAATGCAGCCATTAGACTGCATATTCTGGATTCCTTAATTTTAAATACTTGGCATCAAAAAACTGGGATATATTTTTTAATTGGTTTTGAGTTTTCCAGCAGTTTAAAAATGTTTATGTAGTGAGATATTCTAAAGTGGAGACTAAAGAGCTTTGTTTGCCTTCTTTCTGAGTATCCCCTTTCTTTTCTGTAGGCTCCCCAGGAAGCTCTCAGTCTGGGAGCAAGCACAGTTCTCCCCGAGCCTTAACACATGGCACTATCAGTGATATTTTGCCAAAATCTGAAGACCGGCAGTGTCAAGCTTTGGATTCAGATGCTGTTGTGGTTGCAGTTTTCAATGGTTTACCTGCTGTTGAGAAAAGGAGGAAAATTGTCACCTTGGGGTAAGTTCTTTTGGTCTACATCATAATGAATAAATTTCCACTTTGTTAATTTTTTAGTAGACAAAGTTTGTTGTATTAAAATTTAACTATAAAGTATCAGAGACCTTTTTTCTTAATGGAATGAAATGGGATAGTATCAGACATTCAGTTATGTTAGATATCATTTTCACTGAAGTGTGTAACCTTGTGTGAATTCTGCCTTGTGAGTTTTTGATATATGTGTCAGCTTTTTTTTTTTTTCCTTTCTATCTCCTCCACACTTTTCAAAGACATTTGTGTTGGGCGGGCCGTATTATGTCATGGGTCTTTTACAAATATTTTGTATGTAACAAAGCACTTCTGGCAATTTTATTTTAACACTGATTTTGTACTTTATCTCACCTATTTTCTCTTCTCTTAGGAAATGTCTTCAAAACTCAGAGTTGGAATTTCTCAAAAGGATATATTGTGACCTTTATCTCTCGCCCAGGAAACATAAATTCAGATCCCAGCCATGTCAATTAAACTTCCATCCATTAAAAAGATAGAGTGATTATGGAATATATTGTCTGTGAATGTGCTAGATGAGCCATTAATACCATCTGCTCATCTATCTTATAGATATTAAATACATTCCTAAGTTTAAACAATGGAATAGTTCTACCTTGGAGACTTTGAAAAAAAACTTCGAATTAAATTTAGAGAGAGATTAACATCCCTTAAGTTTACCTAATTTAAATAGCTTTAAGGTCTGGATAATTACCAAATGTAAAAGAACAGCTGGTATGATTTAGTTTTCTGTTTTAGGTCCAGTTTAAGCAGTGGAAAGGTGTTATAATCATCAGGATTGTCTTGTCCTTCCTTACCTACCCTGATTTTATACATATTCCTTTCAGGTTGAAGCTACAACTAGCTTTTATATTTTGTTATGGAGATATTTATATCTGCCTTTAGTCATAACAATTAAATGTATATGAACATAGACTTTTTTTCTAGACTGTAAAATCCTCTGTAAATATCTGCAGCTCTTAGCTATAACCCTCATTTTACAATTAATTGTATTGCTAGCCTGGCTTATGTGGTGTTTTCTAACTTGTGTCTTTTTTTCCTTGCCTGATTTAAAGTAGTTTGTAAGCAAAAATTTTAATAATAAGTGGTTCAAAAATAGAAGTAAAAAAAGAATATTAAGTGAAAATTTCCCCATCTTTGTCTCCCATCTGCTTAGTTTTCCAGCTCCCTGCCCACATACATCCCTGCTATTTTTAATTTTTTATATATGCTGTGTCTTCTCAGTTTTTATGCATATTTAAGCAACTGTGACTATATAGCTTTTTTAATACAAAACGTACACCCTATTTTCTCAATAATATATCTGAGGTCTTTCCATATCAATGAGAACATATTATTTAGGACTTCTATTTTTGTCTTTTAATCAGAATTTTATTGAGATAATTATATGTTCACATGCAGTTCTAAGAAATAATACAGAGAGATCCTATGCACCTTACCCAGTTTCCCCTAATGATGACATCTTGCAAAACTGGTACAATATCACAACCAGGATATTGCCATTGATACAGTCCATCATCTTCTAACCTTTTATTGTGGGTCTTACAGTGAATTTTTTAAAAAACAATACTTGAAATTTATATTTAACATCAGTGCCATATACCCTCCTTGGTTTCATGCTCAGTTTCAGGACAAGAAGAAAATATATATTGTATCACTGACTAGTTATACAAAAATATCAGGCTGTTTTCTCCTTTGAGGGCTAACGCTAAAGGAGGTCGTCTGGAAGGAATGCAAATGACTGATTTGGAAAATAATTCTGAAACTGGGGAATTACAACCTATACTACCTGAAGGAGCTTCAGCTGCCCCTGAGGAAGGTATGGAATGATAAAGTCATAATTTGGTGGGAGGTGGGAATAATGATTTTTTGTGTGTTGGTGTTGGGGAGTAGTTAAAAGTTATTGAGACAATTACCATCCAACATGCTTGATCTGAATACAGCATTTATTGTGCCACTGAATTTGATTTACTAGGACATTGAGCACAGCGGAAGGCAAAGTGGATAATTGACTACATAAAAGGACATGTCTTACTTAGAAGGGAGGTTTACAGGGGGGTGGGGGAATCTACAGATGGTTCATCTGCTCATTCAGTTCATCTGCTCATTCAGTAAATTCAGTGATAGGCATTGAATTTGCTAGATATGCAAAGATGAGATTAGATATGTTCACAGGCTTAGGGGGAAGGCATGCACAAAAACAACTAATTATAATATTAAGTGTTAAGTACTTTTGTCTTTTAAGGTCAGTCTTTTTTTTTTTTTTAAGATTTTATTTATTTATTTATTTATTTATTTGAGAGACAGAGCATGAGTGGGGGCAGGGCGGTGAGGGTTGGGGTGGGGACGGGCAGAGGGAGAGGGACAAGCAGACTCCCTGCTGAGCCAGGAGCCCAAAGCAGGACTCGATCCCAGGAACCTAAGATCACGACCTGAGCTGAAGTTAGACGCTTAATTGACTGAGCCACCCATGCACCCTAAAGTCAGTCTTTATTAATATTTGTAAATTGCTTTGCTCATACAGAATTATTCCAAACTTTAGCCATTTAAAAAAATCCTTTATGGTAACTGACTTCAACTCTGGCAGTTCGTTCTCAGTTACATTTTCAGTATTCTATGTGTTCTTCCAGTTTTATCATTCTTTATCTAAAAGCATAGGAGACATTTTGTAATTTTGAGTAGCAGAGGTATTTGGGGTATTTTTTTGTTTTTTAAGATTTTATTTATTTGAGAGAGAGCATGCATGGGAGGGGGGCAGGGGAGGAGAGGGAGAGAGACACGCTGACTGCGCTAAGTGCAGAACCTGACAAGGGCTTGATATCAGGACCCTGAGATCATGACCTGAGCCGAGATCAAGTCAGATGCTTAAATGACTGAGCCACTCAGGTGCCCCAGAAAGTGTTTTTAAATAAGGCTATGTGTTTTGCCATTGTTGTGTCCTTTATATGTTAGAAAAGGATGTCAACTTTATTAATGATATTTGGCATTGAAATTTTTTTCCCATTTCTCTGAATCATTACCACCTTCTACCTCTGCACTCATTTGAATTTTAGTGATTGATGAATTGTAGCTCAAAGCATATATGCAGGTGCCACCATTTACCTCGGGCTGCCCTGTGAGAGTGTGTGTGGTGGTGGCATTTTTTAGGTTTTTCAGTTAAAGAATGCTAAACACTCCCCTCTAGGTTGATGCTCCTGTGGCAGCCAGCATTACTTCAGTAGAAGAGATTAAATGAAAAGGATTTTTAAAGTGAAGTGTTGATTGTTAAAACATTGAGATACAAATATTTCGATTAAAAATCTTTAAAGAAAGGACCTGTAGAGATTAGCTAGTTTCGATGTATTTATATATATTGATATATATTGATTATAAATGTTTATAGCATGTGCTGGAATTACTGCCCCCTTTTCTTCATGCAACATTTATGAAATGCTTCTAATTTGCCTGTTATTGCATTTGATGCTGGTGAAGAAGTAATTCTTGAACTTGCTGTTTCATTCAGGATTTCTTTAACTTGACACCCACTGACATTTTGGGCCAGATGATTCTTTGTTGTAGAGGGCTGCCCTGTGCATTGTAGGATGTTTAGTGGCATCCTTGGCTTTTAACTACTAGGTGCCAACAGTACCTCCTCTGAGTTACAATAACCAAAAATGTTCCCTGGGAGGCAAAATTATCCCCAGTTGAGAACCACTGGTTGAGTTGAATGACTCAACCAGGGATGACCACTCCTTCTTAAGAATCACATGCCAGAGTAGATCACAGTTTCAAATGGGTACAAGGTGTAGTTCTCAGGTATGTTGGTGGATATATGTGTTGGTGGTAGTGGGAGGGGTGTGTGGAAAAGGATGCAGGGAGAGCAATTGAAAACTATCAGTCAGGTGTCAGACCATTTAATAGCGTGGGTGCTGTGATAGGGTGTATAGGGAGCTCAGAGAGCAGGTATGGAATAATAAAAATAATATTTACTAAGTCCTTATTATATATTTTTTCCAAATTTTTAAAAAATTTTTTATTGTTATGTTAATCCTCATACATTACATCATTAGTTTTAGATGTAGTGTTCCATGATTCATTGTTTGTGCATAACACCCAGTGCTCCATGCAGAATGTGCCCTCTTTAATACCCATCACCAGGCTAACCCATCCTCCCACCCCCCTCCCCTCTAGAACCCTCAGTTTGTTTTTCAGAGTCCATCGTCTCTCATGGTTCTTCTCCCCCTCCGATTTCCCCCCCTTCATTCTTCCCCTCCTGCTACATTCTTCTTCTTCTTTTTTTCTTTCTTAACATGTATTGCATTATTTGTTTCAGAGGTACAGATCTGAGATTCAACAGTCTTGCACAATTCACAGCGCTTACCAGAGCACATACCCTCCCCAGTGTCCATCACCCAGTCACCCCATCCCTCCCACCCCACCCCCCACTCCAGCAACCCTCAGTTTGTTTCCTGAGATTAAGAATTCCTCATATCAGTGAGGTCATATGATACATGTCTTTCTCTGTTTGACTTATTTCGCTCAGCATAATACCCTCCAGTTCCATCCATGTCATTGCAAATGGCAAGATCTCATTCCTTTTGATGGCTGCATAATATTCCATTGTGTGTATGTATGTGTGTATATATATATATACACACCACATCTTTATCCATTCATCTGTCGATGGACATCTTGGCTCTTTCCACAGTTTGGCTATTGTGGACATTGCTGCAATAAACATCGGGGTGTACGTACCCCTTCGGATCCCTACTTTTGTATCTTTGGGGTAAATACCCAGTAGTGCAATTGCTAGGTCATATAGTAGCTCATTTTTCAACTTTTTGAGGAACCTCCATACTGTTTTCCAGAGTGGCTGCACCAGCTTGCATTCCCACCAACAGTGTAGGAGGGTTCCCCTTTCTCTGCATCCCTGCCAACATCTGTCGTCTCCTGACTTGTTAATTTTAGCCATTCTGACTGGTGTGAGGTGGTATCTCATTGAGGTTTTGATTTGCATTTCCCTGATGCCTAGTGATGTTGAACACTTTTTCATGTGTCTGTTGGCTATTTGGATGTCTTCTTTGGAAAAATGTCTGTTCATGTCTTCTGCCCATTTCTTGATTGGATTCTTTGTTCTTTGGGTATTGAGTTTAATAAGTTCTTTATAGATTTTGGATACTAGCCCTTTATCTGATATGTCGTTTGCAAATCTCTTCTCCCATTCTGTCGGTTGTCTTTTGGTTTTGTTGACTGTTTCTTCTGCTGTGCAAAAGCTTTTGATCTTGATGAAGTCCCAATAGTTCATTTTTGCCCTTGCTTCCCTTGCCTTTGGCGATGTTTCTAGGAAGAAGTTGCTGCGGCTGAGGTCGAAGAGGTTGCTGCCTGTGTTCTCCTTTAGGATTTTGATGGACTCCTGTCTCACATTGAGGTCTTTCAACCATTT
>NW_022589743.1:11925565-11925936 GCF_004348235.1 Phoca vitulina | reverse complement strand
AAATGGTTGAAAGACCTCAATGTGAGACAGGAGTCCATCAAAATCCTAAAGGAGAACACAGGCAGCAACCTCTTCGACCTCAGCCGCAGCAACTTCTTCCTAGAAACATCGCCAAAGGCAAGGGAAGCAAGGGCAAAAATGAACTATTGGGACTTCATCAAGATCAAAAGCTTTTGCACAGCAGAAGAAACAGTCAACAAAACCAAAAGACAACCGACAGAATGGGAGAAGAGATTTGCAAACGACATATCAGATAAAGGGCTAGTATCCAAAATCTATAAAGAACTTATTAAACTCAATACCCAAAGAACAAAGAATCCAATCAAGAAATGGGCAGAAGACATGAACAGACATTTTTCCAAAGAAGACAT
>NW_022589743.1:11692010-11925555 GCF_004348235.1 Phoca vitulina | reverse complement strand
AAGGGGAACCCTCCTACACTGTTGGTGGGAATGCAAGCTGGTGCAGCTACTCTGGAAAACAGTATGGCCTCAAAAAGTTGAAAATAGAGCTACCCTATGACCTAGCAATTGCACTACTGGGTATTTACCTCAAAGATACAAATGTAGGGATCCGAAGGGGTACATGCACCCCAATGTTTGTAGCAGCAATGTCCACAATAGCCAAACTATGGAAAGGGTCTAGATGTCCACTGACAAATGAATGGATAAAGGAGATGTGGTATATATATACAATGGAATATTATGCAGCCATCAAAAAAATGAAATCTTGCCATTTGCAACGATGTGGATGGAACTAGAGGGTATTATGCTAAGCGAAATAAGTCAGTCAGAGAAAGACAAGTATCATATGATCTCACTGATATGAGGAATTTGAGAAACAAGACAGAGGATCATAGGGGAAGGGAGGGAAAAATGAAACAAGACGAAACCGGAGAGGGAGACAAACCATAAGAGACTCTTAATCTCAGGAAACAAACTGAGGGTTGCTGGAGTGGAGGGGGGTGGGACGGATGGGGTGGCTGTGTGATGGACATTGGGGAGGGTATGTACTATGGTGAGCGCTGTGAATTGTGTAAGACTGATGAATCACAGACCTGTACCCCTGAAACAAATAATACATTATAGGTTAAGAAAGAAATTTTTTTAAAAATTAAATTATTTGAGAAGTAAAAAATAAAATAAAATTTGGACTTTGTCCTTTGAATGGGATCTGTTTTGTGGAGAATGGATTTGGAGTGGGGAGAGGGGATGTGGAACTCTAGGAGCAGGAAAACTGGCACGAAGCATGTTAAATCACTGTTGGTGAGAACATGACTTGGACTTAATTTCAGCCTTCAACTCAAAAATGCACATTATCTTAGCACCCAGAACCCTGAAAGTTTTTGACATCAGTTTCTTTTCTTATTTAGAGCTAATCATTGACGGCCTATCATAAACTAGAATTTGCTGGCAACATTTAGGATCTACCATGCACTTTCAAATCCTTGAAACTGAGGTTTAGAGCTAAGTGGTCAGTGGGACCCAGTAAGACATTTTTTATATAAGGAGCGATATGATATAAAGAACCTAGAACTGAGTAAGAAGAGTTGCTGTAAACATGCAAATCAACAATGCCACAGAAGTACACCCTTGTGGTTTGTTGGTATGTAAGCAGCTTGTTCACCGTTCGAGTCCCAGGATAGGCAGTGAGGAGGAGACTAACTGGTAAGGCTGGAAGAAGGGAATATAGTGGATGACAGTAAGAGCTTTGAGCCTTTTGGAATGTGCTTTGTGAGAGGAGAGTGGGGCCTTCCTCACAGATATGGTATTATTATTCTGTCATCAGCAGGAAGCAATTCTCACGAAACCTTTATTTTCCACACCAGTAAGCCTTGGTAGCAAGTTGAGCGGGTTTGTCTTGTGTCCATGGTTAGGAAACACAAGGCTCTTTGTTTGAGCAGAATTCCTAAGAGAAAATTTTCTGTGTCAGATGACTATAGGTAAGTCTGTCTGTCTGTCTCTGTCACATCTGTCTGAAGAAACTTTAAGGCATTGTTCGTGTTACTTGCAGGGAATTTGGGACTACTAAGGTGGTCTCTTAAATGTTTTTGTGCATCGATGAAGTATGACTTCTTAGACATGTCAGGCATCAGCAGGCCTTTTTCCTTTCTCAGTGGGACCATGTGGGACAACCTTGTATTAATCTTGTGTTTAATGGCCTGATACTGAAAAGCTTGACACCACCCCCAGCCCTGCTGCTGCTGCCAGTTGATACCCTCCCTGCAGAACTCTTGGAGTAGACCAGTGTCTTCCTTGCTCATTCTGCACCTGGAGAGTATGCTCTGATTGAGTTCCTATTGAAGTAGCACAGATCTCCTTTCAGTTAAGTCAAGGATATCAATAAACCCATCCCAGGGAAAAGCCATGGTATGCCTGTTACAAATCTTAGTGGCAGCCTATCTAAAAGAGGAATACAAAGTCTGATGCTATGCCATAGCTGATCCCTTTTGGGATACCGGTTAAGAGATTTTTTTTCTTTTTAAGATTTTATTTATTTATTTGACAGAGAGAGCGAGAACAGGAACACAAGCAGGAGGAGTGGGAGGGGGAGAAGCAGGCTTCCCGAGGAGCAGGGAGCCTGATGCGGGGCTCGATCCCAGGACGCTGGGATCAAGACCTGGGCCGAAGGCAGACGCTTAACGACTGAGCCACCCAGGCGCCCCCGGTTAAGAGATTTTAATAGAAGGGGCGGCTGGGGCACCTGGGTAGTGCAGTCAGTTATGCATCTGACTCTTGGTTTTGGCTCAGGTTATGATCTCAGGGCATGAGATTGAGCCCTGCATCAGAGTCCACGCTGGGTGTGGAGCCTTCTTAAGATTCTCTCTCCCTCCACCCCCCCCCCCAAAAAAGATTCTAATAAAAGTTACAAAAACTCAAATCAGCTGGCTTAAGCAAAAAGGAAGATTTACTCTCTTGTATTAACATGAAGTCTCAACTGTGGTAGGGCAGTTTCAGGGTTGGAAAACAGCTGTTTAATGTCCTCAAGAACTCATTTTTTCCCCCATCTTTCACACTGCCATTCTCAATGGCTTAGCCCCACTCAGGATGGCAAGATGGTTGCTGCAACTTCAAACTTCATATAGCGTCAGAATAAAATTCTGGGGATACAGGAGGATTATTTCATTCTATATATCTCTATCAACAAGGAAAACCTTTGTCAGAGTACCTTAACAACTTCCTAACATCCTCTTATATGTCTTAATCACTGGCAAAAAAAGGAAACTTGGCAAAGTCTAAACTTTTGGTTCCCCTCCTTGACCCATTCCACATGGCCACATGGAAGAGGGGAGATAGTTGAACAGTAGTGAGGTTCCATATTAGACAGGAGCGAGGCAGGTGAAATAGTAGAGTCTGCTGCACTAAGTGGTTCGTATATTTCCCAGCATCTGACATCTGAGCACCCGTGCATAAGGGCATTAGAAATAAGTACTGTACTAACTAGTCCTAGTATATAGTGGATGCTCAAAAAATGTGGTAGATGATTGCTACAGTAATACTCCAACTTTTACTGTAAGATGCAGATTTTGTTTTCCACATTAACATCTCTGTGGCATCTTACATTTAATGGTATCTTGTAATCAGTGACAGCCAGTTATATGAAAACCTATTGACACCTCCTGGTGAGATTAAGAAAGGTCTAATACTCAGACTGCTGAGAGTTGGTAAAATATCACTGGTTTTCTTTAGGTATTAGTGGGGAGACATTGCAATATATGGGGCAAAGCACAGGAAATAGCTTGTGGTCTGTTGATTGACATCAGCTAGTTTGATTTCAGGTATTTGACCTTATGTGTATTTACTCCCTCACTTATTGAAGGCAATGGGTTGTGAAGGACCTGTTGACTCAGTAGGCCAGCAGTAAAGCTAGGTGTGAGGAGACTAATTTTTCTTTCTCATTACATTCACAAAGCTAGGGAACCTCCCTAAGTGTGTGTTCGTGGCCCTGTCTGCTACTATATAAATAAGTTTATACTACACTTCATAGGAATCCTACAAGTGGCATTCCAAGAAATAGGAAGTTTGGGAAGCAAAATAATTCTTAAATTGGCATTTTCAACATGTGATTGTATGTAGTGCTATAAACCTTGCTAAGAGTTCTAAATGTTACATTATTTGAATACTACTCTACTCAATGTTCACAGCATTTTCTAGTATTTGAATAATCAGTGTAGGCTACAGTTCTTTTAAATATTATAAATTAATTTTTTAAAGATCTGTAATGAGTAAAGAGTATGAAAATGAATTTAAAGAATAACTTAAGATTTTGGGAATTCTTGAGAATCCAGAGAATTCCATTTCTTTGTGTGTGAATCTGTCAGGAATTCAGAAGCACTAGTGCCTGTGCCTAGAAATTGCAATTCAAGTGGGTTTTAGGATTTTTAGCAACAGTTCCATGAAGGGCCACAAGGTGGAGGTGGTGCCTCATGGAAGTAGCTGGTTTTGTCTCTAAACTCACACTTGGCTTTTTACAGCAAGAAAGTGTTGGGTTTTTTTTTCTTTGCTGAACAATATTTCAGAAATGTCCATACACCCAGCCTATGTCTTCTAAATATTTAAGGGAGAAGTCGTACTACACAAACTCTTCTTGAAAACAGAAGAGGAGGAATTCACCCATCAAGCCATCTGGGACTACCATTTTTTTTTGTTATAAGTTCTTTTAAGTTCTATTTCTTTAGTAGTTAAAATACGTATTCACATTGTCTGTTTTTACCTGAGTGACCTTTGGTAGTTGGCATCTATCAAAGAATTTGTTCATCTCATCTATGTTCTTGATTTCATGAGCATCAAGTTGTTTATACTGTTCCCTTATTATCATTTTAATGTCTGTAGAATCTGTTGTGATGTCACCTCTTTCATTCCTGATATTAGTAATTTTGCTCCCTTTTTCCTTCATCTGCCTAGAAGCTTTTCAATTTTGTTAATCTTTTTAAAGAACTGCCTTTTTGTGTCACTGATTTCTTTTTGTGTTGTTTTCCTGTTAACTTTATTTATTCTATATTTACTTCCTTTATTTGCTTTGAGTTTATTTGCTCTTTTTTTCTAGTTAATGTAGATGCTTGGATCATTGAGACCTTCTACTTTTCTAATGTAACCTTTTAATAAATTTCCTTTTAAGCACTGCTATAGCTGTATCCTCCAAATTTTGATATGTTGTATTTTTTATTTTCATTCAGTTCAGAATGTGTTTCATTAATTCTGGAAAATTCTCAGCCATTTTCTCTTTTTTTTAAGATTTTTATTTATTTATTTGACAGAGACACAGCGAGAGAGGGAACACAAGCAGGGGGAGTGGGAGAGGGAGAAGCAGGCTTCCCGCGGAGCAGGGAGCCCACTGCGGGGCTTGATCCCAGGACCCTGGGATCATGACCTGAGCCAAAGGCAGACGCTTAACGACTGAGCCACCCAGGAGCCCCTCAGCCATTTTCTCTTAATGTATTATCTCTCCTTTGTTATTTTTGCTGTCTCTGTGGCAGTCTATTTGACACAGTTGGAACTATTACCATTTATTCCCTTATATTTTAACCACTTTTTAATGATTTTCATCTCCTATTTTTTTAATATTCTGTTTAATTTCCTCGGTTCTGTCTTTAAATTTGCTGATCTCTTTTTCAACCTTGCTTAAATCCATCTATTAATATTTAAATTTTAATGACTGTATCTTTCATTTCTGGAAAGTCTGTGTAGTAATTTTATTTTTTTGTGTAGAAATTTAAAAAAAATTATCCTTCCCTTTTTCATGTTAAACAGGCCATTATTTCAGTTTATGAAAAATTCATGGTGGTATCCTATTTGTGTATCTGCTTGACTCTTATTTCAGGTGGATTATCTACCTTGTTTGTTTTGTAAATTTTGATTGGAACATACCTTTCTGATTCTTTTTCTGTCCCACCTACCCCACCCCTAAAAAAAATCTTTTCTTCCCCCCTCCCCCCGTGAAATTCTTATGAGTTATCATAAGGATTGTGGAAGCTTCCCTCCAGAGAAGTGTTTTTTTGTTGTTTTCTTTTGTTTTGTTTTTTGGTTGTTTTTAATGCTTCAAGTTCACTGATTGATGTCTGTTGATTGTCTTTTCCTGGGTCTTCATATGCTGAAGTAATTCGGGATTGTATCCTGAATATTTTTAATATGATATTATGAGACTCTGGGTTTTATTTAAATCTGCCAGTTTGGTGGTATTTCAAGTTCTGGTCTACATCAATATGCCTGTTCCTATTTACTTTTCAGAATCCTTAAATAACTGCTTCATGGGGCACCTGGGTGGCTCAGTTGGTTGAGCGTCCGACTCTTCATTTTGGCTCGGGTCATGATCTCCAGGTCGTGAGATCAAGCCCCTCGTGGGGCTCTGTATTGGGCATGGAGCCTGCTTGAGGATTCCCTCCCTCTGCCCCCCCCCTTGGGAGTGCATGTGTGTGCTCGCTCTCTTTCTCTCTCTCTCTCTCAAATAAATAAATCTTTTAAAAAGACATTTAAAAGGGCACCTGGGTGGCTCAGTCATTAAGCGTCTGCCTTAGGCTTGGGTCGTGATCCCGGGGTCCTGGGATCGAGCCCCGCATCGGGCTCCCTGCTCTGCGGGAAGCCTGCTTCTCCCTCTCCCACTCCCCCTGCTTGTGTTCCCTCTCTCACTGTCTCTCTCTCTGTCAAATAAATAAAATCTTAAAAAAAAAAGACATTTAAAGAAAATAGCTGCTTCATGCATTTTTTTTTCTATGTTAATCACCATACATTACATCATTAGTTTTTGATGTAGTGTTCCATGATTCATTGTTTTGTGTATAACACCCAGTGCTCCGTTCAGTATGTGCCCTCTTTAATACCCATCACCAGGCTAACCCATCCCCCCACCCCCCTTGCATTCTATCCAGGTTTTATAGCTTTGTTCAGTGGGAAAGATGGGATGGAATGTGCTTATTCCATCTTAACCTAGAACCTTTCCTCCAGAGATTTTACATTTGCTTTATTTAAATAACACTAGCTCCTGACCAATTTTTATGTTAATTTGCTGAGATTTGAACCTCAACTTTCAATCCCAAACCTAAATTAGTCACACAGGCCTTAGTTTGAATTCTTAGATGAGCTGAGCCCAGCAGAAACAGACAAGAGACTGTATTTAGTAGGCAGACTTTTTCTAGTCTGTCTCTTCAACAAAAATGTTAGCTTTATGCAGGGAGTGAAGTTTTAGTCACTCAACTCCCTTTCAATGGTGGATCCAAGGGAACGTTAACATCAAATGGTCACATCAGATTTGATGGTCACATCAAATTCTTCAGGGCTATGGTAGCATCTGACCCATTAGTTTTCTTCTTTTGTTTTGGCACCTGTGTATTTCCTTTATTTCCTTTAAATGTGGCTGTTCATTAAATTAATATTTTAAGTTCATATTTTCTCTAGCATTTATAAGGGTTTGTAGCAGAAAGATTTTCAGATTTTCTTGATCACTGTCTTGTTGAAACAGAAGCACTTTCTATAGATTTTTTCTTTTAAGAATCAACTGAGGGGGCACCTGGATGGCTCAGTCGTTAAGCGTCTGCCTTCAGCTCAGGTCAGGACCCCAGAGTCTTGGGATCGAGCCCCGCATTGGACTCCCCACTCTGCAGGAAGCCTGCTTCTCCCTCTCCCACTCCCTCTGCTTGTGTTCCCTCTCTCGCTGTGTCTCTCTCTGTCAAATAAATAAAATCTTTAAAAAAATAAATAAAAATCAGCTGATACACATAAAAACAAAATTAGAGGCCCAAATGGGATAGTACCTCATTTATTGCTAGAATTATTGGAATTTTTTATACACACATGTACATGTAAGTATAAATGTGTCTATATATGTTTTAGGCTAGAAACGATTACATTTATATTAAATCAGGATTAAAAGTCTCTAGAAAAAACTTTGCTTTGGAAAAAATATTCTCAGTGCAATGAAATTAATACTGGTCTCAAATTACTACTTGCAGATACTGTAGAAAGGGCAGTTTTAATCTTTGAGAACAAAAATAAAACCACTGCTCTAAATAACTAAAGAGAACTGAGGTTTGTGTGGTTACTTCTTTTTTTTTTTTTTTTTTTTTTTTAAGATTTTACTTATTTATTTGACAGATAGCAAGAGCAGGAACACAAGCAGGGGGAGTGGGAGAGGGAGAAGCAGTCTTCCCGCGGAGCAGGGAGCCTGATGCAGGGCTTGATCCCAGGACCCTGGGATCATGACCCGAGCTTAAGGCAGACACTTAACGACTGAGCCACCAGGCGCCCTGTGTGGTTACTTCTTTATTTGTCGTCTGTTTGGTGTCTTAACAATGTCTCGGCATCCAGTGTAAAATTCACTAGGAGTCTCTGTTTAGTAGATGAGGAGACTTCTTTTTCCTTTCACTTGCAGTGGTTTCTCGCCAGAAACACGTTCTCCCCTTCTTTCCTGCCAGGAATGAGTAGTGACAGCGATATTGAATGTGACACTGAGAACGAGGAGCAGGAAGAGCACGCCAGCATGGGAGGATTCGATGACTCTTTCATGGCGCAGCCCCCAGATGAAGGTGCAGCACCTGGTGTCCTTTTACAGAGATTAATGAAATGTCTTTTCTGCTGCTGCAGCTGCTGCTGCTTTTTCTTTTTTAATTATTGTCATTTGAGAGACAACATTCTATGGGGTAAACAATACGGTGAATACCGATAGGTATCCCGGCTGGTCAGACACCTGCGGGCTGCTGCTTGGTGGAGCAGGGCACCTGAGCATAGCTTCTGGGTTGTACAGAGTTGTTTAAAATAAAAACAAAACTGAGAAGACTTTTCAACAGAGGCAGTTTGTCGCCTGCAGTGCCTAAATATTTAACTGTGTGCCCTTGTATAGAAAATGTTTGTCAATCCCTGGGGGGGGGGGGTCAGATGTTATTAGATGTTATTAGCCTAGCCAATAAGGTAACTTTTTAAAAGATTTTTCCTGATTTCTTAGAAATGCATTTAGTTGAGGGAAGCATCGTTTTTTAAATTTCCTCTTCCTCCCAAAAAGGAATAAAACTCACTGAGAGAAAGTCATTGTTAGTATTTTTGCTTTGTTTTGTTTTAGGAGTACAACCTAATGATTTGATATTATGTATACAGTGTGAAATGATGAGCACAGTAAGTTTAGCTAACATCCACTACCCATTGTCAGTATTTTATCCAGAGACGTCTGAGCATTCCTCTGCAAGATTTCCTGGAATCACAACATTGTCAGGCTCATGCTAGTTGTCAGCTTTATAATTTTACAGATTTCCCTGATGTTCTAGTGTCTTTTTCAAAACAGAGCTAAGCATTGGATGATTTTTTAAGTATTATGACACTTTTAGTAATTTTCTCTGTTTCTGAAAGAAGCCGCCAAATTTTGGGCAAGTTATTTTGAGTGCTGATAGGTTTGTAGTGATATCTGCAGGTATAATTTAATTTGCTTTAAAATACATTTTATGTTTACAGAGTTAGTCTTCAGAGTACATACAGCCTCCTCATTTCCTCTTCCCTTCTTCAGCTGCTCCCACAGTGTCCCCAGGAGGACAAAGTTAGGCAGTGCCTTTCCTCTTCTAATTTGAGGGTATTACACATTTTACTTTTTCTCGTTTATTTTCCCTTTGTGCTTGCTTATACCTGACTCCGATCACAAATTCTTTGAAGACAGAGGTTTATCTACAACCCAGTACATCTTTATCGCTTAAATAATATGCTTGGTAAGATTTAAAGACATGGAAAAGAAAATACTGGTCCTTAAATACTATTATCTGCTTTTAAATTTTTATCTTAGATACGCATTCCAGTTTTCCTGATGGTGAACAAATAGGCCCGGAAGACCTCAGCTTTAATACTGATGGAAACAGCGGAAGGTAATTTTCAAATCAAGAGAACTGACTTGCAAGCTACCTTGACCCTGAGATTTGCTGTAGTTGGTGCTCAAATTTGTCATCAGTCAGATAATCAGATTTGGTCTTATTTTTTCATCATCTCTACCTGAAATAGTAATGCTGAAACTTCAGAAAGTAGCACAATTGTAGTATATGACATTAGTACGCAGGAAAATATTAACAGCGTGGGAAGAAGAATTCTGTGTAATGTAATGAATTAACAGTGTAGTCCTCAATTAATTTAGTAAGTTAGTATATTTATAAAAGGAAGTTTGTCTACTACAGTGGAAAGGTGATTAACTGCCACACAGTGTATGTAGAAACAGTGCATGTGCTCGGTAGCCTGCTAATCCTCAGTGCTCTTCTGTCTGTGGCTAGATGCTCAGTTGTGTTTAAATGACCACCTTTATATTTTGGGTTTTAATTATAGTTTATAGCTTCATTAATGCCTGTAAATTAGGGAACAGAAAAATTACTTATTTGTAGATTCTGCCCTGTAGATACTTTATGTGAATAACTAAAGCAAAACTAGACTGAGTCTCCTCTTCGGAGTATGTTGGCTGACTAAAGTTAATTTATTTACCTTTTCTTGTTTGTTCAAGTGCAGGCACACTGATTATTGGCACATAATCTTTCTGTTGTATGACTTTTACAAATATAATTCTAAATGAGTGAAGTTCATGTGAATTGGTTATGTTTCCCAGTCATATGAACACATGGAAGATCATTTAAAATTACTTCTTTTTTTTTTCCTACCTTTTACTAAACAACTATAGTGCAACAAGCATTTTAAAACCCTCTTTTCTCTTTTATTTTCATTAGTTGGACATTGGTTTCAGTGTCAATACATTTAAAGATTCATACATACTGCACAGTGGTTTACTTGAAACTGTGGTGTAATGTTTACTTTCATACTCAATTAGCCCAAATTAATTGCCAGACTTTCCACCGTGCTCCTACATTTGTGTTTGATCTGCTATACTATTTGTGAAAATTACACTGCAAGTTGATAAGACTATTGAAGAAGCATGAATATAATACACACGTGAGAGGCGCCTCATCTACTTCTATTTTACTTATTTCCCATGTCTAATGTCTTGCCAAATGCTGTGATTCATGGTTTGCTTTTGTTCAAAATGGTTCGCACTTTTTGTTAATAAAATGAACTTGAGAAAATATCATGCCTCTGCAGTTTATTAAAAGTGGGACAGGAAGCCCCCCCGGGTTTTTTTCCTATTCACATTACCTGTGTATGATAGAGGCTGTTAAGCTGAGTAGACTGTTAGTAAATGCATGGGGAAATTAAGAGACTTACTTAGATTCTTGGTAATATATATGGGTACTTTTTCTCCTTAAAAGTTAGTTGGAAATATTTAAGTACTATAATCATATAAGAAGTAAAAATTTAACATTCGCTTACTAACATGCTAAGTGTTGGCATGCTGTTGTAGTTACTAGGTGGTTTATCAGGCAGTAATACTCTAAGGCATTACTGATACATTCTTTTAAGGAGACTCATCAGTTGGAATCCACAAACACAAATATGATTGACTACTTTGAATCTCTTGCTATTGCCAGCTCTTTTTAAACTTATATTTGATATAGAACTCAGAACCCATATATCTTTATATCCTGTTTGTTTTCAAAATATGGAAAACTACATGTGGTTAAGAACTAAGAAAAGCCTGAGAAAAGACTATTCATTTGGGGAAATTACTTGTAAATACTTAAGCATGGGTGCTTTAATCAGGAGATTCTCTTGGGTCATTAATCTACACAGTAGCATTTTGGGGTATCCCTCTGCCCTTTATTGGGAGGAGGTGCACTTTTTTAAATCCAAATGTTGTTAACCTTTGCTTTTAATTTTCATGACCTTGAGTTGTTGTTTTTTTTTTTTTTTTTTTTTTTTTGTCCATGGATTCTCTAGAATGGAATAGTGATACTTGGATTGTGGTATATTTGGATCTTGAGAATTTTTCTGGCTTTCCTTATGCTTTCAAGTTATGTATAAAAATCAGGAGTGCTGCCCTTATTTTGATGAATTGAGAGCTGGTTGAGACCCTTTTAATTTGGTAGAATTTGAATTCACTATATCAGCAAGACTATTTTTGGTTGTTACAGCTGTAGGAAAATTTGAAGGTATTTAGTTCTTTATACTTGCACCAAAACTTTGGAGGGAAAATATTTTGAGCTTAATTGGTATATTCTCGTGTATTTTAGGAACCTATTTGTACCATATTCTGATTCCATATTTAAGAATAAAATCTATCTCTTGAAAAGCAAAAAATGCAAGGTTCTAAAGAAATGATATTGAACTTGCCCTCCTGGTATAAAATCCTCTATTTTGTAATTAAAGTTGACAACAGGTTTTACCAAAAATCAAAAACAAACTGGTAGATAACTAAAGGACAGAATGAATACTCAGAAGCAGTTCCACTGTGGTGAAGAAAATCATGTCTATTTTGTTGGGCTCCAGCTTATTTCATGTCATGTTGTTTGAGAATTATAAAATAGTAAGAAATATGCAGCATGTATAAATTCTCACAGTCCGTTGAAGAAGACCTTTGGGATTCAGTTAACAAGTGTCTGGCATTCTCTGTTAGTAGACAAACCACTGTCCTTGAGCCAAATCCCTACCACTCTTTGTTTTTGTAAACAAAGTGGTTATGAAACACAGTTAACATCTGTTCACTTATGGATTATCAGTAGCTGCTAGTGCCCTACAAGTGGAGTAGCTGCTAAGGAAACCTATTGGCCCCAGAGCCTGAAATATTTACTCTCACACCCTTTACAGATAAGATTTGTTGGCCTCTGCTCTGTTGATATTAATGGGAACTTCATGTGTTTTTAGTATAGAAGGTTTAGACTTAAAACATTTTTAAGTCAAAAAGACGAAACATTTGATTAGTTCTTTTGTGCTTTGTTTTGTGGTATGGGGTGATGGGCAGCTACTATCCCATTATAGACTCATAAGAAGCCTGAAAGACCAAAAGATTTCTTCAAAGATGAAGGACCTGTTAGCTTTTAGTAGTGGGATTGAAAAATAGAATTCCTTTCCCAGTTTCTAGCCATGTTAATATATTAAATCTGCACCAGATTGCTCCGTGGTGCCGGGAAGCCTTGTGTTTTCCCTCTTCTTGATGTGGTGTGCCTGCCTTGGCTATGCTAAATTCTAGGACGCTGTGAGTGAGGGAAGAAGTCACAGGCGAAGGGACCAGTTCCTTTTCCCTCTCCCCCCAGTGGTGGTTCATGATCTGATCTGCAAGAGATTTGGCTCAAAAGAAATCTCTCCCCCCCACCCCCCAATTCTCCTACTTGTAACTCTCATCACCTGCATGCAGTCTGTGCCTCAAGCATCCCTCTACTCTGCTGTTACTTTCTGGCACTTTGTATATCCTAACAGTCCCCATCTTTTCTTTCTTTCTTCCTTTCCTTTTCCTTTTCCTTTTTTTTCTTTATACTTTTCCCCTTTTAACTGAAGAGCATAGTAGCTCTTAGTCTTTCCTTCCACCGTTGCCTTGTTTCAGTATTTAGTTTTGTTTTTTGTTTTTGTTTTTTAAGTAAACTCTACTGCCAACATGGGTTCGAACTCAATGCCCCCAGAGTCACATGCCCTACTGACTGCACCAGCCAGGTCCCGCCAGTATTTAGCATTATTCTCACATTTGTTCCTGGAAAATTCCTTCTTAATAAATGTGTTCTCTTAGGCCTAAGGATATAGTAGTTAATGCTTGCATTGTGCACAAACATACTGTTTCTGGACAACTTTGACCAACTGTGTCATTGAATCCTTAAGTAAACCTTTGAGGTAGATGATTTGAGTGTCGGACCCATTTGGCAGAGAAACATGCAGTTCGGGGAGGGTAGGTGATTCTCTCAAGGTTCAACACCACTGGCAAGGATGCAGTGCATTGCTGGTCCTAGTACATTTTTCAATTCATCACACTTGAACCAAACCCAGCATTTTTATACCTAATAATTAAAAAGCTAAAGACTGCCCTTTTTTTTTTTAACTTTCTATTTTGAGATAATTTTAGAGTTACAAAAGAGATAAAAAATCTTGAGTTTCCATATACCCGTTACCCAGCTTACTCAGCTTCTTCTTTTCTTAACGTCTTCTCTAACTGTAGAACTGTAATCAAAATTAGGAAATTAGTCTTGTTTACAGTACTGTTAACTACAGAATTCGTTCATATTTTACCAGTTATTTCATTAATGTCCTTTTTCTGTTCCACGATCCAGTCCGGCATCCCACAGTGCATTTAGTTGTCATGTTTCCCTAGTGTCCTCCGGTCAGTGACAGTTCCTCATCTTTCCTTGTCTTTCATGACCTTGACATTTTTAAAGAGACCAGTTATTTTCTAGAATGTTCCCCTATATGGGTTTGTTTGATATTTTCTCGTATTTAACTGAGATGAAGCATTATTGGAAAGGCTACCACAGAGGTGATGTGCCCTTCTCAGTGCATTGTATCAGGGGCTATATAATGCAGATACTTATTTTGATGATGTTAATCTTGATTACTTGGTCAAGGTGATGTTTGCTAGGATTCACACTATTTATGGTTTTTCCCTTTGTAATTACTAAATATTCGGGGCAAATACTTTGAGACTATGTAAATATTCTGTTTTTGCTTTATCTCTTACTAATTTTAGCACCCACCAGTGGATCTTGCCTACAACAGTTATTACTGCAGTGTTCTAATATTTTCTATTTCCCTAATTTCTTATACATTATTAGGATTCTGTAAGGAAAAGTCCCTTCTTCCCCATTTAGTTTTTTTATTCAACCACTTATTTATCAGTGTGGGCTTGTAGATATTTATTTTATTCTTTATGATCCAGTATTATCGTTATTTTACAGTTCCAGTTTTAGCTATCGGAAATTCTGATTAGCTTTTGTATCCTTTGGGTATGTTCCATCCTTCTTCCCACCCTCCCTCCTCCTTTCCCTCCTCTGCCCCACCAGGTGCTCCACGCTTACCTTGTCTTTTCTCTGACCTTTTTTTTTTTTTGGACAGTGGTATTTAGAAAGTAAGATTGGGATGTTAAGGTGTGCTTACTGTTACTAGAGTGTCACTGCTTCTAGCCCCTCTCAGAGGGTAGAATAGAAACCACCTATATACTTACGCAAACACAGCTCTATAGATTTTTGTACATACATATATGTAAATAATGTTTTAAGAAGACACACCGTGAGTCTGTATTGATGCCTACGATACCAGTCCCAGCTCCACAGCGCTCATTTTAGCCCTCCCTTTTATTTATTGGATCTTTCTCTAACAGCCTGGCTCTCATTAGCCACAGTGTATTTACTTCCTTGTTCAACTGTAACATACAAACCAAGCAGTTTCAGAACTGTTGACCTATAACCCTTGTGAGGAACAAATTTACCAACTACAGTACAGCGTCAGTATACAGTTTTTTGTTTTTAGCCTTCAGTATCATGACAAACACTTCCCCCCAAAGTTATTTAGGTCCTAAGATTCAGAGTTACATTAGTTCCTTTCTGCACCATCCTCGTCAGTGTGATTATATGATTCATTTGTAATAAAGTAAGATTCATCTGTTATAGTCTGCATTTTGTCCTCCCCACATATCCTGGTTAATCTTTAAATTTACAGACATTGAAATTCAGTCTTTGAGGTATAATGCAGTGTATGTGGGTTTAGCCAAATACAGAGTCGTGTGTATCTGCCACCATAATACTACATCGAACAGTTCAGTCGCCCTCAAAATGCCCTCATGCTAGGCAAATCCTCCCCACCCCCCCCAATTGCTGACAACCATGATCTGTTCTCTGTCCTTTTAGTTTTCCCTTTTCCAGAGTGTCATGTAAATAGAATCAATAGACAGCCTTTCACTTAACAAAATGCAGTTAAGTTTCATCCATCATGTACTTCCTTTATTACTGAGTAGTATTTCACTGTATGGGTGCACCACAGTTTAGTTACCCTTTGAAGGACATTTGGGTTATTTCCAGTTTAGGGTGATTATGAATCTTACAAACATTTGTGTATAGATTTTTGTGTGAACATGAGTTTTCATTCTTTAGAGGAATATATGCCTTGGAATGGGATTGCTGGGTGTGTAATAAAGAATCTGGCTGGCCTTTGTCTCTGGTTCCTGGGATATAGCCTCTTAGTCCTTGGAATTTCTGGAATGATAGAAGTGTCTTTGTTATTTATGGTGGGTCCTGACAGTTTATGCTAATGAGATAACTCAGGATGGAGGTGGGGGGGCTGGCACACAGAAAGACTAATCATGGGATTAGAGGATTGGGGCTACAGTCACTTCATATCAGCCTGAATAGTTCAGCCTCATTGCCAGTGAGTCAGTCACACTTACCTTATGAAACCCCAGTAAAACCTCTGGATACTGAAGCTCAAATGAGCTTCCCTGGTAGGCAGTATTCTGTATTGTCATCCATTATTGTTTTGGGAGGATAAAATGCTCTGATCACAAGGAACCTTCACATGGGTACTCTCCCAGACTTCACTCTGTGTGTCCTTTCTTTTGCCTGGTTTTGATGTTTGTCCTTTTGTATAATAAAACTGTAATTGTAAGTAGAGTATTTCCCTGAGCTCTGTGAGTCGTTCTAGCAAACTTTCAAACGTGAGGGGGGTGGGCTGGGGACCCCCGAACTTGGCAGCTGGTGTTTGAAGTGAGAGGACTTTGCCCTTAAACTGTGAAATTTGGCCTAACTCCAGGTAGTTAATGTTAGAACTCATCTCAGTGAGTTATGCGGTAAGTACTGCTTCACTTTATAAGAAACTACTGAACTCTTGTAGACGTGGCACTGCCATTTTACATCACCAGCAGCAAATTACGAGGGTCCTAGCTGCATCCTATAAACACTTGCTACTGTCAGCATTTTTTTATTTATATCTAATAAGTGATACTGGTTTTGCTGATATTTTGCTGAGGATTTCTGCATCTATATTCATGAGGGATATCGGTCTGTAGTTTAGTTTTTCTGTCTTCATCTGATTTGGTATCAGAGTAATGCTGACCTTACAACATCTTATTCTGAAGAGAATGTATAGAATCTGTGTTATTTTTAAAATATTTGGTAGAATTTACCGGTGAAACCATCTGGAAGAGATTTCTTTTTCCTAGGTGTGTGTTTTTGGTACTTGTCCTGCTCTGTATTCTCTGAGGTTCCTAGATCTACGGTTTGAGGTCTGTCATTAAATTTTCAGAAATTCTCGGCCATCATTCCAATATTCCTTCTGCCCAGATCTCTTTCTCTGCTCCTTCTAGGATTCCAGTTATGCATATGTTAGGCTGATATTGTTCCACAGCTCTTATATGTTCTGTTCTGAGTGTGTCTTTGTTTTCCCTTCACTGTGCATCTGTGCCCACGCCTTTTTCAGTTAGGGTAATTTACGTTGATTTATCTTAGTTTGGTGATTCTCTCCTCGGCCACGTACAGTCCACCGATTACCCAATCCGAAGCATTCATCATCTTTGTTATTTTCCATTTCTAGCATTTCTATTTATAGTTTCTCTTTGCTGAAATCGCCCATAAGATCTTGCATATGTTGTCCACCATTTTCATAACAGAATCTGTTTTTTTTTTTTTCTTCAGAGTTGAGTATTTTTTCTTTGACTTATAATTGATATACAACATAGTGATTCAACATCTGTATACAGTATGCAATGCCCCCAAGTGACAGCTACCATCTGTCACCATAAAACACTATTACAATACCAAAACTGATTGTATTACTTATGCTGTACCTTTTGTCCCTGTGACTTACTCATTCCTTAACTGGAAGCCTGTATCTCCCACTCCCCTTCACCCATGCCCCTACTACCCTCTCCTCTGGCAGCCATCAGTTCTCTGTACTTACGGGTCTGTTTCTGCTTTTTGTTTTTTAGATTCCACATATAAATGAAATCATTTTTGGTTTCAGGTCTCACATTTAGGTATTTCATCCATTTTGAATTTATTTTTGCATATCATGTAAAGAGTGTGGTCCATTTTTCCTACCACCATTTATTGAAGAGACTGACTTATCCCTCTTGTGTACTTTTACCCTTCGTCATAGGTTGACCTTGTGGGTTTCTGGGCTCTCTATTCTGTTCCACTGATCACTAGGACTGTTTTTGTGCCAGTACCATACTGTTTTGATTACTACAGCTTTAGAGCATATCTTGAAATCTGGGATTGTGATACTTCCAGCTTTGTTGTTGTTTCTCAAGATTGCTTTGGCTATTAAGGGTTGGAGTCTGGGTTCTGATGATTTCTTCAGTCTTCAGAACACATGTTTTGTTTTCATGTGGCTTTATATATTTTGTTGAAAGTGACATCTTGTGTAGGGCAGTAGATCGTTTGAATTGTTTTTACACCTGAAAATGGGCAGGTCTGTCCTCCTGCTTAGACTTGCATTGCAGAGTCTGAATTAATGTAGGTTGGGAGTTGTGCTTGGTTTGAGGTTCATCATTGCAATAATTAACCTTAGCACTAAGTAAATTATCTTCCCTTTGAATAAAAAAACAAATGACTCATGGTTTTAAATTGCTGGGTTTTATTAAGGTATTGGCAAAATTTCAACATACATCTTACCTGAATGAACAGTTTTAATAAATAAAATATGAAGGATCACTCATGATTACAACTGAACTCAAAAGTGAGCTGTAGAGCAGGTCTGTAAATTAATAAATATACTTGGTAAGAAATGATTCACTTCATTCGCTTCACTCCATAGAGAATTCTTTGCAGAGAAATGTTATGAACAAGGGAACAAAGCCTGTCTCTCACCAAAGAGCACCTAGAGTAAGAGTTAACAATGATGTATCTGTGGATTATCTAATACATCAGAGTTTATTAGAGTATTTCCTTTTCCAGAACAACTGCTGTATCAGTCTGGAGTTCCCAGTTTTATTTGCTTTTTTCTAATTAGTACAATAAGTAGTCTTCAAAATAGAAGATAAAATGCTGCTAGATGAAGTAACAATTATTTTTCAAAACAGTACCATTTGTCTGGAAAATAGTCATGTGATAATACTGGCGGTATCTTATTTTGAAAAAAAAATTTTTTTAAGCTATTCACAGGTTAGAACAGAAGGGTGAGTAATTTATCCATTAATATGACAGGATTTTAAAAGGTCAAAAAAGTATGTTCTTTTGCTAATTTATGATTCAAAGAAAAATTGTCCGAAATGATGATGTGACCAAAGCTATAGCATCCCCCTTTATGGCCTTGCGTAGGTGAGAATGGTCATCAAGTGAATACATTGTATTTAAACACTAAAATAATAATTTACAAATCACTTTCTCACAAAGCCTTGGCAAGCCTTTGATGGGGAAGGAAGTACTTGAACCACAGCAGTTTTATCTGTAAACACTGAACTTCTTTATGCATCATTTTCGTCTGCCCATCAGATGTTGCACTTCTTACTGGCACAGTGTTCCAACAATGGAGTACGGTTGTCGAGAAGATGCGGCGTGACGCTATACCACCGCGTTGACATTACACCACTATAAATGTGGTCAGACTCAGACTCAGTGTTGACATTAACATTGTTGACATTGTCCTTGGAAAAGGTGTTACTTTCAAGGATCCTCCTAGTTAAATGCAACAGAAACTTTAATCTTATTAATTCAAGGACAGTGGATGGCACTTCTAGGTAAAGAAAAGGTATATACATATGTGTTTCCACCATCCTCTTTAGCACAGATGTGAGTGGGATTAATTGCCCCAGTGTTTGGTGCTGTAATGTTGCTAAACCTCAGATATCCCTCAAAAGTACACATCTAGAAAGTGAACAAAGGAAACCTTTAAGTTAGGGACTGATTCCCTTTGAAACTCACAGTGAATGTACAAGGAGTTTGTAATGACTTCATTTGGTAACTTGAAGTCTTTTTTCCCTAACGAGTACTACACTTTCTTGTTTATATTTGTTTTACTATTTCCTATTCTAACAACACTTTAGCAAGCAAACAAATTGATGCAGATCATGTTAAATTGAAAAAGGGATACTGTCACTCTTAAGGATTGAGTGTAGGATTTTCACCACCACTAAATTACACAATTAGTAAAAGTACAAAACACGTAATTCACAGACTATTACCTCAGCATTAACAGTTAATATATATTATATATACTTTTATACTGTCTAATATTTTTACAATCACCAGATACACCATCATTAAATACAAGTTACAGAATGTGTAGATACCATTAGTTAGAGGGGTACTTATTGCTTACATTAGCAAGCAGCAAATAAGGGCACAGGATTTGAACTGAAGGGAACTACTTTCTATCACCAGTGGCATTAAGATATAACACTGCATTTCACAAAGCACTGCTTTTTACCTAGTTTATGGAACCAAGAGCAGCATGTATCATACCAATAACCACTACTTTAATATTATAGAATTTTAAAGGACTTACCTTTACAAATGGTACCTAACTACTCTATAAATATGCATGTTGTGAACAAATGAATAGTTGCTATTTTTCACAATATTGGTTTATAAGTTGACCACACTAGAACTACTTTGCTTTATTTTCTAGAGGGCTACTGGTATGAAAAATGGAATTAACACTGCTTATATAGTCAGATCTACGAAATTCAGACCCTCAAGGATGTGGTCTGTGTTCATCTGAGTTTTATCCAACCATTTTTCCCCACTGAAAAAACCTATCATTTGTATCTTTCCTTTCACCTTCTTTATTCTGCTCAAAAATAGTAGCAATGGACAACTATAGAAAATCTTGAAAAAATTATTTAATTTCGATAAGTGCTTTGGATTATAATGTGTACCAATATTCTGCTGCCTGCTTTCTTGTTTCCTTAGATAATTTGATTTGAAACTGACACTGCATCTGATGGGTTGTTAACAAGATCTAGGCTTCAGGAAATGACAGATGTGAGTGGGGTCCGTGTATGAGGGTCAAACGTCAGGTTGGTGAAAAGATTCTGGTACTGTAGTCGGAGCCACATTTATTCCCTCCTTCTCAGCCATGTGTCGCAAGACTTGAGAAAAAGAATAAATGACTTCAAGATCACGAGAAATACTGAAAATCTCTACTTATATCCAAATTTTTAAAAATAAAACCTACGGATTAATCTGATCATTGCTAAAGTGAAGTTCTTGTGTATTTGCTAGAGCTATACTGGCGTCCGGAATATGCTATGGAATCTGAGTTTCCGTTATGGGTGTGGGGAAGAGAGTAACTGTATTATTTTGTAAAAACACAGGCCGTGGACGTTTCTTGGCAAGAGCATTTGGTCCGCCCCCCCCCCCCCCAGTGGTGTGAGTGAGGGGGCAGCTCCTAGCCAGTGGCATGGCTGGTCCACAGTCGACTAGGGGAGGGAAAGAGGTCATGTGGTGATATTCATGATTCTCAAGAGAATCAGAGGCTGCTTCACTGACTGAATCTGATTACTAGTTTATTTGCTGTCTTTAGTTGAAGATACGCTTCTAGCTTCAAACTACAGACACGGCAAAAAGCAGACAACTTCAAATTATCAAATGTAAGTATTGAAATGAGAAAGACATCCTCTCTGCAGTCTGAAGCGGCAGGTAGCAGGACTGTGGAGCTTTCTCCATTCATAACTAAACAGACCTCAGGCTCTGTTTACCTGCCTTCTCCTTTGCACTTGGCCTCGGGGCTCACTTTAGGCAGTACTTTCAACCTCTTTCACACCAGGTATTTCATTCCCTTGGGGGAAACAATTTTAGAGAAGTTAAAACCAATATTTTTCATTCTCCAAAACCACTTTTTATTTTGTAGTAGTATATGCCTTTGCTGTCTGTGAACTTAAGAAGAAAAAAAAAAGGCAGAAAAAATAGAAATACTATTTGATTCTTCTTTTTTAAATGGCAACTTGATTCTAGTATGTTTGTACCTAACATCATCTCCGTTAGACCAGTTTTATTCCTGAGATGAAGGTACAGTGAAAACATCATAGCATCATAGGTTAAAACCAGTTGACAGCGGTCTTCTAAAATGACAAATAATAAAAATCCCGCCAAAAGCACCATAACAGGTTATGAAACTCCCAAATAGCTACACAGCCCTAGGAAGTACTTTTTAATTCAGAAAATTTTTATCTTTTATGTTACAAGAAAAAAAATCAGTAAATCTTTTTGACTATATACCACCTCACAAGTCAGAAAACATGACACTTTTATGGTAGTTTTCTACTTTCGTTGTAACCAATTAAAACCCATATGGCTTTTAGTCTTTTACCAACTGAAAAAAGAGGGGAGGGTTTCCCTCATAGTCCCCAGTCTTTTGAGGAACATCCCCCAACTACATCTGATTCTGCTTTAAGTTTTCCATAGATAATATTAGGCACATCAAACCAGATTTCACCTGCATTGAGATTTCAACACTAGATATCCTGACTAAAATAACTCACAAACTTCCACTAGTGATGTGAAGGGGTAGTAAAGTGGGGGTCGTATGTAGGTGTGGAGACACATCACAGGGACCAGTTGTATAATTTTGCTAGTGAAACCGCCAATACTTTGTTTTGTTTTAGATTGAAAACACTACTTTGAGTTTCCTAGAGATCTATTTACATTTAAGAATTGAGCCATCCATGGTTTCATAATGAAGCACATATATTTCAGAAATGTCTACCTTGTTTCTACTCTGATAGTGGTGTTTTTATTGGGGGAGAGCTAGCTAGCCTACTTTAAAGAGGAAGTTTTATATTTTGTGGCTCCAGGGAAGGCCTGGATCTGGAATATCATTACTCTTTCTGAGCTTCCTCATGTTTGCACTATATCCTTTCCAAATATTTTGCCTCCATGGCAGAAAACTTCTGAACAACCTAGTTCTCTTCCCACTTCGAATAAGTGAGGATAGACTAGTGCCTATTTTGTGGGAAGGCTCTTGAGCAGACATAAATGAATACAACTTTGGATTAAACCTGAATCCGTGCCGTCTCTTTGAATAACGATAGCGTAAATGAGACAATCTGGAAACTCTCTTTCCCAGGAATTTGAACTGTTCATCTTCCAACCTAGGACAGACAGGAGACAAGCTCTCCATTCTGTCTATCTGCTGCCCTGTTGAACCCAAATTAAAAGAGGGAAACTCTCCAGCACCACTCTGTTCAGGCAATGATGATTGAACTGATTTTTTCTCCATTATTAGCTCATTAATAGAATTTGCTTTCTTTGGTGCACCAGGACCAAACATCTCATTTGGTGGCAAAAACTGGGCACTGTGAGGTTTGCTTGCTTCTATTTGTGTGAGATCTAGGTAGCCCGGGTCTTCCAGCACGTTGATTTGGGACCCTGGGCTCAGGCTAGTTCTATCAGTGAATGAATCCACGCGCCCATCATAGCCTAGATCGGCTGGTGCTGAGCACTGGTGCTGAGGCCAAGGGCGTTTGCACTCTCCATGATTCTCCTTATCATCCCCACCATCTTCTTGCCCTCCTTGAAAAGAGTTCTCTGTCCAATCTGATTCCTCACTAACATTTACAGCTTTGTTCATGTCCCTCAGGAATACCACAATAACAGTGATGTTATCACTTGACCCAGCATCACGAGCTGATGCAACTAATTTGTGGGCAACCATGCTACTGTCTCCATTATTCTCCTTCAGGTGGTCAGATACAACTTTGACTGCCTCATCAGGATTCACGGTGTCATAGAAGCCATCACAGGCCAGAATGAGGTAGTCTTCAGTTCCATCCAAAACAGTCGAGGCAGAATCTGCATCCCCACAGATATATGGCTTATGTTCAGCGTCTCCTGTGGGAATTAGAAAGGAAGTCAGATTTTGGTTTACCTTGCATGTAAGAATGTTTATGGCCAATGCTGTGACTGATCACAATACTGGATTTTGATCTGAATTTACTGGAAAGAATTTATAAACTAGTTTCAGATAAAATACTTGAATTCTTTGTTAATCAGATGCTGCTCACTCCTTACTTAGTTAAATAATTGCCATTCACTGGGCTTAATTTCTCACTAGCTTACACTCAATCTTGTGCCTCTAGCTATGATTTACGCTTAGCTGAGCATGGCAACAAATGTCAAATCTAAGTTTTTTGCTGCATTGAAAAATTCAGTGTTACATAGAAAAATTTTGTTGGTTAACAGATCTACTTTTTTTTTTACTAGTAAAGTTTGATTTAATTGAGATCTGAGAACAAGTCCACATTGAAAAACAAACCAAAGTTGTGGTCATTCTCTTCATTAAATACTTAATTTTCTGTCCTTGTTTTCAAATTAATAGCTTTATGCTGCTAGCACAGAGAAAGGTTTGAGTTACAAGGGATTTTTAAAAATCAAGTCCAGCTCCCCTCAAGCCAGGAAAAGTCATCCCAAGATTCAGACAAGAGAACTAGAATGTTAGTCTCTTGGTTCCCAATCCAGTTTGCTTTCTACTTTTTAATGCCGCTTTACTTGTAACTTCTAGAGAACTGGAAAATGTATGGCCACATTTCTCTCCTCTTCAGGGACTACCATATTCTTGCTGTCTTCATTTGTCTCTGATCGAACCCCCACCGTCTTTATTGCTGTTGTTCATTCTCCACTTGTGAACAACTGTGAGAACCCCCAAGGCCCTATTGGGTCATTATTTCTCCTTTGTTTAGTTCATGCACTTACTTATAGAATGACATTTGAGCTGGGTCTTGAAGGATAAGTTAGTTATCACCAGGCAGGGAAGGGCTGGCCCTCGGTTGAAGGAATTAGCATAAGCAAGGCACAGAGGCAACCGTTAAGCAGTGATGTGTAGCTATATATGGGGTGCTTGGAGTGGAGATAGAAACCTAGCCTAGTGTGGGCCCAAGGTCTCCCCAGTCTATCACCAGACTATGGAGAAAATTAATCACCTGCAATGCATTCTGGATCTTTCAGATCTGGAGCACTTCCCGATCCATTCACTGTACATTCATTGTTTTCCTCTGGGTACTTGGAGAGAGCCTAGCCAAAGGGTCCCTAGCCTATTTAGTAACCATATAGCTTATTAATACAACAAGGGATGGTCGTTTACTACTTCTTTACATAGAAAACAGTATTGAGCAATAATTCCTAGATTAGGGTACCATAATTGGGAAACAGTAGTTAAAATTTATAAAATGTTTTATCATTTGTAAAGTAATGACATACAGCTTAATGGTTAAGGATGCCAGCATTGGAGTCAGACTGCCTGGATCCAAACCCTAGCATTTGTTACTTGCAGACCCTCATCAGTTACTGTCCTCTCTACAGTACTAAAACTGCTTTTGGACTAGGGGATGATAAAATGAAGATAATTATACGTAAGTTATCTGGCCCTGTCATCACCTGTTCTAGGTTCTCTCCTACCCACATAAAGTTCTCTCCAACACTTCCCATCCCTGTTTAATCCTCCAATAGGCCCAGAAAACTCAATAGGCACCCCAGAGACAACTGCTAGAACTGGTGTGGGACACATTGAACAACAAGATACTAGATAAGAAACTAGTCTTTTTCATACAGTTGTCAGAACCATCTTCCCTCAAACATGGTTTTGATTCCATCAATTTCATACTTGAGCTCTCACAGGCTACTGGGAGGCATCAGTCACAACTTCCAATCATGAGATTCAGTGTTCTCCACCAATCAGTCTGCTTTACTAAATTTCCCCATCCTCTACTCCACCTATTATTATCATCATTATTATTTTCTGAATTCCAGCTCTAAAAATAAATGTGATCTGAGTCATACTGTTCCCAAAAATCTTGTTTTAGTGCTTCAATTAAAAGGCTACTGCAACTGTTAGTTTGGAACAGAACATACAAAGATTTGCACAGGGAAAATGCTGCCAAAATTCTGGCTTTTCACCTGCTCTACTGTTGGATGTCAAATTCATGACATTTCGCCCCCAAATTTGGTAGGAGGGCATGATTATCCATTTCATGGTGAAAATGGCAACATCCTTTTATCTTCAACCTCCTCTCTCCATATGCTAGGAAACATATCATGCCTCCCTGTCAACTTTGGATCATAAATCTGAAGGGCTCATGAGGAAAACAGTTGAAAAGCTTTTTTATTTTGAAAGCTTTAAGTGTCACTTAATTTCTAAGTAAAGTTGAACTCTGCTCAGGAGTCCTTTTTCTTGTCCCTGTGTAGCCCCCGATTTTATTCTCACATTCTTCACCTCTCTCTTCCAATTAAGCTACTGGATTTTGGTAGATGGCCTAATTTCCCACTTCAAAGAAAATTAAGTTTATCAGGCCTGAATTCCCTCAGTTTCTACCCTCCCCCTACCCCCGCCCTTTTGTTTTCATCAAGAGAGACCCACCGCATAAGCTACCATTGTGTCAGGAGTAGAGGTCTCCACTTCCTCCTCAAAGCTCACCTGTGCTCTGGGACCTGACTCTCTAGGACTCTGGCTTCTGTCACTCTCATCTTCAATTTCTCTTCTACTTGCTCTTGTCTTTTATCCTACAAACATACTCCGATCTAAACTCGTTATCCTAACATCAAAAATAATAAAAGTGACCCTTTCCCAAATCAGCTTTTCCCTCAGGCCACCACACTATTTCATTTACCACTAAATTGCCCAAGAAACTAAATCTATACATGTTCTTTTGTGTTGTTACTCATTTTCTGTCACCTGATTTTCTGGGGTTTTTTCCGTCTACTCATCCAAAACATTTCTCTCATATATTACCAATTAGTTACGGTTTTCAAAATTCCATGTCTTTTTTTAACCCACGTCTCACTTGACCTCTCCTAGCACTTGACCCTGTGACCACTTACTCTAGAAACCCTCTTCTAGTATCTGTGATAGCCCACTTGTATATCTCTGATCCCTTCTTGATTTTCTTCACTGGCTCCTTCACTTAATAATGCACTAATCATTTTGTGCTAAAACTGCCAGGCAGGGCTCTAAGTATGGTGCATGTATTATACCATTTAATACAAAAACTCCATGAGCCATTTAATGTTACTATTCTTACTTTACCAAGGAACAGATAGACACAAAGAAATTAATTTCCCAAGGCCCACAGCCTGTAAAGTGACAGAGCCACACAAACCTAGAGGCATGACTTCATTGTGTATTTCTACCGTAAGTAATGAGTCTCATCCTTGGTCTCTCATCACACTACATATTTTTCCTGGGCAATACTGTCCAAACCTATAATTTCAACTACTATATATAATATCACTTCACAGATTGCTAATATTATTGCCAAAATGGGATGAGTTCCCACATCTCTTATCTGCAACTCAGAATTCTGCTCAGCTCCAGATCTGTATTTCCAGCTGCATATCAGTTCTCTCCTAAAATATCACACAGGTATCTAGAACATAAAGTATGTCCAAAATGAACTCATTATCTGCCCTCCTCCCACCCCACAAACTGCTGCTGCTTTTTTACAAATGCTTTATCATCTTCTCAGTCACATAAGTCAAAAACCTGGAAATCAGCTTTCCTCTGCCCCCGGAAACTGTCACTTCTGTCTGATCAATTTATACATCCTCTGTATCCCTTTTGAGCTGCCCTCATCTCTGTAACAGACTATATCAACAGCCCCTGAATGATCTCACCTTCCGTACCATCATCACAAATACGTTATAAGTCTGAATCATGTGGCCTCTTGGCTTATTCACCTGGTAGAGTCTAGACTACTTAGCCTGGCTATATAAGCCCCTTCACAGTCGGCCGCCACACTTACTTTGATCACTCCTACCCTCTGCCCTCGCCTCCTGTACATGCTACTGTTCCTAAAACATGGCGTGCCTTTTCAGATGCCCATGTATTTATACCCTCCTCCCCCTGGAATTTCCTCCCCTACACACTATCCTCCACATCCAACCTAAAAGTCACTTTCTCTATGGAGTCTGCCGCATTCTCTCTTAGACCGTCTCTTATTCAAGGACATTCTCCCCTTGCTTTTAGTTTCCCCTTGTGTTATATTTTTAGAAGCAAGAAAAGGCAAGTATTCTCTAGTAAAGTTGGTTCTATGACAAGCATTAAATATACTTTTCGATACTCTTGACAAAGACCGTAAGATCAAGAGGAATCGTCAGAAATAATTCTACATGGGGGTGTGTTTCAGAAATGAGAAGTTTCCCCTCTGGAGTCATATTCCAGAGTTCCTAATAACTCTCTCAGTCTGAGATAAAAACTAACCCTCATTTTTTCAGAAGCACTTGCAGGATCTTTCAGCTTTTGCTTTCTCTCTCAGCCTTCTGCTACTCACATTTGGGCCACTTCACAGCTTGCTAGCACCTTCCCAAAGAGTGGGAGGAACTCCTATCACTGGTGAAACTGAATCAATCCTCTGAGATTTTGTTAATGTTCTGGAATATTTTGGTAACAATAAGCAAAACTGGGGGATTACATGTGAATTCCATTTATCCATATTATTCCTATGTCAAATTACTTCATTTAATTTCTTTAGGAGGCAGGAATGAAGAACTGTAGTATGCATGCATATCACCCATAAAGATACACACACACTGATTTATTCTTTTTAAAAAACCAGAAATGAAGCTAAGCCACAAAGCCTAAAATATAATAAACCCAGGTGCCAAAGCGAAACAAAAATAGAAACAGGACTATCTTTGAACTTACACCCTTGCATTTTGTCCAATCAGCTCAGCTGTTTACTCTCTAAGTTTTAGACAGTTACACTGACTTTCCCTTCTCTTGAAAAATTTAGGTCCCAGGGAGGCAGATTCTTTGAAACCCTAGGGTTATCTGGCAAATCACTATATTCCACATAAAAAAAAAAAAAAATTGTTTTCATCTAAAAAGTACAATGTTTATGTCATTTTATAATTCAATGAAAACAAAGATATAAGCAAGGTAGAGAGAGAGCATGAGAGGGGGGAGGGTCAGAGGGAGAAGCAGACTCCCCGCCAAGCAGGGAGCCCGACGCGGGACTCGATCCCGGGACTCCAGGATCATGACCTGAGCCGAAGGCAGTCGCTCAACCAACTGAGCCACCCAGGCGCCCGGATCACTGTAGTTTTAAGCAGATTTTTGTCCCAAAGATTAAAGGCTTCCATTAAAAAAAAAAAAGAAACTAGTAAGCTCTGCATTTCTTAATATAGTTCCCTTTCAATAATGGAATTTAAGTATATAAATGAATAGGTTAATTAAATAAAAAAGGCATTATCTAATTGTTACTTTAAACAATAATAAGCACTCTGATAATATAAATTACCATTTCAGGTTCCCTTAATGTAGCAGAATTAATATGAGACAATGAGCTAGAAGAGGACAGTTTGGAGAAACAAAAAGGAATTGGTTTTTCCTACCAATAGCTCGGGAGACCGACAGACTTCCATTCACCCTCCAGGCACCAAACCAGACTACACAACCTCCAAGAGCCTCAATTCGCTGCTTTTCATCCTAAACAGCAATGCAATAGAAAGAAGCAAATAATTGGATTCAGGATTTATTTGTCTACCTTAACAGTAAACAACAGATATAATACTCATCAGCTTCCAGGAAAGGTTCTCTTTATTCCTCCTCTGTGAGGTGGGCATGGTTGCTCAGATAACGGCGGTAATCAGAATAAGCAAGTGAATCTTAACTACTAGCTAGAAACCCGCCTCTGGCATGTGCCCTCCCAGAACAGAGCACACTTACCTCCCTGTCTGGTTTGTGTGGCTTCATTAGCTCAACCGCTTGCCCTTTTCTCACAAGCATGACCTGGGAATCCCCAACCCAGGCCACATGGAGCATGTTCCCTCTGATGAAAGTCACCACTCCTGTGGTCCCACATCTTAAACTCTGAAAGTAATTAAATAAAACTAGAGTCAGTAAAAATAAACAGACTTCAAATTCTCATTGAGAAGCAATTTATAGTTAACACAGACTTTTAGTTGGGGTCTAGACTATTAGTAACTCGATTTCACAACAAACAGCAATTCCTATTTCTCTGCATTTTTATGTGCATGGATGTATGTGTACACACATAGAGCCATGTTATCTATGATATGCAAGGCAGGGATGATTATTCATTTCATTTTATGTACAAATAAGAAAACTGTGGCAGGTTATGTGACCTTTCCAAGAGTGGGTAACTCATTAGTACACAAAACAGAACTGAAATTCTTTTTCCTCCCAGTCCAGCATTCAATCCACTACAGCAGTCCTTAAAGATTTCCATGTTCTGGTCTCTGTTTTGTCACTGACCTAGAGTATGGACGAGGGGAAGGTCCTAGCATTACAAAGGATCTGATAGGTACACAACAAATGCTCCCACACTCTTGAGTATTAAGATAGGAGCCAAGAGATAACATATATTCCCTGGCATGCTAAGTTGCTTATACTTAAAAAAAAAAAAAAATCACCTACAGTAATTTTAGGGGCCTCTGCTTTTGGAACACTGCATAAACAACAGCCTGGAGCTTCATGCAGTAGCTCAGTAGCAGTGTACTTCATGCTCCTGATACTACTACATTAAATGACATCTCCATTTGACATGAGTCACCACCAAATAAGCATGACTTTCTGTTACCAAGGACTTGTCCTAAATTAGAACCAATGCGTCAAGGATGGTAAAAGGCCCCTTGTATCCAATGAGAAAAACAACTTCTCATTTTTCCTATATAGGGAAAGTTTGTTATAAATCCTCACCCACCAATAAAATGTCTTCCCACCCAGAATGTTCAAAACCTCAGCCCCCTGGAACACATGACAAAGACACTCGAGTGCACATGCCCTGCAGAGAACAGGAGGCACGGCTGCTTCACAACAGGAATAGCTCCTTTCTTCCCAGCAGTTAGCAGCACATGGGAGCAGAAGAAGGAAAAAAGTAAGTGCTGAGACAAACCTAAATTATTCAAAAGAACTATTGGCAAGACTGAGAGACACTAGGATCACTGGCAAAGCAAATGAGGTGAACATGGTCAGAGAAAAAAGCCATAATTTTGAGGACACAGAGGAAAAAAGGATAGAACAGAAGAAGAAGACAAAGTGATTCTCTTAGTTTCCTGATCTTACAGATCACCTCTAGGGGCCAGGTCTTGGCCTTAGTCAAGATGACGACGGCCAGTAGCTCCAAGGTGGGCAGAGCTGAGCGGTGCCAGCCCTCGAGACTCTGGGACGGTCTGAGGTCAACAACTATCGTTTTCTAGCCCCACCTCTGGAGGCAGACCCTAGTGGTCACTGTTGTTGGATTTGCATACGAAACTAAACCTGGGGTAAAGGTGGGGAAACACAGAACATTTTCCTTGCTTAATACCAAATAGTTCTGAATTACTGTTTCACTGATGCCAAGCACCACTGCTGCTGTGTAGCATAACAATGAAATCAAAGAAATGGATTAAGTGATGTCCCTGCTCTTTCCAAGTCCTTTTCAAAACAGTTAATGTTTAATTCATAGGGCAGGAGTCTTATTTTTTATATGTATAATGATTCTGTAATTACTTTCAAAAATTAAAAATTATCTTGCTATTGGCCCCCAGTTAAAAATGAATATAGAGTACTGTAGTTAATCATATACCAATGCCCAGAATGATAATTAGATTAAAATTTTTACTTTTAGATCTTAATATAGAGCCCCTGTCATTCATTCAGAGTAAAAACCTTAGGTCTGATTAACCTTAAGAAATTAGGACATGAGCTCTGACTTTTCTTCCTGTAAAATCAGTTCAAGAATCATCTAAGGATTCGCTCTCCAAGCAAATTTTCCCTCAAGAGATACACAGTAAAACACTGCCAACCCACTTAGAACCAAACGTATGCGAGTAATCCAGCTTCTGTTTCCTTTTTAGTCCATTGTTTTAATCACTGTATCCAGATTTTGTCAGCAAAAGTCTGCCTAGAGAGATGGTCCTAGTGTGAAGCTGACAGGCACTGGTAAGTAAGAAAGCGAAAACTCACCTGCCAAAACCAGCAATGGACTGGCTTTCTAGAAAATTATAACTTTGGAGTTTCTCTACAGCACATCATATCACCCCACTAAAACCCTTAAGATGGAATTAGAACTACAAGAGAATCCAATATTGTGGGTCAAGAATACAGCTTGAAAGAACTTTAAATAATAATGCCTGCCCCAAAAGAGAAAACCCCAAATAGCCCATGAACCATGGACCAAGTTGAGCTTAGCTAGTGCATTCATGGCTGGAATTTATGAGGAAATGGCGTACCTCCCTGGCTGCTTTCTGCACAAACCGCTCATCAGTGACCCGGAAGGCCCGGCACAGGGCCTCAGCAGGATCCTGGGGGAACATCTCCTGGCGGACTAAATTAACGTGCAGGTGAATGGAGGCATAAATGGCAGCATCCACTCCCCCATGGCCATCAAACACTGCAAAGTAGGCTTGTTCTTCCTGGTCCTGTCGATAGAAAAACAAACAGTTAAGGAAGTGAGGTACAGCATGACTCAAAGGAACCAATCCATTGTACTGATGATGCCCATTCTCCGCCTCCACTGCACTTGTCACCTAGACAATGAGACTAAATGTTTCTCTTTATTGACATGCCTGATCAACTGCTAAAATACCTGCAGCACTGGGGTATCTGTGTTTACACACACAACACTGGAACACATCGTGGCCAATTAGCTCAGGCTGAAGTGCCCTCAGTGAAAGTCGCCGTCTTGTACCATGGAAACCGCCCACATGCAGTTGCATCAAAACTGCTGTTACAAGTTGTGGGAAGGGGGAGGGAAGAGAAAGTATGAGGAGGAATTGAGCAAAAGCTGTTCTGGATTGAGTGTTTTTTTCAAAATGAAAGTATTCTAATAAAATTAGAAACTGAGAACAATAGGAAATAATTGGCCTTCAGCACAAGACCAATTATGTTAGGTTGTTTAAAATACAGAGATAACGAAAGCATACACATACTTCTAAGCTGTAGTATCTTCTTCATAAATCATAGTCACATTGAATACTCACCATAAATAACCGAGTCTCTAAACTGGTTAGCCAAACTTAAAGCAAATCAGATATCCAAATGCCCCGTAACCATTTTGCCTTGTCCCCTAACCAAGATTTAGCTTCACCCTTCCTGGCCCACCCACTGCTTGAAGCACTAAGGCAACTGCCAGAAGAGGATCTGTCTTGACAAAGGAAGCCTAATCACAATATTACATTTAAGCCATTAAGTAGTTTGCTTCTTTATCTTCAACTCCAATGTGTACATCTCAGATCTAGCTTACTTAGGAGATCTGTAGCTCACTGAACTCACTTGAGTCCTGGACTCCCTTTAGGCAACAGTATGTAATCATTTTCATGTGCAAGCTTTGACTTGATCGGTGGGCTCTAGGAGCTCAGATGAGTCTAGGCCCTGTCACTCAAAGGAAATCAAATATACAAAGTAAATCATATAATTTTCTTGTGCTTTTTCTCTCATCTCTTAGGTACGGATTTGGAGGAACTACTAAAACAACAGGTATTATCTGTGTTTTGAAAAAATTATTTTTAGGCACGCCTGGGTGGCTCAGTTGGTTAAGTATTGACTCTTGATTTGGCTCAGGTCATGATCTCAGGGTCTTGGGATCAAACCCCGTCTTGGGCTCTGCACTCAGCACAGTGTCTGCTTGTTCCTCTCCCCCTGCTCCTCTCTGTCTCTCTCTCAAATAAATAAAATCTTTAAAAAAAAAAAAATTCTTTTTTAAAGATTTTATTTATTCATTTGCCAGAGAAAGGAAGAGAGAACACAAGCAGGGGGAAGCGGCAGGCAGAGGGAGAAGCAGGCTCCCCACGGACTGGGGAGCCCAATGTGGGACTCGATACCAGGACCCTGGGATCATGACCCAAGCTGAAGGCAGACGCCCAACCAACTGAGCCACCCAGGCGTCCCAGAAAAAAATTCTTTTTAAAGGGTGTACGAAGTACCAAATATAAATGTCCATAGAGTAAAAACACCCAAATATTATGAAATCAACATCTAATACAGACATTACAACTAGTTAATAATTAATACCATCTATAATGCCATTGAAAATTGACTGATTAAACAGAACTATCTTGAAAAAAAGTCCTGATATGTAGAATTTCTACCTATATTATATACTAAAGCAGTACTCATTTTTAAACAACTCAGTTGGCAGGATAAAGGTAAAATTGGAAAATAGCATATCCAAGCAGTTTTTAAATGATGAGTGTAGCTGATGTGGGATCATCACAAAGAAGGAGGGGACAATAATACCTTTTTGACGCCATGAGAGTATAACTTTAAACAATGTGAGATTGGTGGGGAGATTCTTAAACAATATAGCATCCAAAGAAAGAAGACAGCCAAGTGGATCTCTTAAAAAAATTAGTATACCTTTTTAAATTAAAAAAAAAAAGTTTTCCCTGTTATAAAGATGATATATTGTTTATCTGGACTAATAAAGAAAGAAAAAAATCTATATTATCCCACCATTCACAGATAACCAGTCTTTTTTCTATATATATAAATTTTTTAGATAAAATTAAGATTATACTATACATAAAATTTTATATCCTGCTTTTTGTCATTTATCATATCATTAGCATTTCCTCCATGTCATTAAGTATTACTCAGACATTTGAAATGGATATATACTATACATCTTATGAGCATATTATAGTTACTCCCTATATATGACTTTGATCATTTCTAGCTTATTACTGAAAATGTTATGTAAGACATTTATGTCAAAACATATATGTAAGAATTTCCTGCATTTGTGTCTTTATAATATAAAATTAAAAGTGAAATTACCAGATCAAAGGTGGTAAAAATATACAAGGTTCTAAGTTGTGTTGCCAAATTGCCTTCAAAACTGTTTCTCTAAAGCAAGGTGTTCCTTTCTGAGTTAGGCCTTTGGGCTGATTTTGAAACAAAATGAAAACCAACCAGGTCAACAAACAGCAACAATGCCCTCAGATGGGAGTATAATCTTCAAGTGGGTGTAGTGATAGAAGGATTGTTTGTCACATTAAGGTTAACATTTAAGGTTATATTTGCATGGACATGGTAACATTTGGAAATAAGGATATTCACATATTCTACAGATATTTGGAAACAAAGCTGGTCTATCTTTGTAACATAAGCACCAATTACCAACCTACCATCACTGCTTATCAGACCTTGACAGTTAGCTAAAATTTAAATTTAGCTGCTAAATAAAGGAAATATTGTGCTTTGTATAAATTACTACATTGTAATTTTTAAGTTATGGACTTGAATGAAGAAATGAGGCAAGTAACAGGCAGAGGAAACAAACCTACCTCTGTTGGCACTAACAGAATACAATTAATAGAAAAAGAAGAGGAAGATAACAAGAAAATGGTTATTAAGCTGACAAGGCTCATATGATCCAATTTGTCAGTCACAGAGATTCATGAAATGTAATTCCATCTACTTTCCTATCTCAGAAACCAAGATTTAAAAAAGAGAATCACTGGAAATCAGAAAACTGTCTCTGTCTTAAATTCATCCTTTTATGTTTGTGTTTTATGTTGCTTCAGCAACACAGTAATGTGGGAACTTAATAAACACCATCTAATTGTACTGTAGTTTCCTTTTAAAAAAACAGCTTTATTGAGATATGGCAGTTTTCTTTTATGCTTCTATGTTTATAGAATAGCTCTGGAAGTTTATGCAAAAAATTGATAACTTCCCTTGCCTTCATGGAAGGGAACTGAGCATCTGAGACACAAGGATAAGAGAGATATTTTTGTTTTCCAATCTGAACAATGTGAATGCATTACCTATTCAAATAATATAAAATTGTGGAGTGCCTGGCTGGCTTAGTCGGTAGAGCATGTGACTCCTGATCTCGGGGTTTGAGTTCAAGCCCCATGTTGGGCGTAGAGCTTACTTAAAAATAAATAAACCAAAATAACGTAAGTTTCTTTTCTGTTGTCTAATACAAGCAGATTTATGCCACTCTGCCTTGAGTCCTATTCCAAACCATCAGAGATGCTATTAGAAGTATATTAGAAGTTCTCCTTATAGAAAAATAAGACCATGAAGGTGTTTGTTTTTTAAATCTCATTGACTCTAGAGAAGGGCCCTTTACCTCTAGATTGAAGAGCATATTAAAGTCAGGAATGCAGACATGTTTGTCTTCCATTTTCCTGCGCATGTTTTTGATGGCATGGATTGATGTCTCATAATAAAGCTGGGGTCTCCTGCGGAGAGGGAAGTCTTTCACCCAGCTGCAGCAAATCTCGTGTAGTTTGCTGAAGACAGAACGGGCCAATTTCATTGTTTCGATCTCTGTGAAAGAAACACAGACACCCCCAGTGAAGAGCCTTGTAAAGCTGCTTTACACTTGCCTGCTGGGTAAAGACAGAAGTAGGTCACCTTCATCAAGTTCCTCCTTAATAGAAGAAATTCCTCCTGACGAAAAATGAAATGTTGCTTCTGAAGAGAGAAAATGACAACCAGTCTAGTAGAAAATCATCAGCCAGCAGCTGCCACTATGATATTCTTATGTCATGAGGAGAAAACCTCTGGCCAGAGTTGAATCTACTCTTAGACTAGATTTCTTCCAACCCTCAAAGTTCTCCGACCACTGCTATCGAGTTCAGAACACTGGTTCCCTTTTGGTTGGCTGGAGAGCCACTGTGATTATCATCTGGAGAGCCAAGCTCCCCCTGCTTAGAAGAATGACTGAAGGGGCGCCTGGGTGGCTCAGTCAGTTAAGCATCTGCCTTCAGCTCACCTCATGATCCCAGGGTCCTGGGAACAAGCCCCGCATCGGGCTCCCTGCTATGCAGGCAGCCTGCTTCTCCCTCTCCCACCCCACCCCCACCCCACTTGTGTTCCCTCTCTCTGTCAAATAAATAAATTAAATCTTAAAAAAAAAAATGACTGAAATATGAACAGTAGTTATCCAGCCAACTGGGATATGAAAGGCCTATGAAAACATCATTTATTTATCAACTACAGGAATGAGAGTTTATTGTGATTACCATTTGTCTTTGTCTTTTTTTTCCTGACCTCTTTATCTCCCTCCAGTTCCCTAACTTTTCTCTCCTGTAACTGATCAGAATTTGGAACTAAATTATATTTTTCTTATTCGATGAATTTTTTAATTAAAGTTTTTGGCAATAGCTTAAATAGTTTAGCTAAAAGGTTAACAAATGAGGTAAAAGTTTTTTAAAAGTTTTAAAAGTCTCTAAGGAAAAAAGTACTTAAACTCTGTCTATGGGTGTAACCCTAGATAGAACAAAGGAGATGGCAACCAGAGGATTCTTCACCCTAGACTGTTAAGTCTACTACTTGACCTATCAAGTGGAGTAGATGAGCTGACTTCGGAGGCTGACTTGCATCTCTCGATGGATGGACAGATGTGTAAACCTTTTAGGCAACACTGAATAGTGTTGAAGAGATTATATCTCACATCACCCCAGCTCCAGCTGTCCTCTACTCAAGTTGCGGCTATTAAATAATCAAGGGGAGATTAAGTTTTCTCAAGCCAGTATTTTAGAGATTCCTACATCTCAGGTAAAAAGATTTAGAATTCTTCAAGAATTTTTTTTTTTTTTTTACTTTACTAAATCAGATCTAGCTTGACAGCCTGAGAAAACACGTACCAGAAAGGGCAATGGCTGCACGTGACTCCTCTGATCTAGAACACAGACCCCACAGAGAGTGACTGTGTTCTAGAATGGCCTAGGAACTTTTCTATTCCTTTCCCTGCTGTTGCTTTAATCTGCCACTACATTTACCTGTTTTCTTATTCAAAATCCTTCCAACAATGACTACATTCAGAAAGCTTATCTCAAGGTTTTTGTTGCCTTTTTTCTCATTAACATAGTACAAGTCTGGCAAACCATGGTTTTTGGCTCTGTCCCCCCTGACGTTTTTATATAACAGAAAGTCAAGGGTATATCTGAAAGAGAAAGGAAGTTCAGAGAGCAAATACAACCTGAGGACGTGTGTATAAGAGGGGAACCTGAGGACGTGTGTATAAGAGGGGAAAAATACAAGCCAGTATTTTTATTGTTTTGACAAACTCCAGTCTTTATTTTTTTTAAAGCACCAATTGCCAGAGACTATCTCTTTCAGCCAGCAATTACCTATTTTATCACTCCAACCCATCTGGTCTTTGTAGCAGCATAGGTGTGAGTTTGACTCAATCACAACAGAGGATTGCAAAACAATAAGTAAATTTGGAAACATTGAGGGAGAATGGAGTGGGGGTGAAACAAATAACTGATATTAACTATCAGGTTAGTTCCCAGATTCCCAAATAACAAACCATTATATCATTCTTTGGCTGTGTATATTACTCTTACTATATAGGACCTGCACTGTCCAGTAAGATTTCTTACTAGCTACATGTGGCCATTTAACTTTAAATTAATTAAAATTAAGTAAAATCTAAAATTCTGTTTTTGCGGGCGCCTGGGTGGCTCAGTCGTTAGGCGTCTGCCTTCGGCTCAGGTCATGATCCCAGGGTCCTAGGATCGAGTCCCACATCGGGCTCCCTGCTCCTTGGGAGCCTGCTTCTCCCTCTGCCTCTCTCTCTCTCTGTCTCTCATGAATAAATAAATAAAATCTTTAAAATAAATAAATAAATAAATAAAATTCTGTTTTTGGGTCACATTGGCTGTATTTCAAATGCTCAGTAACTACATACGGCCAGTGGCTACCATACTGGACAACGCAGGTAGAGAACATTTCCATCATTGCGCTGTCTATTGGGCAGCACTGGTTAGACAGATTAAATTGGTTAGGGGAGGCAATACCTGCTTCCTCTAATATTTAGTAAACCAGTAGACCTGTTCCTATCCCCTCCCAGTTGCTTCTTCCCTAATGTTCCCATTACACCATCTACTATAGCTCTTGCCACATTTTGTAATAATAGATAACATTTATTAAGTGTTTGTTACATCCTCTGTCTCTGGAACATTTCACAAACAAGTAAAACCATTTTTAATCACAGGTCCATCTGACTGACACTCATGCTCTACATTTCCCAAATTAAACTGTAGATACAGATGTGTCTTAATTGTACTTGATGAGTCACAGTACAGTACCTAGCAGATAGCAGGGGCTCATTAGATGTTTACTGAATAAATGAATATGCAAACTTATATAAATTAACTACTAAAAAATGTATGCTTTTTTATCATCTATTCTAGAGTCTTCACTGATCGCACCATCTATTTCTACAGTGGTGCCATTATTTTATAATTACTATGACTTTATAACATGTTTTCATATCAGGAGGATTAGCTTTCCTACCTAATATTAATTTTAAAAGATGTCACTTGGTAGTTTGACATGCTTATTTTTCCAGATGAGTTTTCTTAATTATTTTGCCGAGTTTGAGGGGGGAAATCTCTTGCCATTGTGTTTGGGATTGCCTTGAATTTATAGAGTAATTTGCAAAAAAATTGATGTCTTTTTCATATTGAGTCTTACCCAGGAACAAGTTATATTGTTTCATTAATTTAAGTCCTTTTTATGTTGCTCAGTAGGGTTTTAACATAGGATCTGGGATCTCTTTTTTTTTTTTTTTTTAAGTAATCTCTATTCCCAATGTGGAGCTCAAACTCATAACCCAGAGATAGTCACATGCTCTTACAAATGAGCCAGCCAGGTGCCCCAAGATCTTCATACTTCTTAATGAATTTATTCCTAGTTATTTTACTTTATTTCCTATTTTGAGTCAGAACTTTGCTTTAATGTGTTACTTGCCACATAGCAAACATTCCTCTTTATACCAGAGACAGTTCCTTCTCTACTCTCAGACCATGTGCATCTGGGGTAAACCATGTGGTTCAGGTCTAGCTCATTAAACAATCACATTCCTCTGGCTAGACTGATTGTTCAGGAATTGGAAATAATCCAAGCTGGGCTGGTTAGAGTGAATCCTGCAATTTATGTAAGAGCAACTGAGTGAAGTTACTGTTACTTTCCTGTTTGATTTGAGCCTGGGCAGATCTAGCAGTCATCTTGCCACCACATGGAGCCCGAAAATAAAATCAGAATTAAAGAGGGGCACCTGGCTGGCTCACTCGGTAGAGCACGTAACTCTTGATCTCAGACTCGTGGGTTTGAGCCCCATGTTGGATGTGAAGCCTACTTGAAAAAAAAAAAAAATAAGAAAGAAAGAAAGAGAGGGAGAAGAGAGAAAGAGAAAGAAAAAACAGCTGAGATTTGGAGAAATGCCAGGTTGGAATGAATCATCTGAGGCCTTGAATCTAACTGTGTAGCCCGTATGTTGAAGGGTAGCCAATAAATTCTGTTTTGCTAAAGCCAGTTTGAGTTGTGTTAGTGGTCACTAGCGACCAAAAAATTCTTAAGTATGCATTATGCATACATGCTAGATTTTGGTCTGAGCCAAATTTTGTCCTACAAAGTCCAAGATGTACTCATCCAGTTCTACATTATTAAGTATATTTATTAAAATAGGAATGGATAATTGAATTTTATCAAATGCTTCTTTGGGCATCTTTTGAGATTATTCTGGTGTTTTTCTTTTGACCTTAATATATAAATTATCCTAACAGACTTCCTATTATTTTGTTTTGTTTATGGTCTCAGCACAGTGCTAAGCTTATGGTAGGTCCTCAATAAATGAATGAATGAATGAATGAACTGTTGTACTCAATATACAAATATTTTACTTAAGATTTTTTACATTGATTACTAAGACTGATTTCTCGTTTCCTTTTTTAGTTTTATTTCAGGCAAGTTTTCCTATCAGTAAATTTTCCTTCCATATGCAATTGGATAATTCATTTTAAAAAGCATTAGAATTGTCTATCTTTGCTCATTTGGAAATGTTCACCTGTAGAATCGCCTATTTTTTTTTTTTTTTTAAGATTTTATTTATTTATTTGAAGAGAGAAACAGTAAGAGAGGGAACACAAGCAGGGGGAGTGGGAGAGGGAGAAGCAGGCTTCCCACCGAGCAGGGAGGGCAATGCGGGGCTCAATCCCAGGACCCTGGGATCATGACCTGAGCTGAAGGCAGACGCTTAATGACTGAGCCACCCAGGTGCCCCCAGAATCACCTATTCTTTGTCCTTTTTAGAAGATAGCTCCTTGACAATCTTAATCTCTTTCTTTTCAGGTAAACTTTGTTAATTTGTATTTTTCTAGAAAATACCCAGGTTTTCAGACTTATTTACACAAAGTTTTCATAATTCTTTTAACTTCCTCTGTGTTAGTGATAATTTTCCCCTTCTTGTTTTTAATTTTTACATTGGGATATTTCAAATTGATTTTAGGTTGTCTGAACAGGAGTTATATCCGCCAAACTAAATTTGTACCAAGAGATACACAAGGTTGTTTAGCAAACACTCTGGTAGGGATGACATAAACATGAAAAGAACTTCAGGTTAAGGATTTTTTTTTTTAAGTTTTTGGAAACAACTGAGAGTTCCGTGGGGACTTGAGTGTCTTTAAACCAGTGACGGCAGGCCTTATTCAGTATGCTCATTTCCCACTCTGATGTATGGATAAACACAATCTGACCTGAAGAGATTCTCCTCAGTGCAGCTGACACTGAGGGATTTGGGTTAAATAGATTAAGGACTTGCAAAGAGTTAGAATTACAATAGATCATTCTGAATCACAGCCATGGCAAGGAGACACTACTGGGTAATCTCTCTTTTTTTTTTTTTTAAAGATTTTATTTATTTATTTGACAGAGAGAGAGACAGCGAGAGAGGGAACACAAGCAGGGGGAGTGGGAGAGGGAGAAGCAGGCTTCCCGCCGAGCAGGGAGCCCGATGCGGGGCTTGATCCCAGGACCCTGGGATCATGACCTGAGCCGAAGGCAGACGCTTAACGACTGAGCCACCCAGGCGCCCCTGGGTAATCTCTTGAAAAAACAGAAAATCAGAATGACCAATGATACCACCAAAAGAAAAAAAAAAAAAAACCCGTCATTTCACTTTACTATCTTATGGGGGTTTAGTTCCAAAGCAGGCATGCAGGGCTGCACTTTAGTCTGGCTACGTTAAGTATTCTCCTTCTGCAGGGAGTGTAGAACATCAGTATATAAATAATTGCTGCTTGAAATGGAAAAATAAAATAAAAAAAGGGTGTGAAAAAGAGAAAATTGTCCCAAGTAGCAATCCACCCCCTCGCAGCTGTAAATTACTCATTAGTCGTTAATGTCACTGTACTGAGCTGGAGCTGAGTCAGCCACCGCCCAGGCTGCAGTGAAGCAGAATTCCATCTCCCTCATCTTTTCATTACAGGGCTTTCACTTCATGCATCAGTACCAGAGGAAAGACCAATGCTTTGTAGCAGGAATTCCATCCAAGTTGACTCTGGAACAATTTGGTTCCAAGTGAATCAATTACTCTCAGTAAAAACAAGAGGAGGAATTCCTTTCTTGCCAATTTTCTGTCAAAAATGATCTAGAAAGATAAAGTAAGAACAGATATATTTACTTTTATATCTACCTCAAGTTCTCTGGGATCTAGTTATTCTGATTCATTAATATATGCTTTGTTCCTTATGCACCATGTTTAAAGGCAAATGCTTAAAATAGAACAAATAAAGTGAAATATTCAAATTCCTTAACAATTTTGAGCAGTAATTCCTAATTTTTACAACAATTGCTATTTCCTTAGACCCTGTCAAATATGTATAAACCTAATATGTTAATAAATATGACTTCATTAATAAATAAAGCCTCTTAGGGGCACCTGGGAGGCTCAGTCAGTTAAGCATCTGCCTTTGGCTCAGGTCATGATCCCAGGGTCCTGGGATCAAGTCCCACATCGGGCTCCCTGCTCCTCGGGGAGCCTGCTTCTCCCTCTCCCTCTGCCTGCCGCTCCCCTTGCTTGTGCTCTCTCTCAAATAAATAAAATCTTTTAAAATAAATAAATAAATAAAGCCTCTTAATTTGCCTGGAAAAAAGATGTACAGTGATCCATGCAATTAAATCACACATTAAATAGTTGTCATGTATTGGTAGAAATAAAATTTAATATAATTAATGAGAAGTTTTGTTACAACTGATTTCTTGAATTTTTATATGATTTTTTACTTGGATTCTTAAAGGTAAGCTAAATATTTTAAATAGGTCTTGCTCAAACTCTCTCCCCTCACTCACTCATCTTTTCTGTTGTGTCTTCACACTTCTCACTTTACTCTTTCCACTTACCTAGGCATTATTTATTAATATTCTGATATTAGAATGTATTCTGATGATATTCTGTTATGTTAATCTCTTGCTCCAATTGTCATCACATTTTCAAAATATACCTGTATTTTTTTTCCCTCCTTTTATTGACCAGTTTGAAATACATACTCGCATTTTTTTCTCTTGCTACCGCTATAAAATCAACAAGTGGGTAAACATAATTAGATTTCATATTGTGTAGACATTCTCTGTGGGTTACTACACATGAGAAGATTTTAATATTTTTAAACAAATGATGTAGGAAAGGTACTCACCCACAGTCCCTTCTGTGCCATCTGTTTCCTTTGGGAGATAATGTGCAGAAAGGTCACTCTGAAGGACTTCGTCTGCTGTGGCTCTGGCTAAAGCAGCAGCCAAAAAGGAAGGGCAATTACTGAAAGAAAAAAGGACTATTTCAGTAAGAACTAGGAAGTAATACATTTAACATTATTACTAATTATTAACATATCTGTCTCAAAACAAATTATGTCTTTAAACGCTATTCAACACATATTTACTGAGTGCATATTATGTGCTACGGACTCTGCCTTGGCACTGGGTATTCACTGAACAACACAGACATGGCCTCTGACCCAGTAGGGCTTAAAATCTAGTTAGGGAGACAGATGATAAACAAGTAAACATACAGGACACAACTTAAAATCGGGATAAGTTTTATAAAAGAAACAGGATACAGTGATAGAGAATAATAGAGGGGGTACCTACTTAGAATGGTCAGGAATCCATATCGTGAAGGATAAGAAAGATTTGGTTCTGTGGGGGTGGGAAGTTGGGAGAGAATATTCTAGGCAGAGAAAATAGCATGTGTACAGATCCTTTCTGAGAGCTTGGTATGTGTGAGGAACTGAAAAAAGCCTAGCGAAGATGAAGTATGGTGGATAAAGAGTAAAGACGGCAGGGAATAAGGTCAGAAGGACAGGCAACTGCCAGTTAAATGAACCTTTTAGATCATGGAAAGGAATTTGGATCTCAAAGTGCAGTGAAAAGTCACTGAAGGGGGTGTCTGGGTGGCTCAGTCATTAAGCGTCTGCCTTCGGCTCAGGTCATGGTCCCAGGGTCCTGGGATCGAGTCCCACATCGGGCTCCCTGTTCAGTGGGGAGCCTGCTTCTCCCTCTCCCTCAGCTGCTCCCCCTGCTTGTGTTCCCTTTCTAGCTGTGTCTCTCTCTGTCAAATAAATAAATAAAATCTTTAAAAAAAAAAAAAGTCACTGAAGATTGTGAGCAACAGCATGCCATAACCAGACATATTAATTAAAATATGACTTTGACTGCTATGCCAAAGGAAATCAGAAAGGGGCAAGAATGAAGGAGGGTGGCCAATAAGGAGATTGTTGTAATCCGGGTGAGACTGAAAAAAAAGTGAGTATATTCTAAAGAAAGAAAATACAGAACTTGCTGATTATTGGAATATAGAGATAAGAGAAAAGAATTAAGGCTGAGTCCTGGATTTTGGTCTGAGCAACTAGGTGAATGGTGGCATCATTCACCTAGATGGAGAAACCAGGAAAAGAACAGGTTTGTGGAGGCAAAGGGTAAAGAAGAAAACAAGAATTAATTTTAGCATGTTAAGTTGGAAATATCTGTGAAATATCCTAATGAAGGTATCAAATGAAGTGAAAGTTATTAAATAGTGTGGAGCTCAGAGATGTTAGGAAATTTGGAAGTCATGAATGTATGGAGGATATTTAAAACTACTGAAATAGAGTACATCACATAGGAAGAAATTATAAAAAGAGAATTGCCTCTTGTTTTCCAAACCCTTTTAGAATAGGAAAGTTATCTCACGCCTCACCATTGTATGCTGGGGAGTTTTGGGAAGGGTGTAGTTTGCTTCTTTAGTCACCACGCTTTCACATCAAGTGGAATTATATTGAAGGAGCTTTCATCAAGAAATTGTACCCAAGGAATCTCACCTGCACTTGACCTCACTGAGTTCCTAAACCTCCAGCCTGAGCCTGAGGCCATTAAGGGATGGAACTTTGGGATACCTTACGGGGGGTGGGGGGCAAGGGGGTGTATTTTGTATGTGTGAAGGACGTGAATTGTGTGGCCAGAACAGACATGGCAGGGGTGCCTGGGTGGCTCAGGTGGTTAAGCAGCTGCCTTCAGCTCTGGTCATGAGCACAGGGTCCTGGGATTGAGCCCTGCAGCATCGGTCTTCCTGCTCAGTGGGGAGTCTGCTTCTCCCTTCCCCTGCCCTTGTGCTCTCACTTGTTCTCTCTCTCTCTCTCTCAAATAAATAAAATCTTTTAAAAAAATAAAATAAAGGGGCGCTTGGGTGGCTCAGTCGTTGAGCGTCTGCCTTCAGCTCGGGTCATGATCCCAGGGTCCTGGGATCGAGCCCCACATCGGGATCCCTGCTTGTCAGGAAGCCTGCTTCTCCCTCTCCCACTCCCCCCTGCTTGTGTTCCCTCTCTCGCTATGTCTCTCTCTGTCAAATACATAAAAAATAAAATCTTAAAAAAAATAAATATAAAAAATAAAATTAAAATTAAAAAAGGAACAGACATGGCAGACTGTTTTTCTAAAACAGGCCACAACAATATTTCTGATAGCTGGTACAGCTGCTTTGGCAGTTCCTTAAGATGTTGAAGTTATTATATAGCCCAGCAATTCCCCTTACAGGTATATATCCAAGAGAAGTAAAAACATACATCAACACAAAAACATGTGCATGAATGTTCATAGCACCATTATTCATAATAGCCAAAGAAGAGAAACAACCAACTACCCATCAACTAATTATGGATCAATAAAAGCAGTATATTCATATAATGGAATATTCTTCAGCCATAAAAGGAATAAAGTATTGATACATGCTACAATGTAGATAAACCTTGGAAACATTATGGTGATAGAAGCCAGTCACAAAAGACCACATACTCTATGATTCCATTTATATAAAAAGTCCAGAATAAGCAAATCTACAGGAACAGAGTACAGTAGCAATAGCCTAGGGCAGAGGGGTGAGGTGAGTAGGGAGTAACTGCTGATGGGTAGAAGGTTTCTTTTTGGAGTGATGAAAATGTTCTAAATCTTGGATTGTAGTGATGGTTAAACAATTATGAATGTACTAAAACCCCTGAATTGTATACTTTCAATGGGTAACTTTTGGGGCGCCTGGGTGGCTCAGTTGTTAAGCATCTGCCTTCGGCTCAGGTCATGATCCCAGGGTCCTGGGATCGAGCTCCGCATCGGGCTCCCTGCTCTGCGGGAAGCCTGCTTCTCCCTCTCCCACTCCCCCTGCTTGTGTTCCCTCTCTCGCTGTGTCTCTCTCTGTCAAATAAATAAAGAATCTTAAAAATAAATAAATAAATGGGTAACTTTTATGCTATGTGAATTATATCTCAATAAAAATGTTTAAAAAATCATTGACTTTGTTAAGAACCATTGACTAGTGGGGGTGAAAATAAGATTAGAATGGGTAAGTGGGAGGCAAGGAGGTGTGGCAGTAAGTAAAAGGTCATTTGAGGACAGGGACAGCTTGTTCTTATTTTAGAATGGTGTAGAATCTGACTGTATACTAAATAATCTAGTAGAGAAAGATTGATAGATAATGCAGGAGATAGGGGATGACCAAAGGAGTGAAGTTCCTGAGAAAGCAAGAAGAGAAGAGATCCAAAACATATCTGGAAATTGCTGACCTTTGATAGCATGAGGCACATTTCACCAGTTGGAAAAGGAAGGAAGAAAATGGGTACAGATGCAGGTAGGTTTCTAGATTTCTTAGTAGGAAAGTAAGAGAGTTCCCATCTAAAGGTTTGAGTCAACAATAACTTATTGAGGCTTACAGTGTTCCAGGCACAGTTCTGGTGCTCAGGATATAAATGACCATAAAAGACAAAAACTCCGGCCTTTGGAACCCTTCCTCATACACTGTTGGTGAGAATGTAAATTGGTGTAGCCACTACAGAACACAGCATGAAGGTTCCTCAAAAAATTAGAGATATCATACAACCTAGTAATTCCACCTCTGGGTATTTACCCAAAGAAAACCAAAACACTAGTTCAAAAAGATACATGCACCCTTATGTTTGTTGCAGCACTATTTACAACAGCCAACATAAGGAAACAACCTAAATGTCTGTCCACAGATGAACAGATAAAGAAGATGTGGTACATATACAATGGAATATTAGCTATAAAAAAGAATGAAATCCTGCCATTCACAATAACATGGATGAACCTAAGTGAAATAAGTCAAAAAAAGGACCATATGATTTCACTTATATGTGGGATCCAAAAAACAAATGAACAAACAACAGAAATAGACATAAATACGAAGAACAAACTAGTGGTTGCCAGTGGAGAGGGAGGTGGGGAAAATAGGTAAAGGGGATTAAAAGGTACTAACTCCCAGTTATAAAATAAGTTACAGGGATGAGAAGTACAGCATTGGGAATACCATCAATAATACTGTACTAAATTTATATGGTTACTATATGTGGTGAGCTTTTCATAATGTATAATTGTTGACTCACTGTGTGGTTTACCTGAAACTAACACTGTATGTCAACTATACTCTTAAAACAAAAACAAACAAACAAAAAACAAAAATAACCCATCTCTGGAGCTTACATTCTAGAGAATGGCTTCTCAATGAAGTATGGGGTTAGATCAGTAGTTTTCAAACTTTTGCAGACATCAGAATCAATTTGCAAGGCTTGTTAAAACACAAATTGCTGGGCCCCATCCCCAGAGTTTCTGACTTGGTAGGTCTTAAGTACGACTTCAGAATTTTCGTTTCTAACAAGTTCCCAGATGAGGTTCATGCTACTGGTCTAGGTACCACACTTTAAGAACCACTGGATTAGGTTATCAACTGGGTGGTGAGGGTAGAAAATATATGGGGCAGGAGGGATGAAGAGAAAGTAGATACGAAACAGACATATCAGAGAGTAGCACTGTCAGTGCTAAGAGATTGAGACAATTTTTAAATAAAACCAGTCTTTCTGGTTGTACAATTTTCTCCATCTATGTCCATGTCCTGGAATATTTGTTGGTAAAAAGAATTGTCTAGTTCATCAAGATTTGGGATTTTGCGAGTATTAATAAGTAAAGAAGAGACATTGAAATTTAGTATCTTTTTAAGCATGTGATTACAGTGTTAGACCATGAACTTTAAATTGGCTAAGAACAGACATGAATGGTAAATCAGTGTGGTCTAAATGTAATTAAACAACTGTAGTGGGAGTACTTGGGCACATAACTTAGAAGGATAAAGAAGTATTGTAGTCTGAGAACAGGATGCTTGTGTATAAGATTTTGGAGCCAGTGCAATATTTGTGATAACAAGGTTTAGGTGAGACCAAGAAAGTGAGTGGTTGAGTGGTTTAGAAACATAAAATGGCAATGTTTACATTTGACGTCCTCAGAGGGTAAAAAAAAATGGAAAATTATCTTTATCATCATTCATCAGTATTTTTCAAATTGTAGATTACAATCCATTAATGGTTAATGAAATGAACTTATGAACTGTGACCAGCATTTTTTTTTTTAAGATTTTACTTATTTACTTGAGAGAGAGAGAGAGAGAGAGAGAAAGCACAAGCAGAGGGGGTGGGTGGGCAGAGGGAGAGGGAGAGGCAGGCTCCCCACTGAGCAGGGAGCCTGAAGCGGGGCTCCATCCCAGGACCCCTGGGACTATGAGCTGGGCCAAAGGCAGACACTTTACCAATTGAGCCACTCAGGTACCCCTGATCAGCATTTTTTAATTTTTATTTATTTTTATTTTTTTTTAAAGATTTTATTTATTTATTTGAGAGAGAGAATGAGATAGAGCATGAGAGGGGGGAGGGTCAGAGGGAGAAGCAGACTCCCTGCCGAGCAGGGAGCCCGATGTGGGACTCGATCCCGGGACTCCAGGATCATGACCTGAGCCGAAGACAGTCGCTTAACCAACTGAGCCACCCAGGCGCCCCGATCAGCATTTTTTTAAAAGGAAATAGGGTACATGAGGTAAGACTAAGTATTCTGTATACACACATAAGTATATACTGAATCTTGATTATGATAAAAAAATTTTTGAAAGCCACTGCCCTTTAGCAATTATGAAATAAATTGATGACATCCCTTGAAATCCAAATGCTTTATAAGCAGTATTACCATTTCTCCTTTCATGCTAAGTTAACTAAGTTTTTCTTGATAAGTCAAGATTTTTCTTCATAAGCCTAAATAAACTCTTTGTCAGCACTGCTTGTTTTTACCTTTCTATCATGCTGTACTTTGACTAACTGGACACATCCAAATATTTTGCCTAAGTGGACTTTTAGTATACAATTACAAGATTTACTTGGTCCTTTTGTTTCAAAATTTATATTAAGATTACCTAAAAACCTTCATTGTAATCTTATTCCCTAGAATTCCTCCCCCTACCAAGAAAGAAAAAGACATCTTTAGTGTAATTATTAAAATATCTAGGATCTAAGGCTCACCAAAGGTAAAAATATGAAAACTTTAGAGAATAAGGCAAGAACCATTAGTCTCATTAATGTGTCATCTGCAATACATTTTTAGTCACAGTTAATGTAATTTTTTACTTTTTGTCAGACGGAATGAAAATATTTTCAGTGAAGCAGGGAGGAGGATTAGCTGACTAATAGCTAGATATAAAACACCAAGCTAGACACTTCACCCACATCAGCTATCTCTACCTGTCAGAAAGCTGTAACACTTAGCATGAATAAGTTCTTATGATTTTGACTCTGAAATGAAAGTGATTATTTCTGAAAAATCAGAATTGCAAATATATTTTAAAACATAGTCACATCAGGGGCACCTGGGTGGCTCAGTCGTTAAGCACCTGCCTTCAGCTCAGGTCATGATCCCAGGGTCCTGGGATCGAGCCCCGCATCGGGCTCCCTGCTCAGCGGGAAGCCTGCTTCTCCCTCTCCCACTCCCCCTGCTTGTGTTCCCTCTCTCGCTGTGTCCCTCTCTGTCAAATAAATAAATAAAATCTTAAAAAACAGAACAAAACATAGTCACATCAGAATATCTGATACAAGTCAAATAAAAGCTTATCATTAGAGCTTGTCATTTTTAAGAGAATTACCAGGAGTGACTAATATGATAATTACATAGCAAACTGCTTTCTTTCATCATTTCTCATACAGCCCTGGACAGAAGCATTTACAATGCTGATACACGAAGGTCTCAAAGTAAGGCAAATGTAGTATCAGAGAATGGCCAAAACTCACAGCAGTTTGTAGATTTGAGGTTATAAATGTTATTATCTTGAGAACATTGCTGAAGTAGAATGGGATTTGAAATTTTTTAACTCTTGCAGTGTGTGTCATTTTGAGAGACTGGCTCTTTTAAAGTCAAATTAATCATGTTAGGTCTCTCAAATAAAGTCTAAGAAAGATCCTTTGCTATTTATATATATTAACAGAATTTCTGAAGTGCTTACCATTCCTATCTTCAAGCAATTCACATCCTGAGAACAAAAGGAAATGTGTTTTCATGCATACCAATTTATTACTTTTTTGTTTGTTTAGGCATCAAAGTACAGGCTTTATATATTCATAGATAAAAATAAATCCTTGTCTAGTTTATATCTACACCATACATAAACTATGCATAGCCTTTGAACAATGTTGAAATATAATTAGGGGTCCATTTAGTTTTAATTCCAAGTTTAGTCACATAAATAAATCATGCCACTTCATTAAAGCTATTTATGTTAATGGATGCATATTTGAACTTTTGTGTATAGTGACTTTCTCAATGTTATATATTGTAAAGCAGAAATCCAGACCCTATCAAGCTTCATAAACTGAACTCTGTAATCAATCCTTGCAGTGTATCTACTAGTTAGGAAAGAATCCTTCAGATTTTGTATTGCTTATTTTCTTAAAGAGCCATACCTATGCCATAAACATAACAATACTGTCACCAACTGGTTATGAAGTTTAATATTTCAAACAAGAGAACACTATTTCCTACCCCTTTAAAAATATTTATTTACAAGACCTTATTATTCTGTCTCCATTCTATAGGCTGATAAGAGTCCTAGAATCTACATTTTCCAATAGAGAAAAGAAAAGGAGTCGGATTGGAATTGAATCTGAAAGGTTGCTTTTTCTAGCACTGTATATCACCATCTTGGTATAGAGCAGAAACCACAATAAATTATTTTGGCATAAAAACATTTACTTTGCATTCATTTTCAAATATCATGCATAAATAAGTCCTGTCAGATGGACAGGATAGTATTTTAGTCAGATCTTTTTCTAAGTTGACTTGTTAGTATCTTCCACATGCATATCAAGACAATATACATTTTAAGGCTGCAAAGGAAGCATTTTCATTACAATACCAAACCTACACAAATCACTAAAGACATTATTAGATAAATTAGAGGTTTAAAAGTACATCCTTCCTGACACTGGCAATGTGGGAGTTGGCACAGCCCCCACAGCTGTGTTTCAGCCGTCTTGGCAAAGCACTGCCAAGGTAATAAAAATTCCTGAAGGTGGGAAGTTTCCATCAATTAACTTTGAGAGACTCGTCTAGAGCAGCCTCATCTCAGCCCACGTGTTAGGATGATTCTGTCTACTCAGTACATCCTTGCTAGGGTGACAGTCACTTAAATGTTGAATTTCTGATTACCAGCCCCCCCCAACAAGTTAATCATATGTATTGTAAATCTAGAACAACACATTAAACTAAAATTAAAAAGGCAAAGTCTCCACCTGACTTTGTATTCTTTCTCTTAGTGGACTAAACAGAGTTAAAATTAGGGCTGATTTTTTTTCTCTTTAAGCTATTTTCTTTCCTTCTATAGCAACCTCGAGGAATGCCACCTGGAGTCAACGGACAGTAATGCCCACATGTCACAGTTTCTCTTAGTTAGCTCTTCTGAATCTAAATGATGTTACCTACCACATGACTAGTTCCCGCAGTTCTGAGTTTGGGGTTCTCACAACAGAAATCTCAGTCCCTACTGCTGCTCTCAGTGTAATCTTAACAACCATTTGTTCACACTGACCAGGCTGACATTTAAGCAAAAACAACAGTATCATAAGTTTTCTGTGAATAGCAATCTAGATGCTACACACTTACTTACCCAAGGTCAAAATACCACTAGGGCCACAAGACCACAAAAAGAAGAGGGTTTGGCAGTAACCGTCTTTCTTGTCATCCTTACTCCATGACCAAAGGAATTAAACAGCACAAATTTACTGAAACTTGTCAATATCACCAATGTGACCTTCCTGTTGCTAAAACCTACAGTCTCGGGGCGCCTGGGTGGCTCAGTCGTTGAGCACTTGCCTTCGGCTCAGGTCATGATCCCAGGGTCCTGGGATCGAGCCCCGCATCGGGCTCCCTGCTCAGCGGGAAGCCTGCTTCTCCCTCTCCCACTCCCCCTGCTTGTGTTCCCTCTCTTGCTGTGTCACTCTCTGTCAAATAAATAAATAAAATCTTTAAAAAATAATAAAAAAAAATAAAAAAAAATAAAACCTACAGTCTCTTCTCCCATCTGACTCATTTAGGAGCTACCAAGTGACTGGCTGCTACCTGCTCATCATGCCCTCCACTTTTATACACCTTCTTCTCTAGGCTTCAAGATCATCACACTCTCTTATATAACTCTTAGGATTCTGTCTTCTCAATCTCCTTTGATGGTTCTTCCTCTCCTCCCTGCACTTGTAATTCCTCTCATTATTGTAAATCTTTTCCTTTTTGCACAGCCTTTATACTTTCCTAGTATACTACATGCATTTTTTTTTTTTTAAAGATTTTATTTATTTGAGAGAGAGAGAATGAGAGAGAAAGAACACATGAGAGGGGATAGGGTCAGAGGGAGAAGCAGACTCCCTGCCAAGCAGGGAGCCCTATGCGGGACTCGATCCAGGGACTCCAGGATCATGACCTGAGCCGAAGGCAGTCGCTTAACCAACTGAGCCACCCAGGCGCCCCCTATATGCATTTCTTATTGTGTTTATTGTTTATGTCTCCTCTTCCCACCTGACTGCAGATGTTTTTATCTGTTTTTGGTGATTGATGTCTAATGCCCAGATCAGTGCCTGGCACACAATGATCAATATTTGCTGAATGAATAAACTTCTGTTTTTCTGATTTATACATGTTTAAGCCATTCCCTAACTCCTTAGAATGAATGTTCCTTAACAGTAGAAAGTCAATACATTTATGAAAGCGTATTCCATATAACAATGTTGAGGTCTTACATGTAGGCTATGAAACAGGCTAGTATCAGTAAACAGGTGATAACCATTGGCAAAAAGGAATGAGGGTCATATTTACACTTTTGTTGTCAACTCAAACGGTTTGTGCTGACACCTCACTTAACTTAGACTTTAGTCCCTCTCATTAAGAGATAATGTATTTAAAATTCGAAAGTATGTATGGCTTCTTAATAGGAATTCTACTTCAATATTTTGAAACAATTGACCAGTCTTAGGGAAGCAGGGAGTAGCAGGAGGACCCTGGGCTTGCCTCATCCCTCAAACACAGCTAGATCAACATCAAATCATTTTGAACAACTAAGAAATCGATCTGAGGATTAAGAAAACTGAACATTTGGAGGGAGAGAACATAGCAGACGCAAGGTTTGGAGATGTGAATTGGGGGAGAGATAAGCCACGGTGCCACAGAGGGGAGGGAGCCCTTTTCCCGGAGAGAAGTCAGGGAGAGAGGGAGAAAGCAGGACAAAGAACAGCGCATAGGGTTCCAGAAGACACTGAGGTGTGGGGGTCCCCTAGGTTGCACTGGGAGAGAATGCTCCCCTTCTTGGAGTACATTTGGAAAAGGGTATTTTGTCTCTCCAAGGACAAAAGGCTCACTGAGCATCATTGAGCACTGTTCCAACAGCAGGGGATGGAGGCGAGCAGAGGGCAGATAACCTGGTCACAACTTTTCCCTGTGCTTCATCATAGATTCCAGCCACCATGTGTGTGCCATGTGACTTCTTTTCTGGGACAGAACAGTGCCAGGTGCAGCACTGCAGGGCTCTCCTTGGGGGAGGGGAGCGGGTCCACACCTTGCCGGGTCTTTTAAGATTTGGAGATTTTGAATCCCAGTCCATGGCCAGAGATAAAACACAGGAGAACTGTGGTGCTGGGCATGCCCACAGCCAGGCACAGACAGGTTGAGGGTAGGGATCTGACAGAAGCCTGGGCCACAAGAGGGGAGACTGTTTGCTTTTCTGTGAGGGCCTCCTGAACAGCAGTGGCCCCAAGTCCCCCTGTCTAGGACGAGAGGGCAGGGTGACGCCATCTTCCACTCCTCTCACCGCACCCCCCCTCCCAGCATGGATCAGAAAGAAACACAGCACCTCCAGTGGAGGCTGGAGTCACTTACACCAAACCCCACTCCCCTGTGCCCAGCAGGGGCATCTTTATTAAGGCAGGTCTGACTGTGAGCCAGCGCAGTGGGCCTCTCTCTCAGAAGAACAATACAGGCCCCCGCATGTACCAAGTCTACTGATCACAGAATGCTCCAAAGCCTCAGCTCCAGTTCTGGTGGAAATAGGACCAGCATTTCTTTTTTTTATTTTTTAATTTATTTTAATTTATTATTATTTTATATATATATATATTTTTCCTTTTAATTTGGAATGAGGCTTATAGTTTTTTGTTCATTTGTTGGTTTGTTTCCTTTTTTCATTTTTTGGATCAGGCTTTTTTTTTTTTCCTCTTTTCCTTTTTCCTTTCTTTTTCTTTGGAATCAGGCTTATAATTTTTTGTTTGTTTCTTTGCTTTTTTGTTCCTTTTTCTTTTCTCTTTTCTTGGATCAGGCTTCCCCCCCCACCCCCACCCAAAAATCGGGTTTATCTTAACAAACAAATCAAAGCACATCTAGTTAAAGGTCCAAACACTCCCCACTGCAAGCAAGGAGGAATTCTGTAGAGGACTGACCTGTGGGAAAGAGCAACCAAAACACAATAGCAGAGTGCATACAGCATACACCGGAAACATTTCCTGAGGCGCCAGGCTCTGGACAGTGTATCACCCCTTCTTACTATAGTATTACTCTCAGGAGCAGAAAACATAACAAGCTTTCATAAAAGCAAAAGACAGAAACCTAGACATAATGACAAGATGGAGGAATTCTCCCCAAAAGAAAGACCAAGTAGAAATCACACCCAGGGATTTGCTCAAAACAGATACAAGCAATATATCTGAACAAGAACTTAGAACAACAGTCATAAAATACTAGCTGGGCTTGAAGGAAGCAAAGACAACATCAGGGAAACCCTGGCTGCAGAGATAAAAGACCTAAAAACTAGTCAGGTCAAAATAAAAAATGCTATAACTGAGAAGCAGAACCAATTGGATGTAATCACAACGAGGATGGAAGAAGCAGAGGATCAAGTAGGATATAGAAGTTAAAATTATGGAAAATAATGAAGCTGAAAAGAAAGAAAACTATTAGATCACAAATATAGACTTAGGAAACTCAGCAATTCCACAAAGGGCAATAAGATCCATGTCATAGGAGCCCTAGAAGGAAGAGTGGGAACAAGAGGCAGAAGGTTTATTTGAACAAATTTTGGCTGAGAACTTCCCTAATCTGGGGAAGGAAATAGGCATTCAAGTCCAAGAGGCACAGAGAATTCCCCTCAAAATTAATAAAAACAGGTCAACACCAAGACATATCATAGTGAAACTTGCAAAATACAAAGATAAAGAGAGAATTCCAAGAGCCGCTAGGGACAAAAATCCTTAACCTACAAGGGCAGACACCTAAGGTTAGCAGCAGGTCTGTCCGCAGAAATTTGGCAGGCCAAAAGAGAATGGCATGATATATTCAACATGCTGAATGGAAAAAATATGCAGCCAAGAATACTCTATCCAGCAAGGCTGTCATTCACAACAGAAGGAGAGAGAAAGACTTTCCAAGATAAGCAAAAACTAAAGGAGTTCATGAACACTAAACCACCTCTATAGGAATTATTAAAGGGGACTCTTTGAGTAGGAAAGAGAGACCAAAAGCAACAAAGACTAGAAGGAAATCTATACGGACAGCAACTTTACAGGTAATACAATGGCACTAAATTCATATCTATCAATAATTACTCTGAATGTAAATGGACTAAATGTTCCAATCAAAAGACATCGGGTTTCAGAATGGATAAAAAAAAAAAACAAAACCCATTAATATGCTGCTTACAAGAGACTCATTTTAGACCCTAAGACATCTCCAGATTGAAAGTGAGTGGGTGGAGAACCACCTGTCATGCTAGTGAACATCAAAAGAAAGCTGGAGTAGCCATACTTATATCAGACAAACTAGATAAACTAGATAAACCAAAGACCATAATAAGAGATGAAGAAGGGCACTATATCATAATAAAGGGGTCTATCCAACAAGAAGATCTAACAGTTATAAATATTTATGCCTTCAAATTGGGAGCTGCCAAATATATAAATCAATAACAAACTTAAAGAAACTCACTGATAATAATACAATAATAGTAGGGGACTTTAACACCCCACTCACAGCAATGGACAGATCATCTAAGCAGAAGATCAATAAGGAAACAATGGCTTTGAATGACACACTGGACCAGATGGACTTAACAGATATATTCAGAGTATTTCATCCCAAAGCAGCAGAATACACATTCTTTTTGAGTGCACATGGAACGTTCTCCAGAACAGATCACATACTGTGTCACAAATCAGGCCTCAACAACTACAAAAAGGGGACACCTGGGTGGCTCAGTCGGTTAAGTGTCTGCCTTCGGCTCAGGTCATGATCCCAGGGTCCTGGGATTGAGTCCCACATCAGGCTCCTTGCTCAGCGGGGAGCCTGCTTCTCCCTCTGCCCACTGCTCCCCCTGCTTGTGTTTGCTATCACTCTCAAATAAATTAATTTTAAAAAAACTACAAAAAGATTGAGATCATATTTCATGTATATTTTCAGACCACAACACTATGAAAAACAGAAACAACCTAATCTTATACCTAAAGGAGCTGTGAAAAGAACAGCAAATAAAACCTAAAACAAGCAGAAGGGAAATAATTAAGATTAGAGCAGAAGTAAATGATATAGAAATCAAAAAATAGAACAGATCAACAAAACTAGGAGCTGGTTCTTTGAAAGAATTAACAAAACTGATAAACCCCTAGCCAGACTTATCCCAAAGAGAAAGGACCCAAATAAATAAAATCACGAATGAAAGAGAAAAGATCACAACCAACACCGCAGAAATACAAACGACTAAGAGAATACTACGAACAATTATATGACAAAAATTGGGCAATCTGGAAGAAACAGATAAATTCCTAGAAACATATAAACTACCAAAACTGAAACAGGAAGAAATAGAAAATTTGAACAGACACATAACCAGCAAAGAAATTGCATCAGTAATCAAAAATCTCCCAACAAACAAGAGTCCAGGGCTGGATGGCTTCCTAGGAGAATTCTACCAAACATTTAAAGAATAACTGATATCTATTCTTCTGAAGTTGTTCCAAAAAATAGAAATGGAAGGAAAACTTCCAAACTCATTCTACGAGGCCAGCATTACCCTGATTCCAAAACCAGACAAAGACTTCATTAAAAAGAATTACAGGGGCGCCTGGGTGGCTCAGTCGTTAAGCGTCTGCCTTCGGCTCAGGTCATGATCCCAGGGTCCTGGGATCGAGTCCCACATCGGGCTCCCTGCTTGGCGGGAAGCCTGCTTCTCCCTCTCCCACTCCCCCTGCTTGTGTTCCTGCTCTCGCTGTCTCTCTCTCTCTGTCAAATAAATAAATAAAATCTTTAAAAAAATAAAAAAAATAAAAAATAAAAATAAAAAAAAAAGAATTACAGACCAATATCCCTGGTGAACATCGATGCAAAAATTCTCAAGATACAAGCCAAGAGGATCCAACAGTACATTAAAAGGATTATTCACCACGATCAAGTGGGATTTATTCGTGGGCTACAGGGGTGGTTCAATATTTGCAAATCAATCAATGTGATATACTACATTAATAAAAAGAAAGGGTAAGAACCATATGACACTCTCAATAGATGCAGAAAAAGCATCTGACAAAATACAGCATCCTTTCCTGATTAAAAAAACCCTCAAGAAAATAGGGATAGGGTGCCTGGGTGGCTCAGTCGTTAAGCGTCTGCCTTCGGCTCAGGTCATGATCCCAGGGTCCTGGGATCGAGTCCCACATCGGGCTCCCTCCTCGGGGGGAAGCCTGCTTCTCCCTCTCCCACTCCCGCTGCTTGTGTTCCTGCTCTTGCTATCTCTGTCTCTGTCAAATAAATAAATAAAATCTTAAAAAAAAAAAAAAAGAAAGAAAGAAAATAGGGATAGAGGGTGCCTGGGTGGCTCAGTTGGTTAAGCGGCTGCCTTCAGCTCAGGTCATGATCCCCGGTGTCCTGGGATGGAGTCCTGCATCGGGTTCCCTGCTCAGCAGGGGAGCCTACTTCTCCCTCTCCCTCTCCCTCTCCCTGCCGCTTCCCCTGCTTGTGTGCTCTCTCTGTCAAATAAATAAAAATCTAAAAAAATAATAAAATAATTTAAAATGTTGCACCTTGTTTAAAAAAAAAAAAAGAAAATAGGGATAGAAGGAACATACTTCAACATCATAAAGGCCATATACGAAAGACCCACAGCTAATATCCTCAATGGGGAAAAACTGAGAGCTTTTCCCCTAAGATCAGGAACACAACAGGGACGTCCACTCTCACCACTGTTGTTCAACACAGTACTGGAAGTTCTAGCCTCAGCAAACAACAAAAAGAAATAAAAGGCATCCAAATCAGCAAGGAAGAAGTCAAACTTTAACTCTTCACAAATGACACTCTATGTAGAAAACCCAAAAGACTCCACCCCAAAATTGCTAGAACTCATACATGAATTCAGAAAAGTCACAGGATATAAAATCAAGGTACAGAAATCTATTGCATTTCTATACACAAAAAATGAAGCAACAGAAAGAGAAATTAAGGAATCAATCCCATTTACAATTGCACCAAAAACCATAAGATACCTAGGAATAAACCTAATCAAAGAGGTAAAAGATCGGGCGCCTGGGTGGCTCAGTTGGTTAAGCGACTGCCTTCGGCTCAGGTCATGATCCCGGAGTCCTGGGATCGAGTCCCACATCGGGCTCCCGCCTCGGCGGGGAGCCTGCCTCTCCCTCTGACCCTATCCCCTCATGCTGTTTCTCTCTCTCTCAAACAAAAAAAAAAAAAAAAATTAAAAAAAAAAAAAAAAAAAAAAAGAGGTAAAAGATCTGTACTCTGAAAACTATAAAACTTTTATGAAAGAAATTGAAGACACAAAGAAATGGAAAAATATTCCATGCTCATGGATTGGAAGAACAAATATTGTTAAAATATCTATACTACCCAAAGCAATCTACACATTCAATGCAATCCCTATCAAAATACCACCAGCATTTTTCACAGAGCCATAACAAACAATCCTAAAATTTATGTGGAATCACAAAAGACCCTGAAAACCAAAGCAAACTTGAAAAAGAAAAGCAAAGCTGAAGGAGTCACAATTCCAGATTGCATCTTACTATGTTTTTCGGAAGTGCATGTTCTCCTTTTTGCTGCTTCCAATATGCTCTACTGTGGGTAAAATGCTATTAAACAGCATCACATGTTACAGAGAAATCATTTGTGAAAGGAAGAGTCAACCAATATGGCAAACTTCATTGTTGTCTTGTTTTAAGAAATTGCCACAGCCACCCCAACCCTCAATAACCACTACCCTAGTCAGTCAAGAGCCATCAATATCAAGGCAAGACCCTCCACCCACAAAAAGATGACAACTTGCTGAAAGGTCAAATGATGGTTAGCATTTTTTAGCAATATAGTATTTTTATTAAGGTAGGTACCTAGGTGTTTGTTTAGACATGTTGCACACTTAATAGACTACAGTATATTGTAAACATAACTTTTATATGCACTGGGAAACAAAATTTTGACTTACTTTATTGTGATACTTGCTTTATTGTGGTGGTCTAGATCCAAACCCACAATTTCTCCAAGGTATGGCTATATTTTATTCTTAACTGCTTCCTAGACAACAGATTGGCAACCACAAGTTGCTAATAATACCGGGTCTCTTTCCTCACATTGCTTTATTCACATTTTAAAAAAACACAGTATATTTCCAATTCCTCATCCAGCTTCTCCTCTCCTCAAGACACTGAGAACTTCTTGTTGGCAGCCTATGAATGTTTCCAAAATTGTTTATTTTTGCTCCTCAGGGCACACCACCTATTGGCTTTTACGGAGACCTGCAAATGTAGGCAAACTATTTCGTCATTCTCTCAAACTCACTTGGCCTTTGTTACATTTGACAGCCCTTACTCAATTTTGTGATTTGGTGTTAGAGATATTTCCTACTCTTACTGAAGATGGAGTTTGCATTTTTCTATCTTTTTCATCCTTCTTCCTCCCCATCCCCTCCCCCCCCGGTGATTTCTCAGAGAAGCAGACAATGTCATTATTCCACTATTTTAAAACCTTTAGTGAGCCCTTATTTTTTAATAGGGATTGAACTCCTTTTCAGAAAGAATGATAGTTACTCTCATAATACAGAGACACATGCATCAACTCTATCTTGATTCTTGAGTAAACAAGATAAAATGATACTTTCTTGAAGGAGTGAGTTGAATCAAATGCATTCAACTATGAAGCATAATAAACTAGGGAAATAAGTGATTCCAGAAGAAAAACTGAATGTGTGAGAAATCTATTCTAAACCCAGATTCTATGTATTTAATTTATCCTATGACCTTGTATTAGGCATTTTGCCCTCAGATTGTTCTCTGTAAACTTAAAATCTTTGTTTGTAGCATGTATTTTGGGCAGAATTTAGAAATCCCATTTAAATTTACATTTATAACAATTAAGTAATTTTGAGAGTTAATATCAAATCAACCAAAAACTTATGAAGTGTTTACAATTCATCTTCCTGCCCTCTAAATTATTCCAATAAGCCTAAGGAAAATTCAAGCCAGGCAAAATCTGCAGCAGGTTGTAGAGCCCTTCCTAGTCTAAATAGCTAACATATGTGCAAAACCAACTGCATTCGCCAAAATGTAAGTCAGTCACTGAGGAGGAAAAGCTGTGATGTATTTTCCTACTTTATTTTATTATGATTTTTAAAGTAATCTCTACACCCAATGTGGGGCTGGAACTCATGACCCCAAGATTAAGAGCTGTGGGCTCCCCTGACTGAGCCAGCGAGGTGCCCCTTTCCTACTTTATTTTAATCACACATGATTATACAGAAATTCCAACAAATGGTCTGGCAGATACTTGCTTTTTATAAATTGTGGTAAAACCTCAAGTAAATTCTCAGGACAGAGGTAGGAGGAAAAATGTCTGATATTGAAAATAATGACAATTTATCCCTTTATTAAGACCTCCCAGGCTGCCTGGTTGGCTTAGTCGTTAAGCCTCTGCCTTTGGCTCAGGTCATGATCCCAGGGTCCCGGGATCAAGCCCCACATCAGGCTTGCTGCTCGGTGGGAAACCTGCTTCTCCCTCTCCCACTCCCCCTGCTTGTGTTCCTGCTCTATCTCTCTCTCTCTCAAATAAATAAATAAAATCTTAAAAAAAAAAAAAAGACCTCCCAAACTTACCAGAATTTGAAATGATGAGTTAAGATTAGATAAACAAGTTACTTCTCAATGGTGCATATAAACAAAATAACATGATAACATAAAGAAATCCAACAGTGTTCTATGTATAGCTCCCTAGACCTTTCACTTTAAAAAACGTTTTGTATAGAGAATAAGGAATGTGGATCTTTTTATTTTGCAATCCTAGACCAGCTAGAGACTAGATGCTAATTGACCTTTTAACTTTTCTCAGTGGCCACATTTTGGTTATCGATGTACCTAGAAGTATGTAAATCAAATTAAATTTTCTTCTGGACACACACACACACACACACACACACAAACACACAATCCAGCAGCATTTCATATGAGTTCTGTGAAAACTTACATCCAGCCAGAAACATAATAGAGGTTTTTGCTTACTTTGCTTTACTCTGTGGAGTAAATAAGGAAGGAACTGCTTTTGGGTATCAAATGCTTTTTTCCCTTCTTAATATTCTATTATGAAAACTCTCAAATGTACAGAAAAGTAATAGAATTTTACAGTGAACATTCATATACCCATCACTTAGACTCTTCCATTAATATTTTGCTACCCACCTATCCATTGATTAATCCACCTTATTTTTTGTTTTAAAGCAACATACAGGTATCAATATACTTTTTTTTTTCTTAAGATTTTATTCGTTTATCTGTTAGAGAGAGAGAGAGAACACAAGCAGGGGGAGTGGCAGGCAGAGGGAGAAACAGGCTCCATGCTGAGCAGGGAGCCCAATATGAGACTCGATCCCAGGACCCTGGGATCATGACCTGAGCCGAAGGCAGACACTTAACCGACTGAGCCACCCAGACGTCCCTAGTATACTTCCCTTTAAACACTTCAGTATGCAGGGGCGCCTGGGTGGCTCAGTTGGTTAAGTGTCAGCCCTTCGGCTCAGGTCATGATCTCAGGGTCCTGGGATGAAGCCCCACTTTGAGCTCTGATCAGTGCAGAGTCTGCTTCGCCCTCTCCTTCCGGCCCTCCTCACCCACGCTTGTTCTTGCTCTCAAATAAATAAAATCTTTTTAAAAAATTTAAACACTTCAATATGCATATAATTAACTAGAATTCAGTATTTATTTACAAGTTTTAGTAAAATTCACCTGTAATAACATATACAAATCTTATATGTACTTTCACTGAATTTAGACAAGTCCCTATCAAGATATAGGATATCATCATTTCTCAAGAAATTTCCTTCATTCCTTTCTAGTCAATCACCACTCCCAGCCTTCCACTGTTCTTACCTTTTTCAACCATAAAATAGTTTTACTTCTTCTTGAACTTCATATAAACAGATTCATATAGCATGTGTTCTTTTAAGGTTTCTTTCACTCAGCAAAATGTTTTTGAAATTCAGCCGTATTCCTGTACATCAATAATCCATTCCTTTTTTATTACTGAGAGCTTTCCATTGTGTTAACATACTACAGTTTATTTATTCTCCTTTTGGTGGACATATGGGTGATATCCAGTTTGGGACTATGATGAATAAAGCTGCTATAAACATTCTTGTGTGAGTCATTCTGTAGACATATGTTTTCATTTCTCTTGGAAACACCTAAGAAGCAATGGAATTGCTGGGTCATAGGATAGGTGTATGTTTAGTTTTATAAGAAGCTATAGATCTTTTCCCAAAGTGATTGTATCATTTTTACATGCCCATTGACAATGTATAGAATTCTGGTTTTTCCACATCTTCATCAGCATTTGGTGTTGTCAGTTCTTTTAATTTTAGTAATTCTGGTGCATATGTAGTAGTATCTTGTTGAGACTTTACTTTGCCATCAAATCATTTTTAAAAACTTAATATAATAAATAATATAATAATACATAATAATAAATATAATTTCTCTCAAATGTCAAATAGTCCTGATAACAATATCAGAATGCTTCTAATCTGAATAGAAAATTTTTCCATACTAGTAGGCTTTCTTGTTTCTGGTTTTTTTCTTGCCAAACAAAGCAATTCTACTTTAAAAAGCAAACACATAGTTAACGGACAATCTTTTAGTACACCTATATTAATGGGCATGGTCATATAAATTTGATATTTCCAAGTAAGCAAAAAACAAATGTCACACATTAACTAATTAGTATCTGATAACCCTGATAATACCTTGATACTCAATACCCCAATAATCTTAGGTTTAAAGCAGAAATAGCCATTTAAGTCATGAATGGATGCTAAGGATAGAAAACAGTGATAGAAAAGAGAATAGAGGATATCATTTTATGAAAACAAAATGCTTGAGGTGGTCATAAGAGGGGAAAATATGACATAAAACAAGGAAAATGTCTGATCATGGAACTTAGCAACAGCAGTATGTGTCAAGAAATGTTACAGAATTGCAAATCTATATAAACTGTTGAGTTAGTAAATTCATTATCAGACTAAGGATGTAGTAAAGTAAAAATTACTGAAGGTAAGTGCAATTAAAAAGTGAATACCTAAAACTGGTTCCACCAAAAAGATGTATTATTTTCATCATCATAGCCTTACAAAGATAGTATACTTTATATCACCTTCCAGTAAAAGATAACCTTTATTTTTTTTTATAAACACAGGCTATTCCTTAAAACATTTTCTACGAAGTTGTATTCATGGTAAATCAATCAATATACCTTTAGAAATTTTCACTTTTACTTCCCTGAGCACAGCAAGTGCTACGTAATAGCTTAAAAATAGAACAAAGAAAAATGTGGGCCTCCAAATTTTACCTAGCTAAAGAATTAGTATCAGTAGTAGAATATGTTATGGGCTAAACTGTGTTGCCCCAAAATTTGTATGTTGAAATCCTAACCGCCAGTAGCTTATGATGTGACTATATTTGGCAACAGGGCCTTTAAAGAGGTAATGACTTCATTTTAACTTAAAGTGAACCTAATCCAATATGACTTGTGTCCTTATAAGAAAGAGGACATCTGGCCACATCCAGGTACAGAGAGAACACAATTGTGAAGACACAAGGAGATGACAGCCACCTATACAAGCCAAGGAGATCCCCCTGCTTGTGTTCCCTCTCTCGCTGTACCTCTCTCTGTCAAATAAATAAATAAAATCATTAAAAAAAAAAAAAACAAGCCAAGGAGAAAGGTCTCAATAGAAGCCAATTCTGCTGACACCTTGATCTTGGACTTCTAGCCTACAGAACTGTGAGAAAATAAATTTCTGGTAATTGACCCACCAAATCTATGACACATGGCTATAGTAGCCCTGGAAAACTAATACAGTTTAAAACTAATGGTGTAAATACTTTCATATTAAAATCTGGTATTTATCAAACTTTTTTCTTTTAGTTCCAGACTAATTTCTTTAAAATCCTGGCCCTTGCTACTTTTAATGGGCGCCCTAGCAGGAAAGCAGTATGAAAGTAGGAACCATTCAGATTAGAAAGAATACTGACCTGTGACTCAAGAGAACAGGTCTTTTAATCATACTGTACTTCACTTATACATCAATGAAGTGTGGAATTATGGTACCCTTACCATTTCTTTCTAGCATCTATATATCTCTGTTCCATACTTTTAACCTTAACTGTTTACCATCCAACTATAAAATGAGCCTTTCAAGGTATAATCTTGATAATGAGATCATGAGAGACTTCTAAAGATAGAGAAAAAAGTATTACTCAATGTTAAACCAAGAAGTAAATTTACTTGAGGTGACAATGTTATAATAACAAAGGCACCTGATATATCTATTTCGGGAAACTAAGGACAGTGAAGAAACTGCAATTCAACCACTTCACCAAAAACTCCATTGTTTTTGTAAAGGTAGCTGCAGGAGGCCAAAAGACTGAAAATACTGTATAGCTAGTTTAAAAGTAAGTAATACATCTCTATAGTATAAAAATAAATACATTTGAAAGCAAAGCTATTTATTACAAGTCCATAGATTCTGACAAATCTAGATCAGAGAGGGAGACAAACCATGAGACACTCTTGACTCCGGGAAACAAATTGAGGGTTGCAGAAAGGGAGGTGGGTGGGGGGATGGGGTAACTGGGTGATGGGCGTTAAGGGGGCATGTGATGTGATGAGCACTGTGTATTATAAGCAACTAATGAATCATTGAACACTACATCAAAAACTAATGATGTACTATATGTTGGCTAATTGAATTTAAATAAAAATAAATAAAAATTTTTAAAAACTAAATTGTGACTTAAGACCTCAAAAGGAAAGCATAAAAATCTCTGATTTGATGTTAATCAACATTTTTAAAATCAAGAGTTTTATTTTTCATGTTATAATTAAAATAACTTGCTTTTAAGTATACATTTATTTTATACATTTGAGTTGATAATATTATAAAGTCAATTGTACTAGAAAATGAGGTTGTTTTAATTAAGGTAACTACTTTAAATCTGAAGTTGTGTGTAGTGTTGCAAACTTATATCTGCCTTAACACCTAGTTGTTTTTCTCTATTTTGTTTTTGTTATGTTGTATCAAAGACAATCCAATTTCCAAATTATATGTAAATAGTAACAGTTGTTCAGAAATCGATTTCTCCTAAAATCTCAAGCTACTCTTCAATTAAATAGAAACAGCAAAGTTTATTAGGAGATGAGTACAAACACACACAAAATAATGTGGCACAATTAATGGTTGTAGTCTCTAAGGGTATTAATATTTGATTGCGTTTATTATAAATTGTAGATAGTACATATAAAAACCAATATATATATGAATATATGTACATATAACATGTACTTATATGTACATATATTTTTCAAGTATATAAAAAATAAAAATATATAAAAGGACTTAATATTATAAAACAGCAGTACTCTTCCCTCTCTTTTAGTTCTGTTTACTAGAAACAAACAGTAAGTCAATTATAATACTTTGAATTTAGATTAACACAAACCACTTAAATAACATTACTATACAATACGCACTTGGGGGAGGGAGGGAAGAAGAGTATACAGAAATCGATACTCCATATACTGCTGATGAGAATATAAATTGATGAAAATGTTTTGAAGACCAATATGGGTAGATCTAGTATATTTTTAAGAAATCTAATATTTATAAAGTACACATATCTTTCAACCTAGCATTAGAAATTTATCCTACTGATAAAGGCATAAAAGTACTCCCAAGACATACATTTAAAGATATTCACTACGGCAAAAACCTAAAAACAATCCAAATGTCCTCCCAATAGGTCACTGATTAAATACAATGGAACATAATGCAGGCAATAAAAAGAATAAGTTAAATCTATATATTCTGCTGCAGAGAGATGTCCAAGATATATTATTTTTTATTTTTTTTAATAAATTTTTTTTTTAAGATTTTATTTATTTTGACAGAGAGACAGAGAGACACAGCGAGAGAAGGAACACAAGCAGGGGGAGTGGGAGAGGTAGAAGTAGGCTCCTGGCTGAGCAGGGAGCCCAATGCAGGGCTCTATCCCAGGACCCCGGGATCATGACCTGAGCCGAAGGCAGACGCTTAATGACTAAGCCACCCAGGCATCCCAAGATATATTATTTTTTAAAGATTTTATTTATTTATTTTAAAGAGAGAGAGACTGAGACAGCAGGAGCGGGGAGGAGAGGGAGAAGCAGGCTCCCTGCGAAGCAGGGAGCCTGATGTGGGGCTCAATCCCAGGACCCTGAGATCATGACCTGAGCCCAAAGCAGATGCTTAACCGACTGATCCACCCAGGAGCCCCCCAAGATATATTATTAAGAGAAAGAAGTAAGATAATAGTATTAGTATTTTAAAAATGGATTTAGATGTTAACACATACACATAGTTCTAAGTAAGTGGACGGTTACCTTTGGGTAGTAGGAATGAAAAGTTAGGGGACTTTATACTTTTCATTTTCTGTATTATTTAAATTTTTAATCATAACATAGTATTACTTTTATAAATAAAATAAATAAATAAATGGCATAACCAGGAAGCCTGGCAGCTTTTATTATACGAGCTATTTAGAAATCCTAGGTAACCATGTGGCTAGGGTTGAGAATCATCTGCTTTAAGTAAGTCAAGCAGAGAAAATCAATTATCATATAGTTTCACTCATATGTGGAACATAAGCAATAGCACGGAGGACCATTGGGGAAGGGAGGGAAATCTGAAGGGGGAGAAGTCAGAGAGGGAGACGAACCATGAGAGACTATGGAACCTAGGAAACAGACTGAGGGTTTTAGAGGGGAGACTGGGGTGGAGGGATGGGGTAACAAGGTGATGGGTACTAAGGAGAGCACATGTGGTGATGGGCACTGGATGTTATATGCAACTAAGGAATCATTGAATGCTACATCAAAAACTAATGATGTACTATACAGTGGCTAACTGAACATAATAAAAAAATGAAAATAAATTAAAAAATAAGCTTACATAAATAGCAAAAAAAAAAAAAAAAAAAAGAATCAGTCTAATGGGGCACCTGGGTGGCTCAGCTGGTTGAACATCCGACTCCCGATTTCAGCTTGGTTGTGGTCTTGGTGTTGTGAGATGGAGCCCCACATCAGGCTCCATGCTCAGAGTGGAGTCTGGTCGAGATTCTCTCTCTCCCTCGGCCTCTGTTCCTCCCCCCACTTGCGTGCTTTCTCTCTCAAAACATAAAATAAAAATAAAATCTTTGGGCACCTGGATGGCTCAGTTGGTTAAGCGACTGCCTTCGGCTCAGGTCATGATCCCGGAGTCCCGGGATCGAGTCCCACATCAGGCTCCCTGCTCGGCAGGGAGTCTGCTTCTCCCTCTAACCCTACCCCCTCTTGCGCTCTCTCTCTCAAATAAATAAATAAAATCTTTAAAAAAATAATAAAATAAAATCTTTTTTTAAATTTTATTCATTTATTTGACAAAGAGAGAGAGAGAGTGAGTGCACAAGCAGGGGGAGCAGGAGAGGGAGAAGCAGGCTCCCTGCTTGGCAGGGAGCCCAACTCGGGGCTCGATCCCAGGACCCTGGTATCATGACCTGAACCCAAGGCAGATGCTTAACTGAATGAGCCACCCAGCAGCCCCAGTAAAAACAAAAATTTAAAAAAAGAATCAATCCAATCATGTCTTATAGCTCAGTCACCAAAAGAAGCCAACATCTCCCTGATAATCCCTTATATCACAGTCTCTCATCGCCAATAACTCTGTATGTCCCTTAAAATGAACCAGACTCATCCCTCCTCTCCAACCTCCTCATCCCTTCCACTGTGCTCTTTGGAACTCAAGGTCTGCCTTTAATTCATGACCACTAACTTTAAGAGGGCTTTCGTGTTAACAACTTACTATATTTTTTTCTTAATCAATTCACTCTCTCCTCCTTCCCTCTCCTCATTTTTGAGAAAACAGAAATGATTAGAACTCACAGAAGGTCCTATCACCAAATCTGCCAAACTATGTGCACCTGTAACCATAAACTCTTCCATTACAATGGTAAAACTGTCCATGCTCCTAAGCCCATTTCTTCCACTTATCTAATTAGATTCCATCCCCTATCAATAACCAAGGATATTACTCCTGAAGTTGTCTTCTCTCACACATTATCAACTTTCCCACTCTATAAGTGATTCCCAACAGTATAAAGTATCTCCAATGTTAAAATACAAGTTTCTTGACCAACATCTCACCTCCCCAGCCAATATCCCATTTCTCTGCTGTTCATTACAACCAAACCTGAAAGAGCAATATACTTGTTGCCTCTACTTTCTCTACTCCCACTATCTCTTTAAAAAAAATTTTTTATTATAGTAAAGACACACAACATAGAATTTACCATCTTAATCATTTTAAGTAAACAATTCAGTGGTGTTAAATACATCACCACCATCCATCTCCAGGATTCTCCTCACCTTGTAAAACTGAAACTCTATACTCATTAAACAATAACTCCCCATTCCCTTCTCCCCCAGTCCCTGGCAACCACCATTATACTTTCATTCAATTGTGTGTGTGTGTGTGTGTGTGTGTGTATATACACACACACTACTTCTTTATTCATTCATCTGTTGATTGACATCTGGGCTCTTTCCATAGTTTGGCTATTGTGGACACTGCTGCTATAAACATTGGAGTGCATGTGCCCCTTTGAATCACTCTGTTTTATCCTTTGGATAAATACCTAGTAGTGCAATTGTTGGGTCAGAGGGTAGTTCTATTTTTAACTTTTTGAGGAACCTCCATACTGTTTCCCAGAGTGGCTGCACCAGTTTACATTCCCACCAACAGTGTAAGAGGGTTCCCCCTTCTCCACATCCTCACAAACATCTGTTGTTTCCTGAGTTGTTAATTTCAGCCATTCTGACCAGTGTGAGCTGGTATCTTATTGTGGTTTTGATTTGTATTTCGCTGATGACGTTGAGCATCTTTTCATGTGCTTATAGGCCATTTGTACATCTTTGAAGAAACATTTATTCAAGTCCTTTGCCCATTTTTGAATTGGATTTGTTTTTTGTTGAGTTTAAGGGGTTCTTGATATATTCTAGATATTAATCCCTTATCAGATATAGGATTTACAAATATTTTCTTCCATTCTGTGGGTTGCCTTTTTATTCTGTTGTTAGTGTATTTTCATGCACAAAGTTTTCCATTGTCATGAAGTCCAATTTGTCTATCTTTTCTTTTGTTGCCTATGCTGTTGGTGTCATACCCAAGAAATCACTGTAAAATCCAATGTCATGAAGCTTTTGCCCTAGGGTTTTTTTTTGGGGGGGGGTTGTTTGTTTGTTTGTTGTTTTTTTAGGACTTTTACTGTTGTAGGTCTTACATTTAGGTCTTTGATCCACTTTGAGTAAACTTTTATATACACTGTTAGGTATGGGTCCAACTTCATTCCTTTGTATGGATATCCAGTTTTCTCAGCACCATTTGTTGAAAAGATCTTGCCTATTGAAAGATCTTGGCAATACTACCTTAGGTAGTATTGACATCTTAACAATATTATGTATTACCAATCTATGAACATGGGATGTCTTCCCATTTATGTCTTTAATTTCTTTCAGCAATATTTTGTAGTTCATTATACAAGACTTTCACTTCTTAATTCCTATTTTATTCTTTTTGATGTTATTTTAAAAGGATAATTTTGTAATTTCCCCTTCAGATTGTTCATTGTTTGTGTATAGAAATGCAACTGATTTTTGTGTGTTCACTTTGTATCCTGCTACCTTGTGGAATTCATTTATTAGTTCTAACAGGTTTTTTTGTGGGATCTTTAGGGTTTTCTAAATATAAACTCATTTCATCTGCAAACAGATCATTTTACTTCTTCATTCCAATTTGGGTATATTTTATTTCCTTTTCTTAGTTAACTGTTCTAACTAGGATGTCCAGTACTATGCTGACTAGAAGTGGTTATAGTTCTGCTCTCTCTCCTTTATGGTTCAATTAGAAGGCTTGGGTCTTAGAGATAACAACAACCCAGTTTACTTAGATAAAATTTTAGACATCATAACTATAGTTCATAAAAATAATGGCTCTTCTGTATTTTATCTAGATTTAGATTTGGGGTTCAAGAAGCAAAGATCATGGCTGAATCTGGATATTTAAAATATCTGAATAAATGTTTCTTCAGTTTTTTAGAAGCCTGCATTTTTTTTAAAGTATGTATTGTTTAGGGGAGAAAAAAGCACTCCATAAAAAATCATAAATTTAACATTGTAATTCAGAATGAGATAGTACAACATTAATTCTAGCCTTACATAAAAGAGGGTTTTCTTCTACTTGATACAAATCTCAGTCATGTAAGTAATCTCTACCAGATAAAGGAATATGCCCTCAGGAATTCTACTGGTTAAATAATTCAATTTCTGAAGAAGCTATTTTTAAATAAGCCTTAAAAATGCACCAAACCCCCAATACAGTTGGCAGCTCCAGAAAAGCTTAATTACCCTCTCATTCTTTTAACCATCCAAAGAAACCAATCCAGTGACTACCACAGTACTTATTACCTGCTGTGAGCACAGTCAAATGGATTCCCCACTGTTAAATTCAGAAAATAAACTAGGGAAGAAGGAAAAAAAAAGAAAAGAAACAGGAATGCTTGTCACGGTAAGTAACAAAACACAGCAACCAGGGACAAAATAAGAATCTCAGCCTGGCTTTTGATACTGAGAAAGATCTGAGAAACTATTTTCAGGAATTATATGAAAAATATCTAGGAAAATGCCTTTGTTCATAGTGGTAAAATAAAATTCAGACTAAGGATAGAGTAATTTGCTACAATTTTCTTTAAATGCTACCCCTTAGGGAACCAGAAAATAAAATTACAATTTGACTTTGAAATGATCTGGTAGGATCAGTAAATGAAAACTGAAGAAAATGTAAAAAAAAAAAAAAAAAAAAAAGATGAGTAGTAAAACATTTTTTTTTTTTTGCAACAGCAGCAGGATAGTACAAAGTATGTATTATTCTCATAATGAGAAGAAATAATTGGCAGTAGACATTACAGCAGGTTTCAAAATAATTTTACTTTCCAGTTCTAGCTTCTCTTTTGAAGTCACCATAAAACTGGTTCTGTGTTGCTGAAGTTAAACCAAGAGTAGTAGCATCAAGCTGAGAGAATCTGATTAATCTGATTGCAGGGAGCTACTGTCTATTTTTAAATGGTTTTTGGAAAGGCATCTCCTTAATGGAAATGCTGAATTATAACCTTAACCATAGCAACCTCTCTGGGCATTGCCTTCGAAAGAACTGTCATAGAAAGTAAATGGACTGGAAGAAATAGGAGAATGTAAGTTATATAAAAAAGTATTATAATTGTCTAGCTAGGAAAAGAAACATAAACAAATAGACAACAACAGTAACAATTAATAGTAAACTCTAGGTGTCACCAGAAAAAAAAAATCTCAACACATCAGGTGTACCCTTTAATTGCCAGTGAATACAGTTTTTACATTTACTGAATGAATCTCTGTTAACTAGCTAATTAGTGGTATATAAATATCACATATTTGTATGGTACTCTATGTCTACACAGAGTTTTCACATATATTATTTTGGTTACCCTTATCAAACCCTGTCAGATAGGTATAATAGATATTAAAACATAAAATCATAGGGGCACCTGGCTGTCTCAGTTGGTAGAGCATGTGACTCTCGATCTTGGGGTCATGAGTTTGAGCCCCACATTGGGTGTACAGATTACTTTAAAAAAATCATAGAATTGGAAGGAACCATAGAAGTCATCTAGTCAGCCATCAGTTTGCAGGTAAGGATTCTCTCTATAGTATCCCTGACATCTGATTAGTTAGCTTCTGTTATAATTTCTTTAGCAACAGGAAATTATCAAAGGCTTATGAAGAATGAACAAAACTTAACTATTTTTCTTAAATAGGATCAGAAAAATGGAGCAATAGAAAATTTTACCTCTATCAGCTATTTTCTGTTTATTGAGAATTTATTATGTGTCAGGTACTGTCTTTATGTACATGATCTCATTTAATCCTTAAAACAACCTTAAACTAAGTTACTCCAGTTGCTTAATTGGAATATTTTACTTAAAACTATTTTTTCCCCAAACTATTTAATGGCCTTTAAATTTTATTTACATGGAGCACCTCTGACAGTCCATGTTAAGTAAAAGGCATGGCTATTCTCATTTTATAAATGTGAAAAATTAGTTAAATGAACTAGTCATATTTGGGAAGTAATGGGACAGGACAAAAAACACACACCTTCAGTCTACTCATCCAATATTAATTCCATCCCACATTGCAAAGTAACTAAGCTACAATGCATTTTAATAGAAGTAAACACTTTTAAAGTCCCTTAAGTTTGCAACAAAAATAAAATTATTTGGGATGTAATAATAGTGTTTAGTACAGCCAACTCTGGGGCGCCTGGGTGGCTCAGTTGGTTAAGCGACTGCCTTCGGCTCAGGTCATGATCCTGGAGTCCCTGGATCGAGTCCCACATCGGGCTCCCTGCTCAGCAGGGAGCCTGCTTCTCCCTCTGACCCTCCCCCCTCTCATGTGCTCTCTCTCTCTCATTCTCTCTGTCTCAAATAAATAAATAAAATCTTTAAAAAAAAAAAAATACAGCCAACTCTGAGTAGAATGAGAGTTAAAAAGATGTGAAATTCAGAACTTTTACAAATTAACAAACTACTGACCTATGTGATTCTATATAGTCTTTAGTCATTGCAACTACTGACATGCATGTGGGTTACTACAAAAACAGGCACAAGTAGACAAAGCCTTCTTCCCTCTCCTTTTTCTCTCTCTTTCACATACATACACCACAAAATAACAATCTCTGGTGCTAGAGAATAACTGTGGAAGGTAAGGAAAAATGTCAAAAATCTAGATTTAGGGGCGCCTGGGTGGCTCAGTTGGTTAAGTGTCTGTCTTCGGCTCAGGTCATGATCCCAGGGTCCTGGGATCGAGCCCCGCATCGGGCTCTGTGCTCGGCAGGGCGTCTGCTTCTCCCTCTCCCTCTGCCCCTCCCCCCTGCTCATGCTCTCTCTCTCTCTGTCAAGTGAATAAATTTAAAAATCTTTATTAAAAAATCTAGATTTAAATTAACTTTACCACATATTATGTATACTTCTTAGTAAGTATAGTCTATGGAAAATCATAGTGGACAAAGCTTTTACAAAAATCACATCTTCTCACATGTTATCTCTATATCAAAATCTATTCAACTCATCGCATCATATCAACATAGTTTACCACTGGTAATATTAATCTTAATCACTGGGTTAAAACAACATTGCCAGGTTTCTCTATACTCTTTAATTTGGAAGTGAGTCAGCCCTCCAAGCAAGGATGGAGTTAGCTTCACCTCCTGGAAAAGGGCACTGAAATCCTGGGTATTCTTAAAAACCTATAATCCCAGTCTAGTCATTTGGAAAACATTATCAGATAAACCCAATTGAAGAACATTCTATAAAACACCTGGCCAGAGATCCTTAAGGTTGTTGAGGTCATAGGAAACAAGGAAAGAGTAAGCAACTGTCACAGACCAAAAGAGATGAAGGAGACATAATGATTAAATGTATATGGCATCCTGAGTTGGATCCTTCAATAGGAAAAAGACATTAGTGGAAAAACTATGAAATCCAAATTAAGTCTGGAGTTTAATTAATAGTAATTTACCAATGCTGGTTTCTTAGTTTGTCATGGTGATGTTAATGTTGGGGGAAACTAGAAAAGAGGTAGATGGGAATATTATCTTAGCAGCTTTCTGTGCATCAAAAATTATTCAAAACAAAAAAATGTATTTTTAAAAAATCTGCTCAAAGCTATTCATTACTTTACTGACCATCTCCTACAATTCTACTCTTCTTCAATCCACTCCAGCCGTACTGGCCTCCTTGATAAGTCCTCAAACATACCAATCATGCCATCACATCAGCCCCTTTGTTCAGATATTCATATGGCTCATACCCTCACTTCCTTCAAGTCTCTGTCAAATGTAACATTATTAAAGAGGATTTTCTTACCCACTCTGCATAAAAACAGCTGCTCCTCCTATTTCTTATAACTTATTTGTGAATATACTATGTATCTCCCTCTTGTCCTCCACAGAGGGGCAGTCAATCTTGTTCACAGCTTGATCTCTAGTACCTAGAACAGCACCTGGTATACAGTAAGCACTCAATAAGTATTTCTTAAATGAATGAATTTCTTTTTTCTTTTTTTCTTTTTCTTTTTCTTTTTTTTTTTTTTTTGGTGGGCAGGCAAAGTTTATTGAGCGATAGTACAAAGTTTATTGAGTGATATGGAGCGTTGGTGGTAGAGTGGTGACCATAGCTGCCTTCCAAAGTTTATTGAGTGATAGAGTATAAAGCTCCTGAAGAGGGAGGGAACCCGAGAGGGTTGCCCTGGATGACTTCATATTAAAAAGAGATTTTTAAAATCCTTCAGAGCGCCTGGGTAGCTCAGTCAGTTAACCATCTGCCTTAGGCTTAGGTCATGATCCCAAGGTCCCAGGATCGAGCCCCGCCATCGGGCCCCCTGCTCAGCAAGGAGTCTGCTTCTTCCTCTCCCTCTGCCCCTCACCTTGGTCATGCTCTCTCGCTCTCTCTCTCTCAAAAAAGATTTTATTTATTTGAGAGAGAGAGCGTGGGGGGGAGGGGCAGAGGGAGAAGCAGACTCCCCACTGAGCAGGGAGCCCAATGTGGGGCTCAATCCTGGGACTCCAGGATCATGACCTGAGCCGAAGGCAGATGCTTAACTGACTGAGCCACGCAGGCACCCCGGATGTCTGCATCTTAACAAGAACAAAACCTTAAACCAAAGGAATAACTCTGGTGTTATAATTTTAGATAGCATTATTAACTAGTAGAAGTACTTAAAAATAGAACAGAACAGCCCTCAAACCATCCCCTTGAAATCATGTGTGGATTATTAGTTATTTCATCCGGTCCTAAGGCCCATTTCATTCTTTAGGAAGGCCTACACTATTCTGTAGTACACAGGAAGGTGGTTAAAGGTTATCCCCTAATTCCTGTGTTTCAATGAAAATAGAGGGAAGAAACGTAGAGAAAATTATTTAAGTTAATATGATCAGGGCCAAAGCAGGATAGTAAAGCTTCTTTTTAAGATATGTACATTATGGAGATGAAATTCTCAAATAAACAACTTTAAAATAGTGATATTTTTAAATATGAAGGGTTCTGTATCTAAAACTAATTTCTCAGATTTAGTAGCATATGTTATTCAAACAATAATAGTTCAAATCACATTCTTTAATTTTAGTTTTTAACTTGGAAGACAAAAGCCTAACACTAGTTTTAATTCTGATGGTCATATTAACATGTAGAGATTTTAACAAACACTGTACAGCACCTGGCGTGGTTATCTCATCTGCACCTACAGCTCAGCATCGCAAACCCGAAGTACTCTTGCTTCAGCAAGCCGAATGCTTCCACTACATCATATTCCCACTCTTTACCAAGCTGTTTAAGCACCAGGCAAGATTGCTAAAAATGAAATAAAATGGGTTCTCAGAAGCAAAAAATTATTTTAATACAATTGAGATCCAAGATACAGTACAGCTCAGGTGAACTCAAAACTATCAAGATAACTGAAATTACTAACAAAGCTATGCCAGCTTACATGTTCTTGCTGCACGTTATTATAATAGCTAAAAAGCCTGATGAATGTCATTCATTTATTCAACTAATATTTACTAAGGGCCTGCAAACATACACCATAGGATGATCCCTTTTTGTACTGTGGAGGACAGAGGAATATACAACCCAGTGACCACCCTGCAGCAGTATGTCCATTAAATAATTAAAACATCATTCCAATTTATAAGTCGTACACAGTATTTTACTTGATCAGGTTTGGCAGGTATTATCATCTCTATTTGTCAGATAAGAAATTTTAGTTGAAAGAGGTTAAGAATCTTGCCCAATTATACAGAGCAAGTGGTAGAACAGTGGAGTCCTAAACTATAGGTGATAGGAGGAAGGAGAAATTACTCCTAGCAACACCAGTAATTTTTTTTCCTACTGGCTGGTATTTTTGCACTTTGAATCTGCTTTACAGGCTTAATCTTCAACAGACTTAGTTCTGCCCCAAATCCAAAAGGTCTTTTTTTTTTTTAAGATTTATTTATTTATTTGAGAGAGACACACACACACAGAGCACAAGCAGGGGGAGAGGGAGAGGGACAAGCAGACTCCCCGCTGACCTGGGAGCCCGATGTGAGGCTTGATCCCAGGACCTGGAGATCATGACCTGAGCCGAAGGCAGATGCTTAACCATCTGAGCCTCCAGGCACCCCTCAAAAGGTCTTTCTCATAGGCCTACCACCAACCTTCTCCCAAATCAACTGCTTGTCTAGAAGAATTTACCAGCTTTTTTTTTTTTTTAAGATTTTATTTATTTATTTGACAGAGAGAGACACAGCGAGAGAGGGAACACAAGCAGGGGGAGTGGGAGAGGGAGAAACAGGCTTCCCGCTGAGCAGGGAGCCCGATGCGGGGCTCGATCCCAGGACCCTGGGATCATGACCTGAGGCGAAGGCAGACGTTTAACGACTGAACCACCCAGGTGCCCCGAATTTACCAGCTCTTATATCATAATTGAAAGCACTGGCTTCCAGTTATAAAAAAGTCACAAAGATGAAAAGTACAGCATAGGGAATACAGTCAATAATATTGTAATAACGCTATATGGTGACAGATGGTGACTACACTATTTGTGGTGAGTACTGAGTAACATATAGAACTGTCCAGTCAATATGTTATACACCTGAAACTAATGTAACACTGTATGGGGGCACCTGGGCGGTTCAGTAAGTTAAGCATCTGCCTTCAGCTCAGGTTGTGATGCCCGGGTCCTGTGATGGAGCCTTTCGATGGGCTCCCTACTCAGAGGGGAGTCTGCTTCTCCCTCTCCCTCTGCCCCCAACCCCCAGCTCATGTACTATATCTGCTGTCTCTCTCTCTCAAATAAATAAAATATTTAAAATATATATTTGTGTATATATATAAATATGTTATATATGCTTTTATTTTTACCTTTTCTGTTGAAGTATAATTAACATATAATTATATATTATATATAACAATATGTAACTATATATTATAATAACAATGGATAACAATATGTAATAACAAAATATGTAACATATCTGTATGTTGTATATATACATGTTGAAGTATAGTTACATATATTATATATAACATCATATATAATATATAATATCTAATAATATAAAACTATAATATATATAACATAATGATATATATTATATAATTATATGTTAATTATACTTCCATTAAAAAAGGTAAAATAAAAGCATATATATTATATATATATAACATATTTATATATATATACACAAATATATATTTTAAATATTTATTTATTTGAGAGAGAGAGCAGATATAGTACATGAGCTGGGGGGTGGGGGCAGAGGGAGAGGGAGAAACAGATTCCCCTCTAAGTAGGGAGCCCATCGAAAGACTTTATCCCAGGACCCGGGGATCATGACCTGAGCTAAAGGCAGATGCTTAACCTACTGAGCCACCCAGGTGCCCCCATACAATGTTATAATAATATAATATATATGTGTTAGTTATACTTCAATTACAAAGAGATAGAAATAAAAGCATTAGCTTTGATTCTGGATTAAAATCTGTGTTCTGATAGTTACTACCTGTGACCTTGAACAAGTCATTTAAACTCCTGAGCCTTTAATTCATCTGTAAAATGGGTCTTTCAGGGCTATTGTGAGAATTAAATGATACAAATATATAGTACTTACAGTGCAGAGCTATAGTATTTAGTACTATGCTATGCTTAGCTTATAGTAAATACTTAATAACTATTAACTCATCCTTTCTTATCCTCTATACTTATATAGTAGTTCAAGAAAAGTTACTGAAGACCTATTTTGTGCTCTGCCACCCCAGCAACCTAACCTCCACTCTGGCATAGCTTTTATCAGAATATGTAATCATCACATTTGTTTGGGTTTATTGTCTGGCTTCCTCCTTTGGAATGCAAACTCAGTGAAAGCAAGGACTTTATCTTTCTAGTGGCTGGTACTGAAATACAGATTATACTGAAATATTTGTTGACTGGCTGAATGAATGAATGAGTTAATGAATAGGATAGGGTTTCTCCTCTTGAGAATGTTAGTCTTTGGGGAAGGATGCCAGTTAAACAGATAAAATATAAGAGACTTATGCACTGGATATAATAGAAATACAAAATATAGCTAAGAAAGTTCCCTCTAAGAGATGATACTTCTTAGCTCTTTAAAATATGTTTTACTTTGTTTCTTAAGTTCAGCTTTCTCTTTCCTCCAGTGGAAAAAAAAGAAAGCCAACTAACATTCATTAAACTTTTACAATGTTCCACTAAATGTTCAACTAACAGTTGATACTTTTAGTGCTTCCCATTTAATGACTCATATAATTTTTTAAAAGAACATTACCTTTATTTTTTTAAATATTTTATTTATTTATTTGACAGAGAGAAAGAGAGAGCACAAGCTGGGGGAGCAGCAGGCAGAGGGAGAGAGAGAAGCACGCTCCTGCTGAGTAGGGAGCTCGATGTGGGACCCTGGGATCATGACCTGAGCCAAAGGCTTAACCAGCTGAGCCACCCACGGGCCTCTCATATAATCTTCAAAACAATTCTATGAGATAGATACTACTACAGCTGAGGAAACTGAAGCACAGAAAGTATAAGTAACTTACCAAAAGATTACATGATTTAAAATTGGGCATTTGAAAAAATCCTAAAAGAGAGCACAGGAAGTAATTTCTCTGACATCATCTGTAGTTATGCCTCCTGAGGCAACAAAAGCAAAAATAAACTACTGGGACTACATCAAAATAAAAAGCTTCTGCACAGCAAAGGAAACAATCAACAAAAAGACAATCTACTGGATGGGAAAAGATATTTGCAAATGATATATCCAATAAGAGGTTAGTATCCAAAATATATAAAGAACTTATACAACTCAACACACACAAAAAAACAAATAATCCAATTAAAAATGGGCAGAAGACATGAACACACATTTCTCCAAAGAAGACATCCAGATGGCCAACAGATACATGAAAAAATGCGTAAAGTCACTCATGAGGGAAATGCAAATCAAAACCACAATGACATATAACATAATGATATATATTATATATATATATAATATATGTCACATCTGTCAGAATGGCTAAAACAAAAAACACAAGAAACAACAAGTGCTGATGAGGATGTGAAGAAAAAGGAAACTTTGTGCACTGTTGGTGGGAAGACACTGGTGCAGCCACTATGGAAAATAGTATGAAGGTTCCTCAAAAAATTAAAAATAAATCCCTCGCTGCAATTTATTGAAAGTCAGCCCTCGGGCGCCTGGGTGGCTCAGTTGGTTAAGCGACTGCCTTCGGCTCAGGTCATGATCCTGGAGTCCTGGGGTCGAGTCCCACATCGGGCTCCCTGCTCAGCAGGGAGTCTGCTTCTCCCTCTGACCCTCCCCCCTCTCATGCTCTCTCTATCTCATTCTCTCTCTCAAATAAATAAATAAAATCTTTAAAAAAAAAAAAAAAAAGAAAGCCAGCCCTCGACACAAGGTTTTGAATAAAAAAATAAAAATAAAAATAAAAATAGAATTACCATATGGTCTAGTTATTCCACTACTGGGTATTTACCCAACGGATACAAAAACACTAATTCAAAAAGATACATGCACCCTAATATATTTCTTTTTTTTTTTAAATGTATTTATTTATTTGAGAGAGCAAGTGAGCACCTTGGGGGAGGAACAGAGGGAGAGGGAGAGAATCTCAAGCAGACTCTCTCTGTGCTGAGTGTGGAACATGATGCAGGGCTCAATCCCATGACCCTGAGTTCATGACCTGAGACAAAATCAAGAGTTGGTCGCTCAACCAACTGAACCACCCAGGCGCCCCACACCCTAATATATTTCTAATATGCGTCATGGTAAATTTTGAAAAAAAATCCCCTGTGCATTCATAACCTCAATGTGGCTTATACAATGAGTTACAACTCATTCATATCATCTGTAATGTCTGAAAAACTTTATGCTAAGAATTTATTTTGTTTTTTGCATTTTTATTTTATTTTATTTTTTTATGTTCAGTTAGCCAGCATATAGTACATCCTCAGTTTCTGATGTAGTGTTCAACAATTCATTAGTTGCATATAACACCCAATGCTCATCACCACAGGTGCCCTCCCTAATACTTATCAACCCCCCACACCCCCCTTCTGTAACCCTCAGTTTGGTTCCCGGAGTCCAGAGTCTCTCATGGTTTGTCTCCCTCTCCGATTTCTTCCCATTCAGTTTTCCCTCCCTTCCCCTGTGGTCCTCCACTCTATTCCTTATGTTCCACATGAGTGAAACCATATGATAATTGTCTTTCTCTGCTTGACTTATTTCACTTTATGCTAAAAATTTAATGTTGAAAGTTGTCCTAGACTGGTAATATCACTAGATCACCCAACAGAAGCAAACTCAAAATCCTGTCTGGATAAATCTAGTTATCATCTAATCCTCAAATAATTTTCACACATAAAGTTTCAAGGAAAATTAGAGCTCACAGTCAAAATTACAAAGCACACAAAAAAGTCACCATGAGTGACAATCAGTAGAAACAAAAGAGAGCAGAACCACAAAGTCTGATATGTGAATTACTAGGTTCAGGCAATAAAAGAGTTATATTTACTATGTTTTAAAAAATGAAAGACCTAACAAAACAAATGAACAACAACAACAAAAAGAGGCAAACTAAAAAACAGACTCTTAACTAGGGAGAACAAACTGATGGTTGTCAGAGGGTAGGTGGGTGGGGGGATGGGTGAAATCTGCGATGGGGATTAATAGTACACTTATCACGATGAGCACTGAGCACAGTATAGAATTACTGAATCACTATATTGTACACCTGAAACTAATATACCACTGTATGTTAACTATACTGGAATTGAAAGTTAAAAACATAATAATTAAAAATTTAAGATCTAGGGTGCCTGGGTGGTACAGTTAGTTAAAGGGCAGACTCTTGGTTCCAGCTCAGGCCTGAGATTGATCCCCACGTCCAGCTCTGTGCTCAGCACAGAGTCTGCTTAAGTTTCTCTCTGCTTCTCCCTCTGCTCCTCCCCCTGCCACCAGTGAACTCTTAATCTCTCTAAAATGAAAACATAAATTAAAGAGAGACAGAGGGGTGCCTGGGTGGCTCAGACAGTTAAGCATCTCCCTTCGGCTCGGGTCATGATCCCAGGGTCCTGAGATCAATTCCCACATCAGGCTCCTTGCTCAGCAGGGAGCCTGCTTCTCCCTCTTCTTCTGCCTGCTGCTCCCCCTGCTTGTGCTCTCTCTCTCTCACTATCTCTCTGTGTCAAATAAATCAATAAAATCTTTAAAAAAAGAGTGAGAGTGAGAGAGTGAGCATTCACATGAGTAGGGGAAGGGGCAGAAGGAGAGAATCTTAAGCATACTCCCCACTGAGGGCAGAGCCCCACAAAGGCCTTGATCCCACAACCCATGAGATCACAACCTGAGATGAAACCAAGAGTTGGATGCCCAACCGAATGAGCCACCCAGGCACCCCAATACATAAATCTTTAAAAAAAAATTAAAGATCTGGGACGCCTGGGTGGCTCAGTCAGTTAAGCGTCTGCCTTTGGCTCAGGTCATGATCCCAGAGTCCTGGGATTGAGTCCTGCATCAGGCTCCTTGCTCAGTGGGGAGCCTGCTTTTCCCTCTGCCACTCCCCCTGCTTGTGCTCTCGCTCTCTGGCAAATAAAAAATAAATAAATAAAATAAAAAAAATTTAAGAACAAACATGTCAGAAAAAGAATCAAACCAAACTCCTAGAAATCAAAAATATAATGGATCTTATCCAATGGATCAGTCTAAGAGCAGAATAAATCCAGCTGAAATGAGTACTAGTAAATTGGAATATAAATCTGGAAAAAAAAATTCTCCATAGTGCAACACAAAGAAGCAAATGATGAAAAATGTAAGAGAGTTAAAAGACATGGATGATAGAAAGAGCAGGTCTAACATTTAATCAGACTTCCAGAAGGAGAGAGGAAACAATGAGGAAGAGGCAATATTTGAAGATATAAAAGTTGAATATTCATTAGGTATATATATAAATAAGATTAATTTTACAAGAAACTGCCTGATCTTGTTTCAAAATAGCCATTTCTGTCTTTTTGACATCTTTCCATCATTCTTTGAGAACCTTCTTACTTTTAGACTCAAGATGTTAATGGATCATCTTGTACACCCTCGCCTCAGCTTGGACTCAGCAATACTTCCAGAGAACTCTGATTTCTTTTAGTGGATAATGGTATTTAAAAACTCATATTTTGGCAATAGTTGTGCTCACTGATTTTGGATAGAACTACCCCCAGGCCTTCTCAGTAGACAGAGCTAAAAAATATATGTATGAAAATATGTATATGTATGTTATATATATGTGTGTGCACACAAACACATACACATATACATGCACATTTCCATCTCTATTTCTGTATCTATATCTTTAGATATAGAAAACTATGTGCTCACATTAATATCTCTAATTCCAATTTAAGACTACAAAGCCATTCTAGGTTTCTTCCTTTCCATATCTTTTATTCCAACAGTTAAGAAACTTGGCTCCTGTTATCCCCAATATTTACCTATTTGAGCAATCCTCCTATATGTAATGAATTCCCCATTACCATCATCCCACCCCACTCTGCACCAGTGCTCTCCTCACCCTGCTTAGACCCCAAGACCCCTCACTTGACCAATGCAGCTTTTAGCCTCTGCAAATACCAGTTTAGCCTCTAACATCTATAAAGTGACAATGCTACCACCTTCCCACATGGGTTCCCTCCTTACCACACTCAGGCTCTGATAACCCCACCAGACCACTGCCACAACTGGACATCCTCCTTACCCTACTCAGGCTCTGACAATCAATGGCAGAATGCCCTCTTTCACAACCCATGTTGTGAAATGTTCCCCGAGTGGACACCTCCCCGCCCCCCCGCCCCGTCTGGGCTCTGACATCCCCCAGTGAGACAGAGCTACTGCTCCTATGATCTTACACAAATGTCTTTCCCCCCCATGCCAGGCTACACAGATGTCCTCCTTACCCTGCTTGGGTCCCCTCTCTACATAGATAGCTGCCAATGCAGACACCCTCAACACCTGGCACCAAACTGTCCCTCTACATGGATATTCTCCTCACCCCACTCAGGCTTCAACAGTTGGAAATCACACGTAGTATGTTCTCATATCACAGTGAAGTTAAGCTAAAAATCAATACTTAGGAGATAACTAGAAAATCACCATTTGTTTGAAAATTATATAATTTGCTTCCAAGTGACCCATGGCTCAAAATGTAATCACAGTGGAAAATAGAAAACAGTAAGATTAATGATAATTAAAACAGTATATACCAGGGCACCTGGCTGTCTCAGCCAGTAGAGCAATGACTCTTGATCTCAGGATTGTGAATTTGAGCCCCATGTTGGGTGTAGAGATTATTTTAAAAAATAAAACAGTATATACCAAAATTTGTGGGACACAGTTAAAGCCATATTAAAAGAAATACACAGTTCTAAACAGATAGATTATAAAAGAAGAAAGGCTAAAAAAATCAGTATTCTAGGGGGAGATGAACTGTGAGAGACGATGGACTCTGAAAAACAAACTGAGGGGTTCTAGAGGGGAGGGGGGTGGGAGGATGGGTTAGCCTGGTGATGGGTATTAAAGAGGGCACGTTCTGCATGCAACAACAAAGATCACAGGCTATGAACCAACTAATAAAAAAAGACTAATAACTTTTACAAACCCTAGTGTGGAAAAAAGAAAGCATAAATTATCAATATCAGGAATAAAAAATGGTACAGAATTACCAATCATATAGATTCAAAAATATCCAAAAGGATTTTAAGAAAAACTTTTGCCAATAACTTTGAAAACTGATAGCAAATAAACTCTTAGAAAAATATAACCTATCAAAATGTCTATAAGAAGATCCAGAATAGAAATTCTAAGTAAGACTTTATTTATTAAAGAAATTCAATCCATGGGGTGTCTGACTGGCTCAGTCCATAGAGCACGCGACTCTTGATCTTGGAGTCGTAAGTTCAAGCCCCACATTGGTGGTAGAGTTTACTTTTAAAATAAATAAATAAGGGTGCGTGGGTGGTTCAGTCAATTAAGCGTCTGCCTTCGGCTCAGGTTATGATCCCAGGGGCCTGGGATTGAGCCCCGAGTCTGGCTCCCTGCTTAGCAGGGAGCCTGCTTCTGCCACTCTCCCTACTTGTGCTCTCTCTCACTCTCTCTAAATGACTTTTTTTAAGATTTAAAAAAAAATAAAATAAATAAAATTTTTAAAAAGATAGAAAAAAAGAAATTGAATCCATAATTAAAAATCTTCCCACAAAAAAAAAAAGCCCAAGCCAGGTGGCTTTAACAATTAAGTCTAACATTTAAGAAAAAAAGAACACCAATCTTATACAAACTTTTCTAGAGAACAGAAAAAAGAGGAAATAGGTCTCTATTCCCTTTATAAAGCAACCATAACTTAGAAACCCAAATACAACAAAATTAAGACATTAAAAGAAAACACAAGCTTATCTTACTAATTAACATAGATACAAAAGTTCAAAAGACAATATTAGCAAACTAAATAATACATCACAACTAAGTTAAAATTATTCCAGGACACAATATTAATTTAAAATTAGAAAATTGGGGTGCCTGGGTGGCTCAGTCGGTTAAGCGCCCAACTCTTGGTTTTGGCTCTGGTCATAATCTCAGGGTCATGAGATCCAGCTTGGTATCAGGCTCCATGCTCAGCCTGAAGTCGGCTTCCTCCTCTGTCTCCCTCTGCTCCTTCCCCCACTCGAGCACTCTCTAGTTCTCTCTTAAATAAATAAATCTTTTTTAAAAAATAATTTAAATTAGAAAATCAATTTTCATGACCTTGGACTAGACAAAGTTTTCTTTTTTTTTTCTTTAAAGATTTTATTTATTTATTTGACAGAGAGAGACACAAGAGAGGGAACACAAGCAGGAGGAGCGGGAGAAGGAAAAGCAGGCTTCCTGTGGAGCAGGGAGCCTGATGCGGGGCTCGATCCCAGGACCCTGGGATCACGACCCGAGCCAAAGGCAGTCGCTTAACCAACTGAGCCACCCGGGTGCCCCTTTATTTATTTATTTCAGAGGGAAAGAGAGATCTAGAGAGAGCACAATGGTGCGGAGGGGTAGAAGGAGAGGGAGAAGCAGACTCCCCACTGAGCGGGGAGCCCAACGTGGGGCTTGATCCCAGGACCCTGAGATCATGACCTGAGCTGAAAGCAGATGCTTAACCAACTGAGCCGCCCAGGTGCCCCTAAAGCCTCTTCCTACCAGTGCTCAATAAAAATTGAGCAACTCAGAAGTAGCCCTAGGCATAAAGATGGGGTAGCATGTGTATGTCTATGGATGTACATGTAAGAGTTGCAGGGTGATTTATTAAGATTTTAATTTGTATTTTATTCTCCACTTATTTTTTTTCCCTTCCCCGCTTCTAAAGAGGTAACCAGGTCTTTGGGCTCCATTATTTATGGAAGATCTGAGCTACTGAGTGGAAAATAGAAGTTACTCGTGAATAATCTGCCTTCTAACTTTTCTTTTTAGAAGCTTGAGTTAAAGACAAAGTCTTTGAGGGCTCTCAGGGAGTGGGAAAAAGTTTCCTGAACTAAAGGAATGGAAAAAGTTCAGCAATATCAGGAATAGCAGAGACCTGAATTCTACTCCTGGCCTGTGCTTCAAGGAAATGATAGGACCACAGAGGAAAATGACTATGTGGAGCATCTTGGGAAGTTACATTCTAGGTCCTGGGGGCTCAAAATCTCAGAGAATCTTGTGAACAAGCTTGGCCAAAAATTAGTAATGTCATCTTACTTTAAGGAACACATGGGCTTATTTAATAAAGATATCAGTCATGACCATGATAAACTGCAGAGAAGTGGGCCCACCCCCTTTGTTTTTCTTTTGACAGACTCAGATTCTTGAATTGGGCAGGAGAAAGAAAGGAAAGGAAGAAAACCTCATTCTTCTCCATGTGCTCCCATAATGACTGATATGAATCCCCATTTTACCAGGTTGGGCAATTCAAAGTCAAATTTAATTTATGGGAAATAAAATAATTTTATATTTCTTGCATATATGAATTTGTAATATAAGTTATTCAACTAAACACAATATGGATCTGTAGGTTTCTAATATATTTTAATATACATTTTTTCATCGTTCGTTATATTATTTGCACTTCACAACCCCCTACAGCAGAATGATTGAAATGGTTGCATTTTGAAATATAAAGGTTTTCTTTGGAAGCAAAACAATGATGGCTTTATGGGCAGAATTGATTGTGGCTGTCAATACAAAGTTCATCATCATAAGAAGTATAATACTGAAAGATAAATGTACAGTTTGGATTCAGGGACTGCAAACAAAACATCTGAAGGGGTGGGAAGAAAAAGCAATCTCATCAAGTGTTGCCTAGAAAGGCCTAGACATAGACAGAGACTGATGACTCCTTTCAGAAACGCTTTCACATCCTACATGTTAGGCTAAATGAATGGTATTTTATTAAAACAAACAAACAAAAAACACTGAAGGATTCCTAGCATCCTTAAGTCCACCCATTTAAGGCTTAGCTGGGAAAGATAAATACCAAATTCAGGGAAGTGGCTACAATGGGAGGGAATAGGCAGGCACAAGATTAAAGAAAGGTATGTAGGGGGCCTTCAGCTTGGATCAAGAATGCTGTGTTTTTTTTTTAATCTTTAAATAAATATGTCAAACATTAAATATGGCAAATAAGGACATGGGTATATGAGTGTTTGCTTTGTTATTTCTTCAATACCAGTCTATATTTTTGGAATATTTCAAAATCAAACTCTGGCATAAACATGTATCCTAATTTTTACCTGAGTATAAACTTTCTCCTCTGCAGTTTAGAATCAGGATAGTTTGATACAGACTCTAGTGCATTACTGTGCTCAGTAAGTCTTTGAATAGAAAATTTAAAAGGTAATGGAAAAACTGATTATCTGGTTCATTATTCATTCCTTTCCAAATAAAGAAGCTTCATCCAAATGAAAAAAAGAATCAACAAAAATAGAGATAATAAGAGATGTTCACTGGTGTAAAATGTGTACTATTTCCACGTCATATAGTCTACAATTTTTTTTTTTTAAGATTTATTTGAGAGAGAGCACAACCGGGGGCGGGGAGGGGGGTGCAGAGGGAGAGGGACAAGCAGGCTCCCACTGAGCACGGCGCCTGACCAGGGTGGGTGGTGGCAGACGGGACATGGAACACAGGACACTAGATCCCAGGACCCCAGGATCGTGACCTGAGCCAAAGGCAGACACTTAACTGACTGAGCCACCCAGGCGCCCCAGTCTACAATTTTTAATTAAGACAGATTCATTAAAATAATACATATAAATCCATTTGTGAGAGGTTAATTGATTCACTCATGTAAAATTTATTTAAATTCAACTATGTGACAGAGATGGCTGGGAAAAGGACCTTGTTCTTAAGGAGCTCACAGTCTAAAGAATCCTGACAAAGAATTGACATAAAATGTGATAAATGCTATAAAAAGGAATATACAAAGTGATCTGAAATCACTCAGTGGTACTGGAGGGAATGCTAATTCTGTCTAAGATTGCTGGGAAAGGTTTCCGAGACAGGGTAACATTTAAGCTGGGACTTGAATAATAACTAGAAGGTCAACAGATAGAGAAGAAAATGTGTTTCAGACAGGAATTAAAAAATATGTATGTAAACAGTTGGTCTCCTCATTATTCATAGAGTCTGTATAGGTAAACCACCTACTCACTAAAATTTATTTGTAACCCTGAAGTAGTACTCTTGCAGTCATTCATGGACATACACAGAATGATGAACAATTTGAGTTACCTGAAGCACATGATCCCAGCTGCGGTCAAGCAAGGCCACACTCACTCTTGCCTTCTTGTTTGAACTTTCCTAATGTAAACAAGGGTCCTTTTCAGTCTATTTAGTGCTACATTCTTCTCATTTTTTGTGTTTTTTTGTGGATGATTTTGCTGTTTAAAATAGTCCCTAAGGGGGTGCCTGGGTGGCTCAGTCGTTAGGCGTCTGCCTTCAGCTCAGGTCATGATCTCAGGGTGCTGGGATCGAGCCCCGCATTGGGCTCCCTGCTCCGCAGGAAGCCTGCTTCTCCCTCTCCCACTCCCCCTGCTTGTGTTCCCTCTCTCGCTGTGTCTCTCTCTGTCAAATAAATAAATAAAATCTTAAAAAAATAAAATGAAATAGTCCCTAAGTAAAGTGCTATCTAGTGTTCCTAAGCATATGAAGGCTATGGTGTACCTTATGGAGAAAATATATGCATTCGATAACCTTCATTCAGGCATGAATTATAGTGCTGTGCATTCAATGTCAATGAATCAACTATATATTAAATAAGGACCTTTAAGCAGAAACACACATAAAACAAGGTTCTACTAATTGGTTGACAAAAATGTGACCAGAGGCTCACAGGAAACTAACTCTGTATTTCCCCTAGGAAAAATAGTTTAGTACTCACTAATTCAGTGTTTGTGGTGACCTTATAGAACATAACCACCGTGAGTGATCAGAATCAACTGCGTTTGATTCAACTGTGTGTGCATGTGTGTGTATTCACTAGTTAACAAAATGTCCCCTTGAATAAGATTTATTTATAGGAACCACTGACTATTTTGATTAGATATACACAGCATAGTACCTTGTCTTGAATAAGTAATGAATAATCAACTATAATGAAGATAACTGACAGCTTATTATGCATACTTATAGTCTTTAAAGACTTAAATTGGATGGTATTGTGAGGTATTTTGAGGTTTCTAGTAGGGCAAAAAAGACCTCACTTACAGATAGCTAATATGCTTGTAACCACTTCAGAGATGGAGTAGAAATATACAGAAGCAGATGTGGCATAATTCTACTGATTTAGTTATTTCTACAAGGCATTATTATGGATTATGGCAAAAGCAGTATGGTAGAAGCTGTGCAGAAGAAAAAACTCTTAAGATGATTTTTAAAGGTTTCCTCAGTTAATAGAACTGTTACTCTCCCAAAGTGATTCCAATGAGCAAAAAACATGGATGACTGCACACACAGATTAACTCATTATAATGAAAAAAAAAAAGGTAATATCCCTAAATAGTCATGTTGCTATAAGGTTAATGTTTAGAGAAAAGTAGAAAAGCAAAGTGTACTATTTAGTATTTTATAAAGACTTTTTTAAAAAAGATTTATTTATTCATTTATTTGAGAGAGAAAGAGAGTGAGGCAGAGGGCAAGGGAGAGAATCTCCAGCACACTCCCCTCTGAGTGAGGAGCCCGACCTGGGGCTTGATCCCACGACCCTGAGATCATGACCTGAGCTGAAATCAAGAGTTGTCTATTAAAAATTTAAAAACGTCTTAAAAGAGGAATTACATTTTAAATTATAAGATACACCCATCGTATATATAAAGCTCTTTGTATCCTAGCTAGCAAAAAAATTGTTTTTATTAAAGTACAGTGTTACATTAGTTTCAAATGTACAATATAAAGATTTAACAACTCTAGGGGTGCCTGGGTGGCTCAGTCAGTTAAGCTCTGCCTTCAGCTCAGGTCATGATCTTCAGGTCCTGGGATGGAGCCCCACATTGGGGCTCAGCGGGGAGTCTGCTTGTCCCTCTCCCTCTGCTGCTCCCCCCTGCTTGTGCCCTCTCTCTCTCTCAAATAAATAAATAAAATCTTTAAAAAAACTCCACAACTCTATACATTTCTCAGTGCTCATCAAGATAAGTATACTGTTTCACCCATCCTCTCATATACCTCCCCTCTGGCAACCACCAGTTTGTCTGTTTTTTGTCTCTTTTTGCTTTGTTTTGTTTCTTAAATTTCACATATGAGTGAAATCATATGGTATTTGTCTTTCTCTGACTGACTTATTTCACCTAGCATAATACCCTCCAGGTCCATCCATGTTGTCACAAATGGTATAGTCTCATCCTTTCTTAATGGCTGTGGTAATGTTCCTCTGTGTGTGTGTGTGTGTGTGTGTGTGTGTGTGTGTACACATTTGTCTTCCTTATCCATTCCTTATCTATTTGTCTACTGATGGACACTTGGGTTGCTTCCATATCTTGGCTATTCTAAATATTGCTGCAGTAAACATAGGGATGCATATATCTTTTTTAATTAGTGCTTTCATTTTCTTGGGTAAATACCCAGTAGTGGATTAGATAAGTTTTAGAGCAGTTTTAGGTTCACAGCAAAACTGAGTGGAAAGGGGGCCACCTGAGTGGCTCAATCGGTTAGGCGTTGGACTCTTGGTTTGGCTCAAGTCATGATCTCAGGGTCATGAGATGGAACCCCACGCCCTGTTGGAAGTCTGCTGCTTGAAGATTCTCTCCCTCTGCCCCTCCCCCCAACTCATGAGTGCTCTCTCTCTCAAATAAATAAATCTTTTAAAAAACAAACAAACAAGGGGTGCCTGGGTAGCTCAGTCGGTAAGGTGTCTGCCTTCGGTTCAGGTCATGATCCCAGGGTCCTGGGATGGAGCCCCGCATCGGGCTCCCTGCTCAGTGGGGGAAGCCTGCTTTTCCCTCCCCTTCTGCCCCTCCCCCTGCTTGTGCTCTCTTGCTCACTCTCTCTCTCAAATAAATAGATAAATAAATAAATCTTTTTAAAAAACCAACCAAACAAAAAACAAACAACAACAAAAACTGAGTGGAAAGTGTGAAAGCTCCTATACCCTTTGCTACTACGTATGCACAGCCTCCCCCCACTATCAGCCATTCCAGGCCCAGAAAATGACTTTTTGTCTCTATAGATTTGCCTTTTCTGGATATTTAATATAAATAGAATCACAACTATATAACCTTTTGCATCAGCTTCTTTCACCTGGTATAATGTTTTTGAAGATGTTCCATGTTGAAGCATGTATGAATAGTTTGTTCCTTTTTATCACTGAATAGTATTCCATTGTACAAACATATCACTTTCTTTTTTATTGAAAAACAATATTCCATAATATGGATATACCACATATTATTTAGAGTGTGCCCAGGTGAGACCCTATCTTTCTTATGTGTCAGAAGAGTCCTCAATGGATGCCAGTAATTAGAGCTAGTAAGAGGAAAAGGGGAAAAGGAAATAGAATTGTGGTTCAGTAAAATCTGTTCCTCACAGAAATGGAAAAGTCAAGCACCAGTGAATCATTTGTAGGTAAAGAAACCTGCCCTGGCTGTGGGAATTCAAACTCTTTCCACTGGATCCTATAACCTGAGTTTGTTCATTCCCACTTGCTTATAAAGAGGAGAGTATAGTCTATAGTAGCCAGCCTCTACATCTAAAGAAAGCTGTCCTTTTTTCTCCAGAGGTCTGTTAGAGGTTGCCAATACATGATATAACTAAGCTAAAAGCAATTTTAAAATATTTTTAAAATAACATTCATCTGATAATTTCTGGTAAAAAAAAATGCAGATTAGGCATATGCATTTACTCCTCCCCTTATAAAATGACAGCAAAATAAATTAAAAGGTTAAATCCACAAGGAAAAAGCAAACAGAAGGCAACAATGGATAAAATATTTTAATACATTTCTGGAAAAGGGAGAGCAAATAGAGGAGTGGTACCTGATTGATCAGGGTGAAAGAAGCTATAACCTCAGGGGGATATTGATGAGAAGAGAGTCAATTCACCCCACCAAGAACCTGGGGAAGGCTCACATCTTGGAAGTACCAAGTGGGTGGGGGGAAGCACAAAGTGAAAAAATAGGATGAAAGTCTGTGTATGTGAACTGTTGATGCCCTTTCCCCGTCCTACACCCAGACTGCCAGCAGCTAAGTGCACACACACCAGCCCTGGTGGGAGAATGGAAATTATTCCTCTAGAGACATTGAAAAGAAATATTCTAGACTTGGGGACACTGGGCAGCATAGGGAGTAGAGGTGATATGAACTGAAAAGAAAGGCATTTATTGAAATACCAAATGATAGGATTTTAATTCCTCTAACCATTTCTCTACCTCTAACCCCAACACCACCTCAGAACACTTGCATTTAACTGCCCAGGAAAAACTGGAAAGGTCTTTTCTGGAGAAAATGAACAGTCCCAGAGAGAAGTCCTCCTCATAGTGACACATGACCATGTCTCTATCCTAACATCCAAAAGCAAGCCTTACCTAAAATAAACCTTCTTATTTCTAAAGCGTTTTAATCAGTTTAAAATATATACAAACTACCAAGGGTCATCGACATGTGAGGAAATCATGAAAGATTAAAAGCAGATATTAAAAGAGCTATTTGGTATTTAAAATAATTGCTGAAATAAGGCATTAAACAGAAGTTACAAAAATCCCCAGGAAGGTAGAATTAAACATGAAATGGAAAATATGAAAGAAAAGATAAGACAGTTCTAGTATTAGTCCAGTGAGATTAAATTTTGACGAATAGGAGTTGCAGGAAAAGAGGTCAGGAAAAAGAAAGGAAAGAAAATAATAACAGCAAATACTTTTTAAGGGCATACTATATGTGATAGGCATTGCTCTAAGTGCTTTAAATAATTTTAATTAATTAATTCTTTGTTCACTGTGTGACATAGGTATTATTATTATTCCCATTTTAAAGATGAGGAAAATTAGGAATGTAGAGGTTAATCTAATAGCTAGTAAGTGGTAGATCCAGAGTTCAAACCCAAGCAATCTGATGCCATAACTCATACTCTCAACAACTATTTACTGTTGCCTCTCTATTGAAGAAGTAATATGAAACTTCCAGGTTTTAGAAACCCCACTAAAACAATGGCAAAGGGAATTTTAAAAAATACATAACCAGAAGAGAGGAAGATAAAAAGCAACCAAAGAAGATGATGGAGTGGCAAGTGACTTAGCAGGAGAGAGAAAGCCAAGTTCTAAACCGACAGTGAGGAAAGCTGAGAACAAACCCAATATATACCAAAGAATTCTCTAAATGAACAAAAACTGGCAACACTAGGTACTTGTAGAACTGGGGGTGAGTGGCAAATGAGATGGATAAAATAAGAAAAACTGGGTGAAAGCTGTTTAAGAAACTGGTGGATCCCTAGATCCCCTCCCTCCAATCCACATCCCTAAGTGGCTACCTTTCCCTAACTTCCCAATTCTGACAGAAGTCTACGGCTTATTCCCTAGAGAAGGTAAAACAGGGGTCTCTTGATTAAGAGACATCAGGCACTGTTGAGGGCATAAGTACCACAGTAAAAAACAAGGGGATTAAGTGATTTTATGCATAAGTGAATGCTGAATTCAAAGATTAGCAGGCCTTGGGTGCCTGGGTGGCTCAGTGGGTTAAGCATCTGACTCTTGACTTCAGCTCAGGTCATGATCTCAGGGTCATGAGATCGATCAACGTGGAGTCTGCGGGAGATTCTCTCTCTCCTTCTGTCCCCCCCACCCCTGCTTACACTATATATATATATATATATATATAAAGCAGGCCTCTTCTCCCATTCTGTTGAACCAGATAGGAGATTAGAAAACTCTTCTTTGATTAATCTGAATCAGAAGTTTCCCTAACAAATGGCCCAGCCAAATTATCCTACAAAAAAACCTCAAATTTGACAAGTCCTATTTACGTACTTAGGGTTCCCAATCAGCTTTTAGCCACCTAAATACAGAAAGCTAAAATGATCAGATACCAAAAAGGAGCCTGTATGTGGAAGATAGAAACCAAAGCAACAAAAGAATACAGAGCAGTCTGGTAGAAAGAAACCATGCAAAGAAAACTTTAAGAAAAAATATTTCCAAGGGATACTTAAATAAAACTTTAAATGAAACAAAAAGAGGAAGGAACACTTCCAAACTCATTTTACAAGGTCAGCATTATCCTGATACCAAAACCAGACAAGGACACCACAAGAGAAGAAAACTACAGGCCAATATCTCCGATGAACATAGATGTAAAAACCCTCAACAAAATATTAGCAAACCAAATTCAACAACACATTAAAAGACTCATACACCATGATCAAGTGGGATTTATTCCAGGGATGGAGGAATGGTTCAACATCTGCAAATCAATCAATGTGATACACCATACTAACAACACCATATTAACAAAATAAAGGATAAAAATCATATGATCATCTCAATAGATTTAGAAAAAGCATTTGATAAAATTCAACATCCATTTATGATTAAAAAAACTCAAGAAAATGGGTATAGAAGGAACATACTAAACATAATGAAGGCCATATATGACAAGCCCACAGTTAACATACTCAGCAGTGAAAGACTAGTAAAAACTTCTCTATTAAGATCAGGAAGAAAAGCATGCCAGCTTTCACAGGTGAGGGGCTTCTTACAGGCTCTAATAACATGAAGTGGGCAAAAGCACTACGCACTATATGGTATAAAGGCTGACAAAGTGCACCATCTTCCTACCTGACATGGGAGAGGTCATTTACGCAAAGCACTTTGCAGTCCTTATAAGGGGCCCTTAAGCATGCAGTAGTAGAAACAGCATGGGACTTGGGGTCAAGCAACCTCATTTAGGATCCTGGCCCTGTTGTGTTAACTTAAGCAACTTACTAACTCTTTCCAGGCCTCAGTATCCTCACCACTTTTTTAAGGATTTTTTTTTAAGTAATCTCTACACACAACATGGGGCTCAAACCCACAACCCCAAGATCAAGAGTTGCACACTCCACCTACTGAGCCAGTCAGGCGCCCTAATTTTTATTCACTGTGATACTGAGTTTGAGTCAGAGCAGTTAAGCAAGAAAAAAAGAAATAAAAAGTACCCAAATTTAAAAAAATAAAATTATTTGTTTGGAGATGACATGATCTTATATGTAGGAAACCCTAAAGATTCCATTAAAAAACTCTTAGATCTAATAAAGAATTCAGTACACTTGCAAGATACAAAACCAACACACAAAAATCTGTTGATTTTTATATACTAACCATGAACTATCAGAGAAATTTTTTAAAATGCCTTTTACAATTGTATCAAAAAGAATAAAATACCCAGAAATAAATTTAATCAAGGAGGTGAAAAACCTGTACACTAAAAACTGTTAAGACACTGATGGTAGAAGTTGAAGAAAACACAAATAAGTGGAAAGATTTCCACCCTCATGGACTGGATTGTTAAAATGTCCATACTACCCAAAGCAATCTACAGATTCAATCCACAGATGCAATCTACAGATTCAATGCAATCCTTATCAAATTCCAATGGCATTTTTCACAGAAATAGAACAATTACAACATTTGTGTGGAACAACAAAAGAGCCCAAATACCAAAGCAAGCTTGATAAAGAAGAACAAAGCTGGAGGGGCGCCTGGGTGGCTCAGTTGGTTAAACGGCTGCCTTCGGCTCAGGTCATGATCCCAGGGTCCTGGGATCGAGCCCCGCATCGGGCTCCCTGCTCAGCGGAGAGCCTGCTTCTCCCTTTCCCTCTGCCTCCCGTTCTGCCTACTTGTGCTCTCTATCTCTCTGTCAAATAAATAAATTAAAAAAAAAATCTAAAAAAAAAAAAGAACAAAGCTGGAGGCATCATGTGCTCTGATTTCAAACTATAATACAATAATACAATAGTAATGAAAATAGTATGGTACTGACATAACAACAGACACATTGATCAATAAAACTGGATAGAAAGCCCAGAAATAAGCCCACACATGTATGGCCAATTAATGTGCAACAAAGAAGGCAAGAATATACAATGGAGAAAGAACTGTTTCTTCAATAAATGGTGTTGGGACAACTGACAGTCACATGCAAAAGAATGAAACTGGATACCATCTTACATCATACATAAAAACTAACTCTTTAATCCATCAAAATGGATTAAAGATTTGAATGTAAGACCTGAAATCATAAAATTCCTAGAAAAAAACATAGGCAGTAAGTTCCTTGACATCAGTCTCAGTGATAAGTTTTTGGACTTGACACCAAAAACAAAGGCAACAAAAGCAAAAATAAACAAGTAGGACTACATCAAACTAAAAAGCTTCCGCACTGTAAGGGAAACCATTAACAAAATGAAAAGTCAACCTACTGAACAGGAGAAAATATGTGCAAATCATATATCTGATAAGGGGTCAATATCCAAAATATATAAAGAACTTACACAACCCAACAGCAAAAAATAAAATCCGATTTTAAAAATGAGAAGAGGTTCTGAATGAATATTTTTCTGAAGAAGACATACAGATGTCAAATAGGTAAATGAAAAGGTGCTCAACATCACTAATCATCAGGGAAATGCAAATTAAAACCACAACGAGATATAACCTCACAACGGTCAGAACGGCTATTATTAATAAGACAAGAAATAACAAGGATGTCAAGAAAAGGGAATCTTTGTACACTATTGATGTGAATGTAAATTGTTGCAATCACTACAGAAAATAGTATGGAGGCTCCCCAAAATATTAAAAATAGAACTACAATACGATCCAGTAATTACACTTCTGGGTATTTATCCAAAGGAAACAAAAACACTAACTCAAAAAAGATACATGCACCCCCATATTCATTGCAGCATTATTGATAATAGCCAAGACACCGAAGCAACCTAAGTGTCCACTGATGGATCAATGGATAAAGATGTGATACACACACCAAGTAAAATAGTCAACTAAAAAAAAAAAAAAGGAAATCTTTCCTTTTGCAACAACATGGATGGACCTTCAGGGCATTATGCTAAGTGAGATAAGTTAGAGAAAGACAAATACCATATAATCTCACTTATGTGTGGTATATAACCACCCCTGCACCCCCCAAAAAATCCAAACTCAAAGATACAGAGAACAGATTGGCGGTTGCCAGAGGCAGGGGGTGAGCATAATGAATGAAGATGGTCAAAAGGTACAAACACCTACTTATAAAACAAGTAAGTTGTGGGGATATAATGTACAGTATGATGACTATAGTTAATAATACTGTATTGTATATTTAAAACGTACCAGGAGAGTAAATCTTAGAAGTTCTCATCACAAGAAATTTGAAACTATGTATGGTGATGGATGTTGACTAGATTTATTGTGGTGATCATTTTGCAAAACATACAAATATCAAATTATTATGTTGTACACATGAAACTAATATAATAGGGTCTTTTTTTCTTTCTCAAATTTTTATTTAAATTCTAACTAATTAACATATAGTGTCATATTGGTTTCAGGAGTAGAATTTAATGATTCGTCACTTACATATAACACCCAGTGCTCATCATAACAAGTGCCCTCCTTTTTTTTTTTTTTTTAAAGATTTTATTTATTTATTTGACAGAGAGAGACACAGTGAGAGAGGGAGCACAAGCAGGGGGAGTGGGAGAGGGAGAAGCAGGCCTCCCGGGGAGCAGGGAGCCCAATGCAGGACTCGATTCCAGGAACCTGGGATCATGACCTGAAATGAAGGCAGACGCTTTATGACTGAGCCACCCAGGTGCCCCTACAAGTGCCCTCCTTAATACCCATCACCCATTTAGCCCATCCCTTACCCACCTCCCTCCATCAACCCTGTTTGTTCTCTATTGTTAAGAGTCTCTTGTGGTTTGTTTCCCTCTCTCTTTTATCCCCCTTCCTGTATGTTCACCTGTTTTATTTCTTAACTAATATAATGTCGTATGTCAATTATATCTCAATAATAAAAAAGAAATACAAAAAGAATGTTTATAATTTAAAAATGTAATAACAAAAATTAAAATCTAAGGAAGGTAAAGTTGAAGAAATTCTCAACCTTAGTTGAGAGAAAAGAAGAGAAAGAAAATAGACAAAAATAAAAATCTGAAAATTTTGTTGACAGACAAAAACCCTGAATGTCCAATCAATATATGGTTAAATAAACCTCTATGGAACACTATGAAGTGGTAATGGTAGTAGTACTCTAGGAAAGATCTCCATAATGAATCATTAATTGAAAAAATAATGTAAGCTGCTAAAAACCCAGTCAGTATGACCTCGTTTACATAAAAGGGGGAAAAAACACACACCATATGCTTCTATATATAAAACAGTATTTAGAGTACCTGGCTGGCTCAGTCAGTGGAGCATGTGACTCTTGATCTCAGGGTTGTGGGGTTTGAACTCCACATTGGTGGGTGTAGAGATTACTTAAAAATATGTCCACCTGGATGGCTCAGTTGTTAAGCGTCTGCCTTTGGCTCAGGTCATGATCCCAGGGTCCTGGGCTGAGCCCTACATCGGGCTCCCTGCTCCAGAGGAAGCCTGCTTCTCCCTCTCCCACTCCCCCTGCTTGTGTTCCCTCTCTCGCTGTGTCTCTCTCTGTCAAATAAATAAATAAAATCTTTAAAATATATATACATATAATCTTAAAATCCTCCATATCTAAAACAGTATGTAAGTATAAAAAAAGATGTGGAATTAAACATATTAAAATGATAATTTCTAGATAGAGGAGTGAGTTGGGGGAAAAAAGGAAAGGGAATATTTTGCTTTTAATTGTATATATTTCCATTAAAAAATTTTTTACAATGAAAATGTCTTCATATATTACATTTGTGCAATTTTTTTAAATTTTATTTTTAGGCAATCTCTACACCCAATGTGGTACTCAAATTCACAACCCTGAGATCAAGAGTTGCATGCTCCATCAACTGAGCCCCCATTTGTGTAATTTTTTGAAGAGAGAAAAGAGGGGCGCCTGGGTGGCTCAGTCGTTAAGCGTCTGCCTTCGGCTCAGGTCATGGTCCCAGGGTCCTGGGATCGAGCCCCACATCGGGCTCCCCGCTCAGCGGGAAGCCTGCTTCTCTCTCTCCCACTCCCCCTGCTTGTGTTCCCTCTCTCGCTGTGTCTCTATCAAATAAATAAATAAAATCTTAAAAAAAAAAATAAAATAAAGAGAGAAAAGAAGGGGAAGAAGTGAAAGGAAAATAAAAAAGGATTGGTAAAATACTTAGTAGATGAGGAATATTTTCCTTAATTAATTAGAATCTCAAAAACAAAACAAGACTAAATAATAATGATTTTACTTGCTGTGTAACATTCTACTTGTTGAGCACATTAAAGTCACCTCCAAAGTACTTAAGACAATAAAATCTACAGAAAGTGAAATATATATACTTTTATATATTACATATATATATATATTTTTTAATAGCCAAAAACAGTAGACTATCACCAACTTAAAAAAAAAAGACAACTCTTTCACAACAGAATCAGTAGAGAAATTTTCTCTCTACAATTACACCTTTAAGAAGTCTGATTCTAGCCAAAAGATTATATGCTCAGGATATATCACCAGATTCTTTCCTAATGGGCCACCTGGGTTGAGCTCCTTGCTCAGTGGGGAGTCTGCTTCTTTTTCTCCCTCTGCCCTTCCCCCTGCTCTTGTGCACGCTCTCCCTCTCTCTCTCAAATAAATAAATAAATAAATAATTTTTTTAGAAAAAGTATCACAGACTCTCACTGCTCTATATTCTGGCAAAGTTCTTATGTTTACACTTTGGTCTAAAATTCTGCAGGATCCTTCATATTCCTGATCCTGTTAACTAAGAAAATACTAATTTTCCATTTAAGTCCAAGAGTACAGAAAATGTGTGTAGGATAAAGTTAAAACCCAAATCTTTTAAAAAGTTAATTTATTTTTGGGTGTCTGTGCCTGGGTGGCTCAGTCAGTTAAGCATCTGCCTTTTGCTCAGGTCATGATCCCAGGGTCCTGGAAGTGAGCCCCACATTGGGCTCCCTGCTCAGCAGGGAATCTGCTTCTCCATCTCCTTCTGCTCCTTCCCCCACCTTGCTCGTGCTTGCTCACTCTCTCGATCTCTCTCAAATAAATAAATAAAATCTTAAAATAATTAATTTATTTCAGTACCTAACCTTGTTTTCCTAAATAATTTTCCTAATTTTGGATTTTAACCACATGGTCAAAAATCAGAGGTAACAGCAAAGCATTACAAGTAGTATTTTTTTTTCAAAGATATTAAAAATAGTAAGTACATTTAAAATATTTTCAAAGTGTGGGGGCACCTGGGTGGCTCAGTTAGTTAAGCGTCCGACTCTTGATTTCAGCTCAGGTCATGATCTTGGGGTCCTGGGATTGGGCCTAGTGCAGAGTCTGCTTGAGATCCTCTCTCTCCCTCTCCTTCTGCCCCTCCCCCAACTTGCGTGCATACACAGGCACGCTAAAAATAAATAAATAAAATCTTAAAAAAAATATTTTCAAAGTGTGTTTCTAATTCTGTGAGCAAATCCTTGGATGCACATTTTGCAACATAATTAGAATATTCAATTTAAGATATCCCACTAAAAATTCTATTTGTACAAAGAGTAAAGTTAAGTAGCCTAAAGGCATTTTAGCACCTAGCTGCCAAATTCCAGAGTCTGGATTATTACAAGAACATTCTGCTATCACCTCTAGCAAGAGTCTTGAAGAAAAAAAAGAGAAAAATATGCTGAAAGATTGAGAAAATAAAATCATTATACTTTGGCACCCTTTTTAGACAACTCATTAGTTTCGTGTTACCATTTCTTTATCTAGTAACAATATTCAACTGAATTACTAAAAAGAAGAAATGAATTAAATACCATCTATCACTTTGTTCCCCTAATTTGAACAGTAAGTCAGTTTCATAAATATTTTCTAAGCTATACTTTATGACTCTCTAAACTGATCTCTAAACTCTAAAATATTCTTAGTTTCCAAATAATTACCTATTCTGTATTTGCCATTTGTGTCTTTTTTCCCTAGGTAGCAGATTAAGGTCTTTTACTGAATTTTAGTAAATTGATGTTTGCTTGGCATATTTATCATAACAAATACACACAACTAAGTAATCTAAAGTCACTCGTTCCTTACTTGGAAGTTTGGCCACAAGTGATCCCCCTTTCAAACTTTTATTTCTTATTTGACTTTTTTTTTTTAAGATTTTATTTATTCATTTGAGACACAGAGACACAGAGACAGAGAGAGAGAGAGAGAGCATGAGCAGGGAGAGAGGCATAGGGAGAGGGAGAAGTAGGCTCCGCGCCGAGCCAGGAGCCCGATGTGGGGCTCGATCCCAGAACCCTGGGATCATGACCTGAGCCGAAGGCAGACACTTAACCATCTGAGCCACCCAGGCGCCCCTCTTATTTTACTTTTTTGATAACAGCTTCACAGGGGCACCTTGATGGCTCAGCCAGTAGTGTGACTCTTGATCACAGGGTCATGAGTTCGAGACCCACATGGAGCGTAGAGGTTACTGATAACAGCTTCACTCAGATATAATTCACATATCAAACTCTTTTATTAGTTATGGTTCTACTTACCATAATATTTCAACTACCATCTAACTACTATAAACAAAATCTCCCTCCATTGTTCTGTTTGTAAACCGTTATCCCTTAGAACTGTGTTAGCAAAAGAAAATTGGGAGTTTTGACAAAAAATTAGAAATAATGAGTTTCTAAAGTTCTTTTCACTGTATCCAGAAGTACTACCACTTACGACACTTTCTAGGGGAAAAAATGCATTAAAAATCCTAAATGCCTGGGTGGCTCAGTCGGTTAAGCGTCTGCCTTCGGCTCAGGTCATGATTCCAGGGTCCTGGGAAAGACTCCCTCATCAGGCTCCTTGCTTAGCAGGGAGCCTGCTTCTCCCTCTGCCTGCTGCTCCCCCTGCTTATGCTCGCTCTCTATTTCTCTCTCTCTGACATATATAAATACAATCTTTAAAAAATCCTAAAATAAAGGGTCCTGGGATCGAGCTCCGTGGGAAGCCTGCTTCTCCCTCTCCCACTCCCCCTGCTCATGTTCCCTCTCTCACTGTGTCTCTCTCTGTCAAATGAATAAATAAAATCTTTAAAAATAAATAAATAAATAAATTTCAAAACAAACTTTTAAAATATGATTTGTTCAAGGGGCGCCTGGGTGGCTCAGTCCATTAAGCGGCTGCTTTCGGCTCAGGTCATGATCCTGGGGTCTTGGGATCGAGCCCCACATCCGGCTCCCTGCTCAGCGGAGAGCCTGTTTCTCCCTCTCCATCTGCCTGTCACTCTGCCTACTTGTGCTCTCTCTCTGTCAAATAAATAAATAAAATCTTTAAAAAAAAAAGAAAAAAAATATGATTTGTTCAAAAATTGAGGTTTTCTATTATGCAGACCAGAGAACGCCCAGCAGTCTATAAATCACTGTGAAGATGTATATTTATCTCTTTGGTGGGGAAGTGACAAGTTTAGAAATGTAACGTGTGAGCCAGCTATTTATTCTTTGAAAACTAGAAATTAAACAAGAGAATTTAAAAGCAGTATCTTGATTTTCCATTTTTCTTTTCCTTTAGGAAAATCTTAACCTTTTCATTAACAATGAGAAAAAAGTGGGGCACCTGGGTGGCTTAGTCAGTTTAGTGATCAACTCTTGCTTTTGGCTCAGGTCATGATATCAGGGTCATGGGATTGAGCCCTGTGTTGAGGCTCCGCATGGAGTCTGCTTGAGATTCTTTCCTCTTCCTTTTTCCTCCCCCTCTGCTCCTTCCCCCACTCTCTCTCTCTCTCTCTCAAATAAATAAATACTGGAGGGGAAGGGGGTGGGGGGATGGAATAACTGGGTGATGGGTATTAAGGAGGGCACATGATGTAATGAGTACTGGGTGTTATATAAGACTGATGAATCACTGAACTCTACCTCTGAAACTAATAATATACTATATGTTAATTAAGTTTAAATAAATTTTAAAAATAAAATCTTAAAAAAAGAAAAAAGAAAAAAAACTTCACATTCCCTAATGATGTGCCACGGCTACTTGTGTTGGTTATGCAAGTTTTATTATATTGTCAAATTTTATTTTATTTTATTTATTTATTTATTTTTAAGATTTTATTTGTTTGATAGAGAAGGACACAGTGAGAGAGGAAACACAAGCAGGGGGAGTGGGAGACAGAAAAGCAGGCTTCCCGCGGAGCAGGGAGCCTGATGCGGGGCTCGATCCCAGGACCCTGGGATCATGACCTGAGCTGAAGGCAGCCGCTTAAAGACTGAGCCACCCAGGCACCCCTATATTGTCAAATTTTAAAAAGCAAAACATATTGTGTCTCTTTAAAATATCTTAAATTCAAATACCATAGATTTTAGAAATATTAAGTAGTCATTTAATTCAATATGCACAAATCTCATTTGGGAGATATATATTAACCAACCACTTTGTCAAAACATCTAATAATTTTACAAACTCTTCTTCAGCTTTCTCAATCATTATAATGTCTTAATTATCTTAGTCTTTTGATTAGGTATCAGTTTCTGACTCATTCTATAAGTAAAAGTTTAAATTTTAACTCCTTACATTTCAGGAAGAAGACTAGCAATACAAATAGCCTACCCATGAATAAATAAATATTTTTAGCTTGCCAGTATTTCACAATTTTCTGTGAAAAGACCAAGAAATATATTACTATATCATTATAGCAGATTTCAAAATATCACTCTCAGATTACAGAATTCCTTACTGACTGACATTTTGGTTATCTGCAGGAAAGCCAAAAACTGAAAGCCACATAGCAATTAAATATAGAAAAATGTTTCCTAATTTTCTGATAAAATGAAGACCATAGTCTTTTGTCTATAAATACAATGAAAATGCTCTAAAACTCAATTAAAAAGTTAAGGATAATAAGAATAACATTCCTTCAAAAATTAGTCGAGATTGTAGAAATTTTATCTTATACAAATTTTATCTCTGTACATAAATATAAAATTTTTATTCTTGGAGATGAAATTTTAAAGTAGACTCCACGCCTAATGTGGGGCTTCAACTCACAACCTTGAGATCGAGTCTCATGTTCTACTGACTGAGCCAACCAGACACCCTGTGTTCTTAGAGATAAAATCTTACAGAACATGCTACAAACCACAAATATACCTACTACTAAATGAATAGCATTTTGAGTGCTTCCCAAAGGCAAAACCAAAATCTTTGAAGCAAAATAAAAACTCATGTTCATAATACATTTTTTCCAACTCTTCAAAACTGTTTATTTTCCATCAACCTTATTTCCATTTTGTTTAAGAGTCTGTGGAAGAACAGCTTAAGACCACTCAGTGGTTGTTCTGACCCATTCAGTGGCCTGAACAGTGGTAGCTGCAGATCACTCTTCAGTGGCAGTCTGAGTACTCCAGTCTTCAGTAGGGAACTAACTGCTGTGAAGGCAGAGAGGGCACCTCTACACCTTTAGAAAAGTCTGTGACATCAGGTTGAGAGCACTCAGCTGCTTCCACCTGCATTCCATTCACCTGAATTTCCTCCTTGGTCATAGCCTTTTCAGCAGCAGCCTACTCTCCCTTTTCAATCTCTTCAGGATCTCTGGAGAAATACAGATCAAGCATGACCTCCCATGGGTGTTCATGGGAGACAGTGCCACACATGCATAGAACTTCCCAGGCCAGCATCTACCACATCAGACCCACTGTGTGAGCTCCCTTGTTGTAAGGGATGGTAATGTCCACATAGCACAGAGGAGAGTCTTACACAGAGCAATGGTAGGCACATTGACATAAGACATCTCTGTGGTGGCTGATGGTCAGCCTTGGGATCAGTGACCACCAGAAGTCGTGGCTCCCAGAAAGCTGCCCGGATCTGATTAGTGGAGGTTCCAGAAGTGAAGTGGCCAGCAACAGCAGAGGCTCCAGTGGCAGCAGCAAACTTCAGCACAGCTTGCCAGCCAGTATTCCAGGATGACAGGACACTGACATTAGCCAGGTTTTCAACAGCAACATCGGCATGACCTGCCAGCAGAAGCTTCTCCCAGGTTCTCTTCAGATTTATGATATAGATGCCATCACTTTTCCTTTTGCAGATGCACTCTTCCATTTGGAAATTGAGGTTTGTGCCACCTAAGTGGGTTCCTGCTGCAAGGAATTTGAGGACATTCTCCTTCACTTGCAGGACATCAAGGACTCCAAGCATTATGAAAGTTTCCCTTTAGGTCATGTATAGAACCCAGAACAACGCTATATGGACTCCTCTCTGGGTAGTGTGGAAAGGGCATAATACATTTAAATCACAAACTATGGCGCTCATTATGCAGTCAGTTTAACAAGGTATAACATCTCAACAACTGAAAAACATAAACTCATTTTTTTTTTCTTTGAAGAGATATAAAGTCATGGATACTCCATAGAGTCCCTCTCTTCAGATAAGGTCTTTGTACAACAGCTCTCATTAATGACAGTGCAGATGTGCTGACATCCTTGGAATTTTTCATTAGGATTTAAACTAGCTGTATCCTATCTCATGGGTCTTTTCTTTGATGAGCTGCATTTTCCCTCTTCCTTGTACTATCCATCGTGTTAGTAATGATTAGAACTGAAACAGACTTAATTACAGTAACTTCCAAATAAGGTACTAAATACAGTTCTTTGTTCAGTCAGCTGTGATTGTCCATGAAAATCACAGGAGTGTTTAAAACAAGAGGCACAGGATTCTATTAAATTATGTTCTAGGACCTAAGCTTTTTTATATAGGTATTTATAAGACAACTTATATTTAGAGAATGGATTATAATTTCAGCAAAATAAACTTTGTTCTTCCACGTGGGACTCAAAATGGCAATACCTGAAACACTGTGATTAACAAGTATAGTATATATAGTACCTGTTCATTTTGAAACAATGCAAAAGTATTGCTTCTATTAGAACTGAGCAAAGAAAGATCAAAGTAAATTTGTGAGATGTAACTACAGGTTCAGCCAAGAGCAGAAGAGGAAAACCCTCTCACTTTTTTATACATTTCTCAATGTGTATTTAGTTATTGAGATATTACTACTTAGTTACTGAACTACTTTGTCACCTTAAAGCTTACTTTTTTAAAAATTTTAATTCCAGTAGAGTTAACATACAGTGTTAATATTAGTTTCAGGTATACAATATGGTGATTCAACAATTCCATATATCACCCAGTGCTCATAACGATGTGCGTACTCCTTAATCCCCATCACCTATTTCACCCATCCCCCTACTCACCTCCATTCTAGTAACCATCAGTTTGTTCTCTATAGTTGTCAGTTTCTTGGTTTACCTCTTTTTTCCCTTTGTTTGCTTTCTTAAATTCCACATATGACTGAAATCATATGGTATTTGTCTTTCTCATACTGAGTGACTTCACTTAGCATTATACTCTAGCTCCACCCATGTCATTGCAAATGGCAAGATTTCATTCTTTTTTATGGCTAAATATCCATTATACACACACACACCCCACATCTTCTTTAAAGTTTTTTTTTTAAGATTTTATTATTTTTTTGACAGAGAGATAGAGAGAGAGCACAAATAGGCAGAGGGGCAGGCAGAGGGAGAGGGAGAAGCAGGCTCCCCGCTGAGCAGGGAGCCCAACGTGGGGCTTGATCCCAGGACCCTGGGATCATGACCTGAGCTGAAGGCAGCCACTTAACTAACTGAGCCATCCAGGTGCCCCACACACCCCACATCTTCTTTATCAATTCATGTATCAATGGACATTTGGGCTGCTTCCATAATTTGGCTATTGTAAATAATGCTGCTATAAACATTGGGGTGCATGTATCCCTTTGAACTAGTGTTTTTGTATTTTGGGGGTAAATACCCAGTAGCGTGATTACTGGGTCATATGGTAATTCTATTTTTAACTTTTTGAGGAACCTCCATACTGTTATCCAGAGTGGCTGTACCAGTTTGCATTCCCACCAACAGCACGAGTGCAAGATCCCACCACATCCTTGCCAACACTTGTTGTTTCTTATGTTTTTTTTTTTTTTTTAAATTTTATTCACTTATTTGAGAGAGAGAGAATGAGAGAGAGCACATGAGAGGGAGGAGGGTCAGAGGGAGAAGCAGACTCCCCACTGAGCAGGGAGCCCGATGTGGGACTCGATCCAGGGACTCCAGGATCATGACCTGAGCCGAAGGCAGTTGCTCAACCAACTGAGCCACCCAGGCGCCCGTTCCTTATGTTTTTTATTTTAGCCATTCTAACAGATATGAGGTGATATCTCATTGTGGTTTTGATTTGCATTTCCCTGATGATGAGTGATGTTGAACATCTTTTCATGTGTCTGTTTGCCATCTGGAAATCTTCTTTGGAGAAATGTGTGTCCATGTCTTCTGCCCATTTTTTAATCAGATGATTTGCTTTTTGGGTATTGAGTTTTATAAGTTCTTTATATATTTTGGATACTAACTTTTTATCAGATGTCATTTGTGAATATCTTCTCCCATTCTGTAGGTTGCCTTTTAGTTTTGTTGATTGTTTCCTTTGCTATGAAGAATTAAAGCCTACTTTCTTGCATAGGTTTTTTCCCCCAACTTTTTTTTTTCAAAGTTGCCTGCTGCTAATTAGACAAATTAATATCGATACAAAGAGCATACATTATTTTTTAAAGATTTATTTATTTATTATAGAGAGAGAGGAAAAGGGAGAAAAAGAGAATCTCAAGCAGACTCCCTGCTGAGCAGAGAGCCCAATGTGGGGCTCAATCTCACCCCCTGGAGATCATGACCTGAGCCAAAATCAAGAGTTGGACACTCGGGGCACCTGGGTGGTTCAGTCGTTAAGCGTCTGCCTTCGGCTCAGGTCATGGTCCCAGCGTCCTGGGATCGAGCCCCACATCGGGCTCCCTGCTCAGAGGAGAGCCTGCTTCTCTCTCTCTCCCACTCCCCCTGCTTGTCTCTCTCTCCCACTCCCCCTGCTTGTGTTCCCTCTCTCGCTGTCTCTCTCTGTCAAATAAATAAAAAAACTTAAAAAAAAAAAAAGATTCGGACACTTAACCGACTGAGCCTCCTAGGTGCCCTAAGAGCATATGTTATTTAACACATATATTATGAACTACTTGGTGAAAAATGTTGTTTCTCAAGTTCATTTTGCTATGTTAATTTACTAATCTAAAAGAAATCTACAGAGCAGTCTTTCAGACCTTTTATTTTTGTGTTTATAATCAGCTAAGGTGAAGGCAGTTCTATTGGTTTTGGAAATACTCATTTTATGAGTTAGAAGGACATATACTATATTCATAAGAGGTTGCCTTTTTGAACAAAGGGGAATGAGACAAAGATGGGGGGGAAAGATAAAGGGTACTTTAGCTTTATTCATGCTTTATTACTTTTATATAAAATACAGATTTTTTTAAAAGATTTTACTTATTTGAGAAAGAGAGTGAGCAAGAGAGAGAGCACATGAGCAGGGGCAGAGGGAAAGTGAGAAGCAGACTCCCCTGCTGAGCAGGGAGCCCAACACAGGGCTTGATCCCAGCACCCTGGGATCATGACCTGAGCCGAAGGCAGACGCTTAACCAACTGAGCCACCCAGGCGCCCCTATTTATCTTTTTTTTTTAAACATCTACTATGTGCTATTCGAGGAAATTTTTCTAAAGAGCTTCAGAGTAGAAGCCAGGTATTCATCTGTATAGTTTACAATTTGAATTTTAAGGTCCTAATTTATAAGTAGTTCTTAAAACTTGTTGCTAGAATTATAGTCCTTTCTTCACATAGCAGCCAGAGTTGATTTCTTCAATGGTAAATCAGATCATGTTACTTCCTTGCTTTAAAAAAAAAAAAAATTCAAACTCCCTATAGAAGTCACAAAGGCCCTATGGGAGTCTGACTTGACTCCTGCCTAACTTCTCCAGCTTTATATCTGGTTACCCTCTTCCTTATCTACAAAGCTTCAACTGCAGTAGCAGCTCTCTATTCCCTCAGAGCTTTTATCCTTCTATCTGGACCCCTGCCCCTACATACCTCATGTGGCCAGATCCTTTTGAACTCCTTTAGGTCTAATCTTAAATATCTAATATATATTGGTGTGAGGAGAATCAGCTCTTTGGTAATTTCAGTTATGGAAACTGATACTCAGAAAAGAGTATCAATACTATTTCCTACCAATATTTAAATTTAGAAAGTGTTTAGTGAGAAAACAAGATCCATCTATATGCTGCCTAAAAAGACATATTTCAGACCTAAAGACACCTGCAGACTGAAAGTGAGGGGATGGAGAAACATTTCTCCACAAACAGATATCAAAAAAAGCCAGAGCAGCAATACTTATATTGGGCAAAACAGACTTTAAAACAAAGACTGTAACAAGAGACAAAGAAGGACACCATATAATAATAAAAGAGACAATCCAACAAGAAGATATAATAATTCTAAGTATTTACGCACCCAATATGGGAGCACCCAAATACATAAAACAGTTAATAACAAACATAAAGTAACTAATCAATAGTAATACAATAATAGTAGGGGATTTTAACACCACACTTATATCAAGGGACAAATCATCCAAACAGAAAATCAAAAAGGAAACAATGGATTTGAATGACACTGGACCAGACGGATTTAACAGATATATTCAGAACATTCCATCCTAAAATAGCAGAACACACATTCTTTTCAAGTGCAATAGAACATTCTCCAGAATAGTTCACATATTGGGCCACAAAACAAATCTCAACAAATTCAAAAAGATCAAAGTCATACCAAGCATCTTTTCTGACCCAATGTTATGAAACTAGAAATCAACTACATGAAAAATTCTGGAAAAAGCACAAATACATGGAGGTTAAATAACATGCTACTAAACAATGAAGGGTCAACCAAGAAATCAAAGAAGAAATAAAAAATCACATGGAAACAAATGAAAATGAATATACAACAATCCAAAATCTTTGGGATGCAACAAAAGCAGTTCTAAGAGGGAAGTTTATAGCAATACAGACCTACCTCAAGAAGCAAGGAAAATCTCAAATAAACAACCTAACCTTACACCTAAAGGAGCTAGAAAAAGAACAAATAAAACCTAAAAGCAGAAGTAGGAAGGAATAATAAAAATTAGAGCAGAAATAAATGTAGAGAAACTAAAAAAATAGAACAGATCAAAGAAACCAACAGCTGGTTCTTTGAAAAGATCAAAAAATTGGGATTCATCAAAACACACACACACACACACACACACACACACACAAAGAGGACTCAAATAAACAAAATCACAAATGAAAGAGAAGAAATAACAACCAACAGCACAGGAAGACAATTACAAGAGAGTGTGATGAAAAATCATACGCCAACAAATTGCATAACCTAGAAGAAATTGATAAATTCCTAGAAACATAACTTACCAAAACTGAAACAGGAAAAAATAGAAAATTTGAACAGACTGATTACCAAAAATGAACTTGAACCAGTAATCAAAAAAAAAAGTCCAGGACCAGACAGTTGCACAGGCATATTTTACCAAACATTTTTAAAAAGGAGCTTATACCTAGTCTTCTCAAACTATTCCAAAAAATAGAAGAGGAAGGATGCCTGGATGGGTTAGTTGGTTAAGCGCCTGCCTTCAGCTCAGATCATGATCCCAGAGTCCTGGGATTGAATCCCACATTGGGGGGGCGGGGGGGCGGTCCTCACTCAGTGGGGAGCCTGCTTCTCCCTCTACCTGCTGCTCCCCCTGCTTGTTCTCTCTCTCTCTGACAAATAAATAAAATGTTTAAAAACAAACAAAAAATAGAAGAGGAAAGAAAATTTCCAAATTCATTCTACAAAACCAGCATTACCCAATACCAAAACCAGATAAAGACACCACAGAAAGACTACAGGCCAATATTTCTGATGAACATAGATGCAAAATCTTCAACAAAATACTAGCAAACCAAATCCAACAATACATTAAAAAAATCATTTACCACAATCAAGTGGGATTTTTTTCCTGGGTTATAAGGGTGATTCAGATTTTGCAAATCAATCAACATTGATATGTCCATCAACAGGAGAAAGGATAAAAACCATATAATCATTTCAATAGATGCAGAAAAAGCATTTGACAAAGTACAACATCTATTCATGATAAAGATCCTCAACAAGGTAGGTTTAGAGGGAATATATCTCAACATAATAAAGGCCTTATATGAAAATCCCACAATGAACATCATACTCAATGGGGAAAATCCCACAGGGAACATCATACTCAATGGGGAGCTTTTTCCCTAAGGTCAAGAACAAGACAAGGATGTCCACTTTCACTACTTTTATTCAACATAGTACTAGAAGTCCTAGCTACAGTGATCAGACAACAAAGAGAAATAAAAAGATCCAAATCAGCAAGGAAGAAGTTAAAGTTTCACTATTTGTCAATGATATGATACTATATATAGAAAAACCCAAAAAGAGTCCACCAAAAAACTACTAGAACTATAAATGAATTCAACAAAGTTGGAGGATACAGAAATCTGTTGCATTTCTATACATCAATAATGAAGCCACAGAAGGAGAAATTAAGAAAATAATCCCATTTATAATTGCATCAAAAAGAATAAAATACCTAAGAATAAACTTAATCAAAGAGGTAAAAGATCTGTACTCTGAAAACTATAAAACACTTATGAAAGAAATTGAAGATGACATAAAGAAATGAAGACATTCCATGCTCATGGATTGGAAGAACAAATATTGTTAAAATGTCTAAACTACCAAAACCGAACTATACATTAATGTGATCCCTATCAAAACACCAATAGCATTTTTCACAGAACTGGAACAAACAATCCTAAAATTTGTATGGAACTACAAAAGACTCCAAAAAGCCAAAGCAATCTTGAAAAAGAAAAACAAAACTGGAGGTAATCACAATTCCAGATTTCAAGTTATATTACAAAACTGTAGTAAACAAAACAGTATGGTGTTGGCACAAAAATAAACATACAGATCAATGGAACAGAATAGAAAACCTAGAAATGAACCCACAATTATATGACCAATTAACCTTCAGCAAAGCAGGAAAGAATATCCAATTGGAAAAAGAAAGTCTCTTCAACAAAGGGTGTTGAGAAAACTGGACAGCAGCATGCAAAAGAATGAAACTGGACCACTTTCTTACACCATACATCAAAATAGATTAAAGACCTAAATGTGAGAACTGAAACCATAACAATCCTAGAAGAGAACACAGGCAGTAACTTCTGTGACATCAGCTGTAGTAATATTTTTCTAATTATGTCTCCTGCAACAAGGGAAATAAAAGCAAAAATAAACTACTGGGACTACATCAAAATGAAAGTCTTCTGCACAGCAAAGGAAACAATCAACAAAGCTAAAACGCAACCTGCAGAATGGGAGAAGATATTTGCAAATGACATATCCAATAAAAGGTTACTATCCAAAATATACAAAGAACTTAAAAAACTCAACACCCAAAAAACAAATAATCCAATTAAAAAGTGTGAAATGAAATCACTGATATAATGCAGTAATTTATCAGTTTTTATATTATATATGAGATCTCTGTTAGGTCAGGAAGAAGGATACTAATATAGAATCTAAATAAATATTGTATTCTTATATACTTAGAACATAGTCAACTCTTGCTTTCAGAGACAATTCCTTTATTTGGGGGCAGAACTGAAGATATTTGACCCAGAAATTTTTTCCCATTGACCAGAGAGACATTCTTACCTCACTCTTCTTTAGAATTATTGAATGTCTATGGCCTTTGCTCTAGAATAAATTATTAGTGTATCAGGTATTAACACTATAGAGACACATAAACCTAATATTATATTTGAACTATCTTATTTATCTTCAAAATCCCTTGGGTATGGAACCAGAAAGACCCCGAATAGCCAGAGGAATGTTGAAAAAGAAAAGCAAAGCTGGTGGCATCACAATTCTGGACTTCAAGCTCTATTACAAAGCTGTAATCATCAAGATAGTATGGTACTGGCACAAAAACAGACACAGAGATCAATGGAACAGAATAGAGAGCCCAGAAATGGACCCTCAACTCTATGGTCAACTAATCTTCGACAAAGCAGGAAAGAATGTCCAATGGAAAAAAGACAGTCTCTTCAACAAATGGTGTTGGGAAAACTGGACAGCCACATGCAGAAGAGTGAAACTGGACCATTTCCTTACACCACACACAAAAATAGACTCAAAATGGTTGAAAGACCTCAATGTGAGACAGGAGTCCATCAAAATCCTAAAGGAGAACACAGGCAGCAACCTCTTCGCAACCTCTTCGACCTCAGCCGCAGCAACTTCTTCCTAGAAACATCACCAAAGGCAAGGGAAGCAAGGGCAAAAATGAACTATTGGGACTTCATCAAAATCAAAAGCTTTTGCACAGCAAAAAAAAAAACAGTCAACAAAACCAAAAGACAACCGACAGAATGGGAGAAGAGATTTGCAAATGACATATCAGATAAAGAGCTAGTATCCAAAATCTATAAAGAACTTATTAAACTCAACACCCAAAGAACAAATGATCCAATCAAGAAATAGGCAGAAGACATGAACAGACATTTTTCCAAAGAAGACATCCAAATGGCCAACAGACACATGAAAAAGTGCTCAACATCGCTTGGCATCAGGGAAATCCAAATCAAAACCTCAATGAGATACCACCTCACACCAGTCAGAATGGCTAAAATTAACAAGTCAGGAAATAACAGATGTTGGCGGGGATGCGGAGAAAGGGGAACCCTCCTACACTGTTGGTGGGAATGCAAGCTGGTGCAGCCACTCTGGAAAACAGTATGGAGGTTCCTCAAAAAGTTGAAAATAGAGCTACCATACGACCCTGCAATTGCACTACTGGGTATTTACCCCAAAGATACAAATGTAGGGATCCGAAGGGGTACGTGCACCCTGATGTTTATAGCAGCAATGTCCACAATAGCCAAACTATGGAAAGAGCCAAGATGTCCATTGACAGATGAATGGATAAAGAAGATGTGGTGTGTGTGTGTGTTTGTGTGTGTGTGTGTGTGTGTGTGTGTGTGTAATGGAATATTATGCAGCCATCAAAAGGAATAAAATCTTGCCATTTGCAACGACGTGGATGGAACTGGAGGGTATTATGCTGAGCGAAATAAGTAAATCAGAGAAAGACATGTATCATATAATCTCACTGATATGAGGAATTCTTAATCTCAGGAAACAAACTGAGGGTTGCTGGAGTCGTGGGGGGTGGGAGGGATGGGGTGGCTGGGTGACAGACATTGGGGAGGGTATGTGCTATGGTGAGCACTGTGAATTGTGTAAGACTGTTGAATCACAGACCTGTACCTCTGAAACAAATAATACATTATATGTTAAGAAAAGAAGAAGACAGTAGGAAGGGAAAAATGAAGGGGGGGAAATTGCAGGGGGAGACAAACCATGAGAGACTATGGACTCTGAGAAACAAACTGAGGGTTCTAGAGGGGAGGGGGTGGGAGGATGGGTTAGCCTGGTGATGGGTATTAAAGAGTGCACGTATTGAATGGAGCACTGGGTGTTACATGCAAACAATGAATCATGGAACACTACATCAAAAACTAATGATGTAATATATGGTGATTAACATAACATAATAAAATAAAATTTAAAAAAAATCCCTTCGGAATTTTTCAGTGATGGCTTCTCTAAAATTAAAAAATATATATTATTCATACATACCATACTAACCATGTTTTTTTCTTTCTTTTTTTTTTTAAGATTTTTAATTTTTTATTTGACAGAGAGAGAGTACAAGCAGGGGGAGCGGCAGGCAGAGGCAGAGGGAGAAGCAGGCTCCCTGCTCAGCAGGGAGCCCGATGTGGGGCTTTATCACCTGAGCCGAAGGCAGACGCTTAACCGTCTGAGCCACCCAGGCACCCCTAACTATGTTTTTCAAATACAGGGTCACAACTCATTATGGGTTATAAAATCAGTTTATTGGTGAACAATGTTTTTATTTTTTTTCCTTTTAAATGCATTGCTAAGGCAAATATCCAGCTTTTACTAACAAATTTATAACATCAAAGTTCCAACGCTTTTTCTTAGCCTCAAGAAGACAATTTTCTTGGGGCACCTGGGTGGCTCAGTCATTTAAGTAGCCAACTCTTGATTTTGGCTCATGTCATGATCTCAGAGTCATGAGTTTGAGCCCCACATCGGCTCCGCACTGGGCATGGAGGCTGCTTACGATTCTCTCTCTCTCTCTACCTCTTCCTATGCCCCTCCCCTCCATGTTCTCTCTCTCTCAAAAAAAGAAGACAATTTTCTTGACTTACGTGCTAAGAGGCGTCAACATTATCTGGTTGCACTATAGGACAGCAAACTGATTCTGGCTTCTCACTGATCATTTCAATAATGGGATTATAAGTTTAAGGTATGATTATCTTTGTTGAGAAAGTGGTCAGATTCTAGTTTTCTAGTACCTTTCCAAGGTGCCTTGTTAAGTCTTGTCTTTTAAATCTTGCTTGCTTCCTTCATGGCATATATGACAAATTTTTTCCACAATTCTGGAGGTCCTTGCACTCCTTCAAGCAATTTGATGATTCTTTTATATTTCTGTCCAAACTAATTTCCCTCTTTTTTTTAATTTTTCTTGAGAGAGAGATGGGGAGAGAGAATCTTAAGTAGACTCCATGCTCCAGTTTAGAGCCTGAGGCGGGGCTGGATCTCACCACCCTGAGATCATGACATGAGCCAAAACTCAAGAGTTGGATGCCTACCTGACTGAGCCACCCAGTATCCCTCAAATTTCCCTCTTTAATTGATGTTTTATTTCAGTGTTGATTTCAACTGGTATTGGCAGTTTATCTGGCACTTCTAACACAGACATTGCTGTGACTTTGGGGTCATCATCTTCCAAGGACATGGCTGAGCCCTAGGGATGGGATGCTCCCTCTCCTCCTTGTTTCACTGACAGCAGCGCCATGCTCTGCCTTCCCTCAGATGGAGGAGGACTTGGGTTCTCCATGAAGTTTCATTCAGTTTTCAGCCCAACAGCAGACTCCTCTGCTTTACTGGTCATCATTCCAGACTTGTCTTGGGTGGCCCCATGAGTATCTCCACCCTACTTTGTTTTAAAGTTTTTATTTAAATTCCAGTTAGTTAGGGGCACCTGGGTGGCTCAGTTGGTTAAGCAGTTGCCTTCAGCTCAGGTCATGATCCCAGGGTCCTGGGATCGAGCCCCACATCAGGCTCCCTGCTCAGCTGGGAGCCTGCTTCTCCCTCTCCCACTCCCCCTGCTTGTGCTCTCTCTAATAAATAAATAAATAAATAAATAAATAAACAAATTCCAGCTAGTTAACATACAGTGTAATGTAAGTTTCAGGCGTACAATATAGTGATTCAACACTTCCATACAACACTGGTGCTCATGTAAACAATATTAAAAAATATATAAATGTCAAAGTTATCACATGTATTAAGTTTCATAAAACTTTGATTTCCATTGTATTTGTGTGTGTGTGTGCACATATGTATGTATGTACTAAGCCACACTGTATCACTTACTGTGGATTGAAATTTAAAAAAAAATACTGAAAGCCATTGCTATATCGGTCTACCTGAGCAATAATCAAATCATGTCACTCACGATCCTGTGACTTCCTAATCCACTTAAAATAAAATCTAACCTTATCATGCTTATAAACGTCCTGTATAGTCTGAACCCTCCCTCTCTCTTCAGCCTTATCACGTGCTACCTTCCTTTTAATCTGCTAATACTCTAGTCATATCAGTCTCCTTTCAGGTCCTCATGACAAGCTATTTTGTTCCCAGGACCTTTACATATGTTCTTTTCCTCCTTGTTATATTGTTTGTGATTTACTTTAAAATACTTTAGTGTACAGTGAGATGGTTTATTTAAATCTGCTCTACTGCTTTTCAATAATGTTGGGGATTAAACTGGATGGTAACAGGGCAGGTGGTATGCTCCCATAAGGGGCATTTGGAAATGTCTATGTGGAGGGCTAGGTTTTGTTATTAAAATACATTGGGGGGTGAGGGGAGGGGAATGTCACCGGTATTTATAGGCAGAATTCAAGGAGGCTAAATATCCCATAACTTATAAGATAGTCCTGCCTAATGAACTGTCCTACTCATATACAAATAGCACATTCTCCTCACTCCCTATTATGAGAAACATGGATCTATACTCTAAGAGCAATTAGTTAATTTTTGAAGCACTATAATTCAAGAATACCTATTCCACGGTATTTGAATGATGTTAATTAAAACAAAAACAAAAAAAACCCCACCTTCTAAATTGTAGAGTTTGGTCTATTCACATTTAATATAATTACTGAAATGGTTAGATTTATGTTTGCTATCTGTTTTCTAGATGTCTTATAGCTTTTAAGTTCTCTGTTCCTCTGTTACTGCCTACTTTCATGTTAGTTTTTTTAATATACCATTTTATCTGATTTTTAAACTATAATTTTGAGTTATTTTCTTATTTTTCTTAATTTGTTGTTCTAGAGATTTTGATATGTATCTTATCACAGATATGATATGAGCCACGCAGGCGCCCCTGTTTTCAAGATTTTCTGTTTGTCTTTATCTCTTAGTAGTTTGACTATGAAGCATCTAGGTGTGGATTTCTCTGTGTTTATCTTTTCTGGGGCTTGATGGTTTACTGAGCTCCTTAGATCTGCAGATTAATGTTTTCCATCATATTTAAGAAGTGTTCAGGGGCGCCTCGGTGGCTTGGTCATTTGAGCATCTGCCTTCGGCTCAGGTCATGGTCCCAGAATCCTGGGATCGAGCCCCGAGTCAGACTCCCTGCTTAGTGGATAGCCTGCTTCTTCTTCTCCCTCTGCCCCGCCCCCATTCATGCTCTCTTATCTCTCACTCACTCTCGCTATCTCAAATAAATAAATAAAATCTTTAAAAAATAAAAATAAAAGAAGTGTTCAGCTATTATGTCTTTAAACACTTGTTCTTCTCTCCTTGTATGGGCACACACTTGACATTGTCTCACAAGTCTCTAAGATTCTGTTCATTGTTCTTCAGTCTTTTGTTCTCTGTTCAACAGACTGGATAATTTATCTTGATCTTTATTTCAATTCACCAATTCATTCTGCAATCTCAAATCCTCTCTTAGCCCATCTACTGAACTCATTTCAGTTACTGTAATCTTCAAATCCAGAATTTCAATTTGATTCTTTTACTTTCAATTTAATGATTTAATTATTTGAGCATATTTATAATAGCAGTTTTTAAAATCTTTATCTGCTAAATACAACATCTGAGTTAATTTCTATTGATTGGTTTTTTTCCCTGAGTATGGTTCACACTGTCCTGTTTCTTTGCATGTCTTACACTTTTTTTGTTGAAAACTGTAAATTTTAAATAATACATTGTGACAATTCTGAATTCTGAATTCTTGTTTTCTTTCCTGGCAGTTGTTGGTGCCTGGACATAGGAAACTGCCTTCCTATGAGGTGCAGCTATTAATTTATTTGCCCCTCTCCTACCACTCTCCCCTTCATTTGCTAAGCTCCAGTCATACAAATCTTACTTCTGACTCTTGAACTCACCTAGTTTATTCCCTTTGCACTTTAGTTCCTTCAGATTAGAATGCTCTTTTCCCCAATATTTACATAGCTGGCTCCTTCTTAAATGCCATCTCCATAGAAACACCTTTCCTGTTATTCAATTTAAAGTAGCTCTACCCCCAGTAACTCTCTATTACTTTTGATTTTGTTCAAAACACTTATCACCTGTAATTATCTATTTTGTCTATTGTCTGCCCCTCCCACCAGAATATAAATTCCTTGAGGGTAGGGATTATGACTGTATTGTTCACTCTTCTGTCACCAGTGCCTAACAGGACATGACACATACTAGGTGTGCAATGAATATTTCTAGAACAAGTAAATTAAAGAAGCAAGATGGAATTAAAGTAGTGCCAAGCAATAATGAGAATTAAGCCAAATGTTTCTGAATGTCTAAGTTCTAGGTGTTGGACTTTGTGCCTTCAGATACATTATCCCACAAAAGCATTTAGGATCTTAATATATACATTCTATATGCTGACCAACATTACACTTAATAGTTTTTCTATTCTTATATTTATATACCATTTTATCTCACTTGTTTGATTGCCTTGATGTTTTTATGAACTTTGTAAGCCACTTCTAAGACTTTTTAACTGTAAAACTTATCTAATAAAGATATAATTATGGAGGCTCAGTCAGTTAAGCATCCACTCTTGGTTTCGGCTCAGGTCATGATCTCGTGGCTGTGGATCGAGCCCCACAATGGGCTCTGGGTTCAGTATGGAGTCTGCTCCAGATTCTCTCTCCCTCCCCTTCTGCCCCTTCTCCCACTCGCATGCACACTCTCGTACTCTTTCTAAAATAAGTAAATCTTTTTAAAAAAAAGATGTAATTATGTATCCATGAAATTAGAACATTTCAAAGACTTGAAGTAAAAATAAAGAAAATGCAAGGCAATATTTATTCATACACTGGAAATGTGAAATTTCCAAAGATAAGAATTGACCAAGTATACTTAGGTAATCTGAGAAAGCGTGGGGGAAAAGAATTAACATTGCCCTGATTCCTCTCACCCAAGTCTCATCTACACTGTTTTTTTTTTTTTTAGATTTTTTTTTTATATACTTAAGAGAGCGAGTGAGTAAGAGAGGGACCACAAGGGGGGGAGGGGCAGAGGGAGAAGCAGGCTCCGCACTGAGCAGGGAGCCCAACATGTGACTCGAGTTCAGGACCCTGGGACCATGACCCGAACCAAAGGCAGATGCCCAACCGGCTGAGCAACCCAGGTGCCCCTCATCTACACTGTTTTTATATTTTAATTACTGAATATGAATATCCTATATTTCAGAGGATTCTATGTATAGGTGTGGTAAATCATCTTCAAGTCACACTTTTAGTAGGATTAAAGTCATCAGCAGGATATTAAGAGCAATTTAAATTCCACTAGAGCAACTTACAATAAAGACTGTTTATGTTTGGTCAAGTATTTGGAGATATTTTCTAAAATCTATATGGTTATTGTGTAACTACCCAGGAAAAGCATTTTGTATAAAAGTGCTTATCTGTCAACGGATGTTAAAACAGCCTCTTATCAAAATATTCAGAAAATTATATGCCATTCCTTTATATTGCCTTTATGCTTTTGGTACCTGTTTTTGGATTCTCTGTGTTTAAAGCAGGAAAAAATAGTTCATTTCCCAGAAAGGTGGTTGAAGAGGTAGAGCTATAGGTTGCCTAAATTTGAAGTAATTGCAATATTCATGAAGAGCTAGAGAAAAAAATCACTGAAATCTTTTTCATTTCTTCTGAGGCTAAGTAGGGTCAAAATATGACCATCCTGGGTGGGAAGTATGAACTGAAAGCTGGACAGAAAACAAGTGACTGTGAGAGAATCTTGTGACCACAAAGACAGGGTCTCCTTATTGTCTTTATAATGAGAAATGAGGATTATATGTTTTAGTTCAAACATGAGTTCAGGTAATAAAGTCAGCACTTTCTCACAACTCTGCAATGCTTTGGAAGCTATCTCTAACATTTCTGACTTTTAAATTAAACAGATAAGCATACTATAGAGATATACATATGATGCATGTAGAGTGAAGTGTTTGTTAAAGTATATATTGAAATGCTAAAGATTAAAATATAAAATTATTACATATTGAATAATTTTGTTGATTAATACTTTTTATTCAGAACAAAATTTGTCCATGGGACAAATGGGAAAATATTACATTTTTGAAAATATAAATCCAACAAAACTACAGTAGAGGAAGAAAGTCCATAATTCCATGCTAAGAACTTCATTTGTAAACTGTCTACTGTCTCTCTTTAGATGCCAAAGCTACTCATGAAAAAATATTACGCAGCTCTCAAAAAAAATGAAATCTTGCCATTTGCAACAAAGTGGATGGAACTAGAGGGTATTATGCTAAACGAAATAAGTCAATCAGAGAAAGACAATTATCATATGATCTCACGGATATGTGGAATTTAAGAAACAAGGCAGAGGATCATAGGGGAAGAGAGGAAAAAATGAAACAAGAAGAAACCAGAGAGGGAGACAAACCATAAGAGTACTCTTAATCTTAGGAAACAAACTGAGGGTTGCTGGACGCGAGGGGGGCTGGGGGATGGAGTGGCTGGGTGATGGACATTGGGGAAGGTATGTGTTGTGGTAAGTGCTGGGTGTTGTGTAAGACTGATAAATCACAGACCTGTACCCCTGAAACAAATAATACATTATATGTTAACTGAATTTAAATTTTAAAAAAAAGTACACTAAGTAAGAGTAAAAAAAAAATTTTACACAACAGTTTATTTTATTTTATTTATTTTTATTTTTTTAAAGATTTTATTTATTTATTTGAGAGCGAGCGAGAGAGAAACAGCCTGAGAGGGGAGAGGGTCAGAGGGAGAAGCAGGCTCCCCACTGAGCAAGGAGCCCGATGTGGGACTAAATCCCAGGACTCCGGGATCATGACCTAAGCCGAAGGCAGTCACTTAACCAACTGAGCCACCCAGGCGCCCCCACAACAGTTTATTTTAAAACTAATGTGAATGAATAGCACAGTAGAAAATTTCCATAAAATGGTTTCTAAATCTGTTATTGTTATCTTTATGCATTATATAAAGGCCATAAGAAGCATGGTCAAGGAAGAATATCATAAATTCATATTTCCTTGCCAAAAACCTTAGAATGCTAATAATAAATGCTAAAGACTGAAGTTTGCTACATATCTAACAAAAAACTGAATGAATAGGACAGTAATTAAATCTTAAGTACATGCCCAAATTGCTATTCATTTTCATTTGTCCAGCTTCCTAATGCAAGGTTACTCCAAGCTTCTTGTTTGTTTTATGCCATACACTAAATGCAGACACCATTCTAGAAATTGAATGATGGTCACACAATTCCTTATCTAAAGCTCTCGGGGTTACACTGGTAATGGAATTTCTAATCATTTGTCTACTAACCTCCAAGACCAATTTTTCCTAAAATGATAAATGTAAAAAACTAAAACGCCACTGAATTATTGAGTATTCAGGCAGACTAAGGGATATGATTGATTTGATGATATTTAAAGTAAAAAAAAAAAAAAGGATTATGGTTCCATCAGTACCAAATTCATCTAACTTTCACTAATTTTGTAATACAGACTAGCTAGTCATATAGCTATTACACTTTAGTGATGAATTTTTAAAAAAAAATAATGTTGAAAACATTTTTAGAAAACATAAGAGATTATGGAGGAATAGCCTATAAGAAGTGTCTTTCACTGAAAGCATCTGTGTTTACCAGGCAGTTGTTTTCTTTTTTCTTTTCTTTCTTTCTTTTTTTTTAATATTTATTTATTTGTCAGAGAGAAAGAGCACAAGCAGGGGGAGCAGGAGGCAGAGGAAGATGCAGGCTCCCAGCTGAGCAAGGAGCCCAATGTGGGACCAGATTCCAGGATCCTGGGATCATGACCTGAGCTGAAGGCAGATGCTTAACCGATTGAGCCACCTAGGAGCCCAGGCGTCCCAGCGAGTAGTTTCCTAAACCAAACTTAACTATAATTTCAAATTTGTATATTTCCATGTGCTAAAAAATATATAAAAACCTGAAGTTAAAATAGCTTAAAATTTTTTACATCATAAAAATAAAACATGTTAAACAATTTAGATTTGTAAAAATTTTGAAATTCAATGAATTCTTAAACCAGATCATCAAAATTGCTCCAAAGCTTAAATAACTATACTTCTGAATATAAATGCATTAACCATATCAACAATTAAGCTCAAATACTTCATCTCTAATTGCTACATGGGACTTAGAATATATAAGAACCCAGATTTATAATAAAAACAGAGAGAGATTAAAATCCATGAAAGAATGTGCAAACAGTGTACAACTAAGCATTACGTAGTAGAGTTATAGGTGTTCAGATGATGAAAAAAATTAAAGATAACTAATCTTAAATATAGGTTGTGAATCTCTCAGTATTAAGCCTAATGCAAATGCTCAGCAATTGTTTATGAAGTAAACGAATTGAGAGGTCACAAAAGAAAACCAATTTAAAAAGCTACAATGGATATATTTATTACCTACAAAAAGAAAAACTGATCAATGGATAAAGAAGATGTCATATGTATAGAGATATATATACCATATCTCTATATATAATGGAATATTACTCAGCCATAAAAAAGGATGAAATCTTGCCATTTGCAACAATGTGGATGGAGCTAGAGAGTATTACGCTAAGTGAAATAAGTCAGTCACAGAAAGACAAATACCATATGATTTCACTCATGTGGAATTTAAGAAACAAAACAAAAGAGCAAAGGGGGTTAAAGAGAGGAAAACCAAGAGTCTGTTTGACTCTTAACTATAGAGAACAAATTGATGGTTACCAGAGGGGTGGCGGGTAGGGGGATGGGTGAAATAGTGATGGGGATTAAGGAGGGCACTTGGGATGAGCACCGGGTGTTGTATGTAAGTGCTGGATCCCTAAATTCTACACCTGAAACTAATATTATACTATGTTGGAATTTAAATAAAAACTTGGGGGGATAAAAAAGAAAGTATAGTGGAGAAACCTGGCTAATACCAAATTAAACTCATCAAAGTAAACATCACCAGTAATAAGACATATCAATATTATGAATCCTTTGACATGATGTACTAAAGACAGAATATTATTGAAAATCATGAAAGGAAAAGAAAGGCTGAGCAACTGTTACTGACTGCAAGAGGCTAGGGAGAAATAACAACTAAATGAAACATGGGATGCTGGATAAGATCCTAAGGCAGAAAAAAAAATTGGTAGAAAATCTGATCAAATTTGAATAATAAAGCTTCTTTAATAATATTGTACCAGGGTTTATTTTCTGTTTTTGAAAATTATACTATGGTTATATATAATGTTCATGTTAAGGAAAGGGAGGTAAGGGATATAAGGGAATACTGTACTACTTTTGTAACTTTTCTGTAAGTCTAAAATTTGTTCAAAATAAAAATATTTTTTAATAAAGTCAAAAACCACAGTAGGAAGGTGCAACAATACTATATAGGCAGTAACATTTCCAAGACAATTTACAATAATGCAAAAAAACTGAAATAGTTATAAATCTAACAAAACACATATAGGATATGTGTACTGATAACTACAAAATGCTGATGAAAGAAATAAAAGATGGCTTAAATAACTGCAGAGTCACAGCATGTTCATTAAGTGCAAGACAACATAGGAAAGATGTCAATTCTCTCAAAACTGATCTGAAATTGGCTAAATACAGTTCATCTCAAAATCCTAACAGGGTATTTTGTAGATATAGACAAGCTCATTCTAAAATATATATGGAAAGGCAAAGAAATGAATAGCTAAAGGAATTCTGGAAAAAAAAAAAAAGAAAATGACAGAAATCACTCTATGCTTTTTAAGACTTAACTACATACAGGGGCAACTAGTTGGTGTAGTCGGTTAAGTATCCAACTCTTGGTTTCAGCTCAGGACCTGATCATCAGGGTCATGAAATTGAGCCCCCAGGTCAGGCCCTGCCCTCAGCACAAAGTCTGCTTAAGACTTTCTCTGCCTCGAGGGCACCTGGGTGGCTCAGTTGGTTAAGCAACTGCCTTCGGCTCAGGTCATGATCCTGGAGTCCCAGGATCGAGTCCCACATCGGGATCCCTGCTCAGCAGGGAGTCTGCTTCTCCCTCTGACCCTCCCCCCTCTCATGTGCTCTCTCTCTCTCATTCTCTCTCTCAAATAAATAAATAAAATCTTTAAAAAAAAAAGAAGACTTTATCTGCCTCAGGATGCCTGGGTGGCTCAGTCGGTTTAGCGTCTGCCCTCAGCTCAGGTCATGATCCCAGGTCCTGGGATAGAGTCCCACATTGGGCTCCTTGCTCAGCTCTGCCTGCTCTGCCTGCCGCTCTCTCTGCTTGTGCTCCTTCTCTCTCTGACAAATAAATAAATAATCTTTAAAAAAAAAAACTTTCTCTGCCTTTCCCTCTGCCCCTCCCCCACTAAAATAAATAAATAAAATCTCAAAAAAAAAAGACTTACTATGTATATAAAAGTAATGGAAGAAAGTGGTATTGGAAGAGAGAGAGACACACACAGATCAATAAAACAGAAGAATCCAGAAATAGACTCACCCTTATACAGGTAAATAATTTTTTTTTTAAGATTTTATTTATTTATTTGACAGAGAGAGACCCAGCAAGAGAGGGAACAAAAGCAGGGGGAGTGGGAGAGGGAGAAGCAGGCTTCCCGCTAAGCAGGGAGCCCGATTCGGGGCTCGATCCCAGGACCCTGGGATCATAACCTGAGCTGAAGGCTGATGCTTAACCAACTGAGCCACCCAGGTGTCCCAGTATCTTTTTTTTTTAAGATTTTATTTATTTATTTGACAGAAAGAGAGAGCACATGCAAGAGAGCACAAGTAGGGGGAGCAGCAGAGGGAGAAGCAGGCTCCCCACTAAGCAGGGAGCCCGACATGGGGCTGGATCCCAGGACCCTGGGATCACGACCTGAGCCAAAGGCAGACATTTAACCAACTGAGCCACCCAGGTGTCCCCTATTTTCAGTAACTTAACAAAATGTATAACACACAGATGCAGGTAGTAATAAATTTGCATCCATTTGTACTCATATGAATTTGAGTTTGGACTTTTTATTCCCTTATTTGCATTTATTTGTTGAAACATAGGCTTAGCAAAGACCTTGCCTTTTTCCACATCTGTACTGTTCACATCTGATCTGTTGTCATTAGGGGAAGCTGGGTTAAGAGTACATGTGAATTCTCTGTATTGCTTTTGCAAGTTTTTTTTGTTTTGTTTTGTTTTTTTAAAGATTTTGTTTATTTATTTGACAGAGAGAGAGACAGCTAGAGAGGGAACACAAGCAGGGGGAGTGGGAGAGGGAGAAGCAGGCTTCCCGCTGAGCAGGGAGCCTGATGCGGGGCTCGATCCCAGGACCCTGGGATCATGACCTGAGCCGAAGGCAGACGCTTAACGACTGAGCCACCCAGGCGCCCCGCTTTTGCAAGTTTTTAAAAAAAGATTTATTTATTTATTTTAGAGAGAGAAAGAGAGCACAGAGGGGAGGGGCAAAGGGAGAGGGAGAGATAGTCTTAGGCAGACTCTGCACTGAGCATGGAACCCGACATGGGGCTGGATCCAATGACACTTGAGATTATAACCGGAGCGGAAACCAAGAGTCGGATGCTCACCCAATTGTGCTACCCCAGGTGTCCCTATTTTTGCAACTTTTATGTGAGTCTAAAATTATTTTAAAATAAAAGTTTTTAGGGGCGCCTGGGTGGCTCAGTTGGTTAAGCGACTGCCTTTGGCTCAGGTCATGATCCCAGGGTCCTGGGATCGAGCCCTGCGTCGGGCTCCCTGCTCAGCGGAGAGCCTGCTTCTCCCTCTCCCTCTGCCTGCTGCTCTGCCTACTTGTGCTCTCTCTCTCTCTGTGTCAAATAAATAAATTAAATCTTTAAAAAAGAAATAAAAGTTTTTATTTTATTTATTTTTGAAAGAGAATGCAAGTGCATGTGGGGGAGGGGCAGAGAGAATCTTAAGCAGGTTCCATGCCCCCCACAGAGCCTCATGCGTAGCTGGATCTCATGACCCTGAGATCATGACCTGAGCCAAAATCAAGAGTTGGACACTTAACCAACTGAGCCACCCAGGTGCCCCAAAATAAAAGTTTTTAAAAATTGTATTTCCTTTATTATGCATAGTAGATTTAACTCTCAACCTATAACCCAAAGTTGTGATACGATTATATTGGGAGTTGGAGGGAAGGAGGTAAGTGGTAACAGTAATTGTATGAAATTTTTTTTTTTTTAAAGATTTTATTTATTTATTTGACAGAGAGAGACGCAGTGAGAGAGGGAACACAAGCAGGGGGAGTGGGAGAGGGAGAAGCAGGCTTCCCGCGGAGCAGGGAGCCCGATGCGGGGCTCGATCCCAAGACCCTGGGGATCATGACCTGAGCCAAAGGCAGACACTTAACGACTGAGCCACCCAGGCACCCCAATTGTATGAAATTATTAAATCTTCACTTTCTAGAGTAGAAAACAAAGAGTAAATGCCTAAAACTGAAAAAGCAAGAAACAGCAATAGAAACATTCTTTAGAGACATAGAGGTAAATCCTAGAAGAAATGACTAAAAGAGTTAAAAATAATTGCCTCTAAGGAGGATTTGGGTATAGAGAATAGGATAAAAGATGGCTCTTTTTTATTATAAGCTTTACATATACAGTAGTATACTGTTTCACTTCACCAAAAAAAAAATCTGCCCATGTACTACACTGAATAAAAATAAACATTATTTTAAAACTCTACAGAGTCTCATGTTCTACCCCCAGACCTACTGTGTAACAATCTCTGAGAAGATCTACTAATCTCAATGGCCTTAAAAGATTTAAATTGGTTAGTTCGCAGGAGGATAAAGCATTTGTATAAAATTATGGACCTGAAGCCCAATGCAGGCTTTGCTATATTCTGTGGACTCAAAAATGCACCCTCAGTCCTAGCCAGCAGACTTAAATAAACATTCAACTTATCACAAAGAGGACCAAGACAGAGAGTTTAAATGGGTCAGCACAATCCATCACCACTACAAGAAAACCTCCTTAAAAGTATATAAAAAGACAATAAATTAGTAACAGAATCTTTGTACATTAAGGAAAATTACATTGACAAGTTGAAACTAATTTCTCTCTTGCAATCTAAAATGATAGTAAGCAATAATTTTTATTGTATAATTGGATTAAATGTAGCTTTAATGTATTCTCCTCCTTCAAAATAGCTTATCTTTGAGGCTCTGCTGAATTTTAGTTGCCATAACAACCTGAGTAAACCCTTTATTGCTGCAGACATCTGTAGCTATTTATAAATGCAACAGCTGGATCTGTCCAGCTAAATTTGTTTTATAAGACACTAAAGCATTATCATTTGCTCTGAATAAACTTGAGAAAAATGTCAGGGCCATTAAAACATTTCTATATTTTAAATATAGATATTTACTATAAACTACATAGAATAAGTCAAGATGGAAAATTATTGCATTTTCATTGCATTCTTTCCTGAAGAAATATCAATGTCAACACAAAACTTTCTAAATTGTCAAACTTTTTCTAAATTAAAATATGCTTATTTTAAAATAAATTTCTTCTCTTCATAGTTAAAAATACAAACAATACACAAAGAAGTAAACACTAGCATTTACGTAAAACATTTATCAGCAGCTAAGACAACCTAAATTCATTAAGAAAAAAATAGAACAATTATTTTACAACACAATCCTTTTTTTTTTTTAATTAATGTATTGGTTCTATTAAAATGACTAATAATAATGAGGCTGGAGAAATGCCTGTCTTCACTGGTATGAGTTTTTGAGGATTTAAAAATAAAAGATTTATTCTGCAGCACGTAGCAGTTGATTAGAAGCTTCTTAGATAGGATCTGTGCCCAAGCTACAAAGTCTCAGAAAGTGTTGGCTCAACAGATAACCCAGATTAAGACTGCTATATTTGGAACAACCTATAGTTTTTATCCACATGAAAAAAAGTTTTAAATTATGTACAAATAAATGTATTGAATGATAACTGTTACAAACATTTTCTTCCCTGGATTGAGATTTTTCATCTATGTGCTCATCTCCTTTCAAACTTCTTTCCCCAAATATAATTCATATGTTTTAAAAGCATATATAGTATCTATGCATCAGTACATTTGGGGATAGTGTATTAATTTGTATGAAAATTAAATTTCACACCTTGTCTATATTTAATCAGTCTATATTTAATTTTACAATAATTTGTTTCACAATAATTAAACAACATACAAAATACAATTTCCTAAGAGGAAAAAATTAAGAACCAAACAACAGGCAATCCAAATAATAGTGGCAATGTTATTTCCAAATTCCAAAAGATAACTACAAATGCATAAGAACCATTCTCTTATATTCATTATTGTTATATTTTGATTAAAGTAAATCTAATTACTAAATGAGGTCTTCCCCCTTCACCTAAATCATTCAGAGAATAGCGTAATCACAATCCTAAGAAACCATTCCTGTGCCTGGAATTTCAAGTAAGTCTGCCTTTCATGCAAGTACCCACATGATTATTTTCCCATTACTTTTATAGTTCCTTTCCTGCCCATTCCATTCCGTGAACAATTTGTCAGAAGTGCTTATAGGACAAGAATAATGCCCATTTCAGCTTGTCTTCAACTAGAAACAATTCTCCTTGGGTAACAGATACGACTTTATTTTTATGTGTTGCCCTTATAGTTTAAAAAATGCTCACATACACCATATTATCTGATGCACAAATAATGCTTTGACATAGGTAAGAGAATTATTCTCATTTTGAAAATCAGAAAAGAGTAGGCTAGAAGGGTTTGCCCTAGGTCAGACAAGAAGAGCAAGAATAATCAGAACTCAGCTCTCCTAACATACCTTTTTCACAACACTCTGATGCCTCAATATTTTGTGACAGAAACAGTAGGGCAACTGACTTTGACAGCCTGCAGTTGTTACAGACCCTGAACAACAGAATCAATTACAATCTATATTTTCCAACAGTAAGTCCTGGTAGTATGGCAGACTTGTCTGATACAGAGTTTTGTTTATCAACCAGAGGCTTAAACTTATGCTATTTCCCTACAGAAAAAAAGCACCCTGTATTCCAGAAAAGAACCATCTATTAGATCCAAATTTTCACACTTTCTATTCATGACCAATCAGTGTTTAAAATATGAACTATCTTAATCAAAGAATATTTTTACAAATGCCTAGGGCTACACCTTTCAGAATGTGAACACACTGTCGTTTTAGGAAACAATCACAGTATAAGGCCAGAACAGAAGGGGAATAGAAACAGGCTCCAAATTTGATATTCTTCCTAGCTGTTAACAATACAGCAAATACCTGTAAGTTGTTCTAACCATATTATCAGCTAAACCCATAACAAAATAAGATGCAGGCTCATATTCTCTCTTGCTTTGAAGAAAGAGAGAGGGCGCGAGAGTGATAGATTTGGGACTCTCTTTCCAAAAAAATCAAATTTAGCAACTCTACTTCTAACTAAACACCCCACACTACTACTCATGTTTTATAATGCCTGCTCCTATTCACATACTTGTTTATTCAGTGCAATGTTTCAGTGCCTCCTTTCTTTGATCTATTTTTCACTTTCATTGCTGTTGTTACTGACTTACCTCCATTATTATATCTTTCTTCCCATCTCTCTTTTTGGTAAACCTCATCTCTATCCGGGCTATGTTTGTCTTCTGCCTGCCGGACTCTCCCTGACACTGCCTCTCACTTAAAGCCTTGCCTTCATCAACAACTTATGCTGTAAATGCTTTAAAATTATCTCTTACTTTTCCCTTAACCTCCTTTCAAAAATCTCATTACCTTGATGCATTTCAGTTAGTTACTAGAAATGCCAGTTGATTAAACTAGGTCATAGTAAAAGATACCTAACTCTTGAATAATTGGTATAATTCCAAACAGAATGAGGGAAAATTTGGGAAAGGACAGTTTTAACACAATTCAACTCACTCCCATCCCTGCCTCTAGCAAACAATAATGTTAGTAAGTTAGTAAAGAGCTAGTAAGCCCAGGATCTCATCAACTCTCAAAATAAGTTCCCTTCAGTGCTGAAGAAGACTGCACTTATTATTCTATTTCCATCTCTTCTACTAGTTTCCTGAGGCCCTAATATTTGCTCTTCAATCAAGGGAGTCCATTTCTATTACACTGGGAAAGTACTCACCCTGCCCTAAACTAAGTTAAATCTAACACCTAAAGTATGTATATCTATACCAAAGATGCACGATATTCTGGTCCCTGAGTGGCACCCACTGGAAAGCGGACTTAAATGTAGGAGTCAGATACAGAAAGACAAATACTGTGTTATCTCACTTAAGTGTGGAATCTGAAACACAAAACAAACACACAAAACAAGACAGAAACAGATTCATAGATACAGAGAACAAACTAATGTTCGCCAAAAGGGAAAGAGGTGGGGAGATGGATAAAATAGGTGAAAAGGATTAAGAGGTACAATCTTCCAGTTACAAAGTAAGTAAGTCAGGGAGATGTAATATACAGCATAGGGAATATAGTCAGTAATACTGTAACAAGTTTGTGTGGTGACAGATGGTAACTAGACTTATTGTAGCGACCATTTTATAACATATATAAATATTGAATCAATATATTGTATACCCAAAACAAATATAATATTGTATGTCAATTATTCTTCAATTAAAAAAGAAACTTATAAATGTAACACCTTCTTTTTCTAGTAAGCTTCTTATTCCTCCCTGAGTATAAAAATACAAAGTTTAACTAAAGGACCCTAACATCAATTATATATAATGTAATCACTTACATGAACTGCTTAACATTTATACTTTAAACATCATATCTTACAATTAGAATTAAGCACAATGTTAAATGTTTCAGACTAAACTATGTTTTATTTTCTTATAACACAGAATTTGGTACCTATTTAGTCTTCATAGTTTGTTGTTCACACAGCACCATAATCTGTTTATCTTAAATTAGTGGAACTTGGGAGCATGTGGGTAGCTCAGGTGGTTAAGTGTCTGACTCTTGGTTAAGGCTCAGATCATGATCTCAGGGTCAGGAGATGGGGCCCTGCATTGGGCCCTCCTCCCATGGGCGCACCAAATCTCAGCTACCTATGGGACAATTCTCTCTCAAAAATAACTGAAAACTAGCTAAGCTGCTCTACCACAACAAAGGATAAAAAAAAAACCCACATCAGGACAGTTAAGAGAGGCGGGGGCACCTGGGTGGCTCAGTCAGTTGAGCCTTCGACTCATGGTTTTGGCTCAGGTCATGATCTCAGGTCCTGGGATGAAGCCACATTGGGGATCCGCGCTCAGCAGGGTGTCTGCTTAAGGATTCTCTCTCCTCCTCTCCCTCCGCCCCTCCCCGTGCTCGTGCTCACTCTCTCTCTCAAATAAATAAATCTTAAAAAAAAAAAAAAAAAAAAAAAGACAGGTAGGAGAGGCAGAGACACAATCTCACTAAAAACCCTACCCCTGGCCAGGTAACGTACAATAGGGAGGCTTCTCACAAGTCTAGAGCTTCTCCAAGAGGGGCAAGAAATTTGTACCCCACATCAGATACTCTAACCCTTGGGACCTGCAAGAGATAGACAAGCCCCCAAAATGTCTAGCTTAGAAAATCAACAGGCTTACATCTGAGGGACCCAAACCTGTAGGGAACTGAGATTCTCTTTTTAAAGGGCTCCTTTGTGGTCATCCTGGCACCCAGCACAAAAGCAGCAGTTCAAAAAGCACCTACACTATCTGTGAAGGGGATTCATTTGCTAACCTTTTTTTTTTTTTTTAAGATTTTATGTTTAAGTAATCTCTACACCCTACGTGGGGCTCAAACTTACCACCCTGAGATCAAGAGTTGCATGCTCTACTGACTGAGCCAGCCAGGCACCCCTCATTTGCTAATCTTAACACATCTGCTAGAAGGGCAAGGGACAATCGGGACTCTTCAAAAACAGAGGCACTGATGGACACTATTTTTGCACTCTCCCTCTATCCTGCTGGGGCAAGTGGACAGGCACAGATGCAGCACCCTCCCACTGCCTTTCTAAGGCAGGCAAAGGCAAGCAGTCAGGCACTAATCTGCAACCTTGCTGAAGCTGTCAAGAGCAGGCAGTTGAAGCACTCCCCAGCTCCCTGGCTGGGGCCAATCAGCAGCAAGGGGGCATAGCATTCTCCTGCTGTCTTGCTGAAGCTGGTGAGTAGGGGCTATTGCAACACTCCCCTGCTTCCTGGCTGGGGCCAGCAAGCATGAGTGGGTACAGCATTCTTCCACAGCCTTGGTAAAACAGGCGGACACATGCAGACAAGGCACTCTCCCCCTTAATCACTGAAGCCAGTAGGCATGCCTTGCATCCTACGTTCTCCAGTTGCCTCACCAAAGTTGGCAGGAACACACAATCCACACAGGGCAATAATTAGTTAATAATTATTTTAATATTACTTTAATAATAAAATAAAGTTTTTTTAAATGTGCCATCAAAAACATAGAACATTGAAGGAAGGTGGTAAAAATGTAGAGTTTTGGAATAAGTTCAAATTTAAGTTGCTATCAATTTAAAATAGACTGTTAGCTATATAAGATGTTATAGGTGAACCTTATGGTAACCACAAAGCAAAAACCTATAATAGATACACAAAAGAAAATGAGAAAGGAATCTAAGCAGGACATTAAAGAGAAAGCTATCAAACCAAAAGGGAAGAAAGCAGGAAAAGAAAGTAACAGATAACTACAAAAACAGCCAGAAAGTAATTAACAAAATGGCAATAAGTACATACCTATCAATAATGATTTTAAGTGTAAATGGATTAAATTCTCCAATCAAAATACATGGAGTGGCTAAATGGATTAAAAAACAAAACTCACCTATATTCTGTTATAAGAGACTCACTTCAGATGTTAAGGACACACATGGACTGAAAGTGAGGGATGCAAAAAGATATTTCATGCAAATGGAAATGAAAAGAAAGCTGGTGCAACTGTATCCCTATCACACAAAATAAACTTTAAAACAAAGACTGTTAGGGGCACCCACGTGGCTCAGTCAGTTGAGCATCTGCCTTTGGCTCAGGTCATGATCCCAGGGTCCTGGGATCGAGCTCCACATCGGGCTCCTTGCTCAGTGGGAAGCCTGCTTCTCTGTCTCTCTCTGTCTGTCGCTCCCTCTGCTTATGTTCTCTCTCTGTCATATAAATAAATAAAATCTTTAAAAAAAAAAAATTCTGCTTGAAAAAATAAAATAATTAAAAATTTTAAAAAATTTTAAAAACAACAACACGGGCACCTGGGTGGTTCAGTAGATTAAGCATCTGCCTTCAGCTCAGTTCATGATCTCAGGGTCCTGGGATTGAGCCCCACATCGGACTCCCTACTCAGTGGGGAGCCTGCTTCTCCCTCTCCCTCTGCTACTCCCCCTGCTTGTGCTTTCTCTCACTCTCTCTCCCACCCTCTGTCAAATAAATAAATAAAATCCTTAAAAAAAAAAACACACAACAACAAAGACTATAATAAAAGACAAAGAAGGGCATTACTAATGATAAAGGGGTCAATCCAACAAGATGTTATAATAGTTGTAAATTTATACACAGCGAACATAGGAACACCAAAACATATGAAGTAAATATTAACAGACCTAAAGGGAGAAATGGACAGCAATACAATAGTAGGGAAATTTAACACCCATTTATATCAATAGATAAGTCAACCAGACAGAAAAATCAATAAGGAAACATTGGCCTTAAACAATACATTAGACCAGATGGACTCATTAGGTATATACAGAACATTCTACCCAAAAGCAGCAGAATACACATTCTTCTCAAGTGCACATAGAACATTCTCTAGGACAGATCACAGGTTAGACCACAAAACAAGTCTGAATACATTTAAGAAGACTGAAATCATATCAAACATCCTTTCCAACCACAACAGTATGAAAATAGAAATCAATTACAAGAAATGGGGCACCTGGGTGGCTCAGCTGGTTAAGCATCCAACTCTTGATTTTAGCTCAGGTCATGATCTCAGGGTTGTGAGATCAAGCCCTGTGTTGGGCTCCACACTGGGTGTGGAGCCTACTTAAGATTCTTTCTTTCCCTCTCTCCCTTCCCAACCCTCCACCCGCTGCTCACTCTCTCTAAAAAAAAAAAAAAAAAAAAGGCTCCTGGGTGGCTCAGTTGGTTAAGGTCTGCCTTCAGCTGAGGTCATGATCCCGGGGTCCTGGGACCAAGCCCTGCATCAGGCTCCCTGCTCAGCAAGGAGTCTGCTTCTCCCTCTCCCTCTGCTCCTCACCCACACTCATGTTCGCTCTCTCTCTTGCTCTGCTCTTTCTCTCAAATAAATAAATAAAATCTTAAAAAAAAAAAAAAAAACAACAGAAAGGAAGAAATCAATTACAATAAGAAAACTGGAGGAAAAACCCCCACAAATATATGAACATTAAACAACATGCCACTGAACAACCATTGGGTCAACAACAACAACAACAACAACAACAACAAAAAATCAAAGGAGAAATCAAAAAATACCCAGAAACAAATGAAAATATAAATATGACATACCAAAATCTGTGGGATGCAGCAAAACCAGTTCGAAAAGGGAGGTTCAGAGCAATACAGGCCTACCTCAAGAAATGAGAAAAACCTCAAAAAAAAAATCTAACTTTATACCTAAAGGAACTAGAAAGAGAATAAAGGAAGCCCACAGTGAAAGGAAAAAAATAATAAAGATTAGAGTGGGAATAAGTGAATTAGAAACAAAAAAAAATCAATGGAAGTAAGAGCTGGTTCTTTGAAAATATAAACAAGACTGACAACCTTTAGCTAGACTGACCAAAAAAGAGAATAAATAAATAAAATCAGAAATAGAAGAGAAGTTACAACTGGTATCACAGAAATACAAATGATCATAAGAGACACATGATCATATGAACAATTATATGCCAACAAACTGGACAACCTAGAAGAGATGGATAAATTCTTAGAAGCATATGCTCTTTCCAAAGTTGAATCAGAAGTAGAAAATCTAAATACACAGATTACTAGAAAGGAAACCAAATCAGTAATCAAAAACCTCCCAACTAACAAAGTCCAGGACCAAACACCTTCACTAGTGAATTCTACCAACACTCAAAGAATATATAAAACCAATCCTTCTCAAACTCTCCTAAAAAATGGAAGAAGAGCAAACACTTCCAAACTCATTTTAAGAGGCCAGCACTAGGCTTACATGAAAACCTGACAGGGCCATCAGAAAAAAAAGAAAATTAAAGGCCAATATCCATGATAAACATAGAAACAAATCCTCAGCAAAACATTAGGAAACCAAATTCAACAACACATTAAGAGGATCATTCACCACAATCACGTGGGTTTTATTTCAGGGATGCAAGGATGGTTCAATATCTGTAAATCAATATAATATGCCACATTAAAAATGAAGGATAAAAATCATATGATCACCTCAATAGATACAGAAAAGGCATTTGACAAAATCCAACATCCATTCATGATAAAAACTCTCAGCAAAGTGTATATGGAAAGAACATACCTCAGCATAATAAAGACCATAAAGCACAAGCCCACAGCTAACATCATACTCAATGATAAAAAGCTGAACTCTTTTTCTTTAAAATCAGGAACAAGACAAGGATGTCACTCTCTCCATTTCTATTCAACATTTATCCTATACGTTGAAGTAGTTGTAGTTAGAAGTCCTAACTACAGCAATCAGACAAGAAAAAGGTATAAAAATTGGTAAAGAAAAAGTAAAACCGTCACTATGTGCATATGACATGATTTTATATATAGAAAACACTAAAGAATCCACCAAAAAACTTATTAGAGCTAATAAGTGAATTCAGTAAAGCTGTAGGATACAAAATCAACATACAGAAATCTGTTGTGTCTCTATACACTAATAACGAACTAGCAGAAAGAGAAATTAAGAAAATAATTCCACTTACAATTGCACCAAAAATAATAAAATACATAGGAATAAATTTAATCAAGGAGGTGAAAGAGCTATACTATGAAAACTGTAAGACACTGATGAAATAAGTTGAAGACAACACAAATAAATGGAAAGAATACCATGCTCTTAGATTGAAATAATTAATATTGTTAAAATGTCCATGTTACCCAAAGCAATCTACAACTTCAATGCAAATCCCTATCAAAATACCAATAGTATTTTCCCCAAAACTAGAAGAAATAATACTAAAATTTGTATGGAACCACAAAAGACACTGAATAGTCAAAGCAACCTTGAGAAAGAACAAAGCTGGAGGTAATACAATCCCAGATTTCAAACTACACTAAAAGCTATAGTATTCAAAACAGTGTGGTACTAGCAAAACAATAGAAACATAGATCAATAGAACAGAAATAAACCCACACATACATGGTCAATTAATCTACAAAAATGGAGAATATACAATGGGGAAAGGACAGGCTCTTCAATAAATGGTGCTGGGTAAACTGGACAGCTATATGCAAAACAATGAAACTGGACCCCTTTCTTAAACCATACACAAATATAAACTCAAAATGGATTAAAGACCTAAATGTAAGACCTGAAACCATAAAACATCTTAAAGAAAACATAGGTCGTAATCTCTTGGACAATGGCCTTAGCAATATTTTTCTGGATCTGTCTCATCAGGCAAGGAAAACAAAAAGCAAAATGAAATTACTCGGACTACATCAGACTACAAAGCTTTTGCACAGTGAAAGAAACCATCAACAAAGTGAAAAGGCAACCTACTGAACAGGAGAAGACATATGCAAATGATACATCTGATAAGGGGTAGATACCCAAAACACATAAAGAACTAAAACTCAACACCAAAAACCACCACTCAAAAATAACAAAACCCAAAAAATCTAATTAAAAATTGTTCAGATGTCCTGAGAAGGATTTGAATATTAACTCAGTCCCCACCCCCAAAAAGAAATCTTGCCATTCGTGATAACATGGAGGGACCTAGAAGTTATAATGCTAAGTGAAATAAGTCAAAGGAAGACTAATACTGGGGTGCTTGGGTGGGGCAGTCAGTTGAGCATCCAACTCTTGGGTTTCAGCCCAGGTCAAGATCTCAGAGTGATTAGATCAAGTCCCGTGTCAGGCTCCATGCTCAGTGTGGAGTCCGCTTGGGATTCTTTCTCTCTCCTTCTGCCCCTCCCACTCATGCTCTCTTTCTTTCTCTCTCAAATAAATAAATAAAATCTTAAAAGAAAAAAGACTAATACCATATTTCACTTACATGTGGAATCTAAAAAACAACACACACACAAAAACAGAAACAGACTAAAAAATACAGAGAACAAATTGGTAGTTGCCAGAGAGGAGGGGAGTGGGGGATACAAAATAGGTGAGGGGAGGGGCACCTGGGTGGCTCAGTCGTTAAGCGTCTGCCTTCGGCTCAGGTCATGATCCCAGGGTCCTGGGATTGAGTCCCACATCGGGCTCCTTGCTCAGCGGGGAGCCTGCTTCTCCCTCTGCTGCTCCCTGCCACTCTGCCTACTTGTGATTGCTCTCTCTCTCTCTGTGTCAAATAAATAAATAAAATCTTAAAAAAAAAAACAAAAAAAAAAAAAACAAAATAGGTGAGGGGATTAAGAGCTATAAACTTCCAGTTACAAAATACATAAATCAAGGGGATTAGAAATACACATGGGGAATATAGTCAATAATATTATAGATAATGTTTATCTCTATCTGCTTACATGTACATATAAGGAAACACTGGAAGGATACAAAGGAACAGGAATGGGGGGTAGAAGGAAAATGAGAGCAAGACTAGTCCATGTATGCCTTTAAAAATTAATTATAAAACTATATAATTAAAACTATTTCTTTCCATTGAAAAAATATAATAATTGTGTATGGTGACAGAGGGTAATTGTACCTATCGTGGTGAGCATTTCATTATGTATATAATTATCAAATCACTATGTTGTACACCTGAAACTAATAAAGTATGTCAACTATAATAATAAAAAATTTTTTAAATAGTATAGTATTGGCAGAAAAACAGACACACAGATCAATGGAACTTAACAGAGAACCCAGAAACAAACCCATGTATATATGGTCAATCAATTTAGGACAAAGGAAGCAAGAATAATCTCTTCAATAAATGGTGTTGGGAAAACTGGACAGCTACATGCAAAAGAATGAAACTAACAGGGCGCCTGGCTGGCTCATGTGGTAGAGCATGTGACTCTTGATCTCAGGGTTATGAGTTCAAGCCCCATGTTGGGCATAGAGTTTACTTACAAAAAAAAAAGAATGAAACTAAAGCCCTATCTCACACCATCCACAAAAACTAACTCAAAATGGATTATAGACTTGAATGGAAGACCTGAAACCATAAAACTCCTAGAAGAAAACATAAGCAGTAAGCTCCTTGACATTTGTCTTGCAATGAATTTTTGGATCTGACTCCAAAAGCAAAAGCAAAAATAAACAAGTGGGACTAGGGGCACCTGGCTGGCTCAGTCGATTAAACATCCAACTCTTGGTTTCAACTCAGGTCATGATCTCAGGGTCGCAAGATGGAACCTGCAATGGACTCCGTGCTAAATGGGGAGTCTCTTTGAGATTCTCTCCCTCTCCTTTCCCCTCTGCCCCTCCCCTCACTTGCACATGCACCCTCTCGCTCTCTCTCAGATGAATAAATAAGGGCGCCCGGGTGGCTCAGTCGTTAAGCATCTGCCTTCAGCTCAGGTCATGATTCCAGGGTCCTGGGATCGAGCCCCACATTGGGCTCCCTGCTCGGCGGGAATCCTGCTTCTCCCTCTCCCACTCCCCCTGCTTGTGTTCCCTCTCCCACTGTCTCTGTCAAATAAATAAATAAAATCTTTAAAAATAAATAAATAATAAATAAATAAATGAATGAATGAATAAATAACAAGTGGGACTATATGGAACTAAAAAGCTTCTGCATAGCAAAGATAAACCATCAACAAAATGAAAAGACAACTTAATAATGGGAGACAATATTTGCAAATCATATACCTGATAAGGGCTTAATAATAAAGAACTCATACAACTCAATAGCAAAAAACCAAACAGTGAAATTAAAAAATGGGCAGAGGATCTGAATAGACATTTTTCCGAAGAAGACATATAGATGGTCAACAGGCACATGAAAAGATGCTCAGCATCACTAATCATCAGGGAAATGCAAATCAAAACTACAATGAGATTATCGCCTCACCCCAATCAGAATGGCTAGTATCAAAAAGACAAGAAATAACAAGTCCTGGCAAGGATGTGGAGAAAAGCAGACCCTCATGCACTGTTGGTGGGACTGTAAATTGGTACAGCTGCTATGGAACACAATATGGAGGTTCCTCAAAAGATTAAAAATAGAACTACCTTATAATCCACCAATTCCACTTCTGGGTATTTACTGGAAGAAAATGAAAAGATATATGTACTCTTATGTTCATCAAAGCATTATTTACAATAGCCAAGATAAGAAAACAACATAAGTGTCCATCAATGGATGAATAAAGATGCGGTGTGCATGTGCATGGCTACTCAGCCATAAAAAAGAATAAAATCTTGCCATTTGTAACAACATGGATAGATCTTGAGGGAATTATGCTAAGCAAAAAAGTCATTCAGAGAAAGATAAATACTCTATGATTTCACTCATATGTGGAATCTAAAAAAACAAAACTAATGAACAAAACAAACAAAAATCACAGTAACAGAGAAAAGAATGGTGATTGCCAGGGCAAAGTGGGCAAAACAGGGGAAGGAGGTCAAGGGGTACAAATTTCCAGCTATAAAATAAATGAGTCACAGACATGTGAAGTACAGCATGACTATAGCCAATACTATTGTAAAGCATACTTGAAGTTGCCAAAAAAGTAAATCTTAAAAGTTAACTTTGTATGATGACAAATAATAATCAGAATTATTGTGGTCTTCATTTCACAATGTATACGAATATTGAATCATTATACTGTATACCTAAAACCAACACAACGGTATATGGCAATTATACCTCAATTTAAACTTTTTTTTTTTTAATTTAAAATAGAACTACCAGGGGCGCCTGGGTGGCTCAATTAGTTTAGTGTCTGACTCTTGGTTTTGACTCAGGTCATGATCCCAGGGTTGTGAGATCAAGCCCCACATCAGGCTCTGCACTGGGCATGTAGCCTGCTTAAGATTCTCTCTCTCTCCTCCTCCCTCTGCCCCTTCCCCCAAAGACCACCCCTCCAAAAAAAAGAACTACCATATGATCCAGCAATCCCACATCTGGGTATACATCCAAAGGAAATAAAATCTCTATCCTAAACAGTTATCTGCACCCCCATGTTCACTGCAGCATTATTCATAGCAGCAAAAATATTCAAACAACCTAAGCATCCATGGATAGATGGATAAAGAAAATGTACACACACACACAACACACACATACACACATATGGAATATTATTCTGCTTCTTAAAAAAGAAGGAATTCCTGCCATTTGTAACAATATAGATGAACTTGGAGAACATTATGTTAAGTGAAATATGAAAAAAAAAAAAAGTTGATGTCAGAGTAACAGTAGAATGGTGGTTACCAGAGGCTGGGGGTAGGAGAAAGGGGAAGATACTGATCAAAGGGTCCAAGCTTTCAGTTATAAAAAGAATAAATTCTGGAGACCTACTGTACAGCATGTTGACTATTTTTTTTATTATGTTATGTTAATCACCATACATCGTTAGTTTTTGATGTAGTGTTCCATGATTCATTGTTTGCATATAACACCCAGTGCTCCATGCAGTATGTGCCCTCTTTAATACCCATTACCAGGCTAACCCATCCTCCCACCCCCCTCCCCTCTAGAACCCTCAGTTTGTTTCTCAGAGTCCATAGTCTCTCATGGCTCATCTCCCCCTCCGATTCCCCCCCTTCATTTTTCCCTTCCTACTATCTTCTTCTCTTTTTTTTTTTAACATATAATGTATTATTTGTTTCAGAGGTACAGGTCTGTGATTCAACAGTCTTACACAATTCACAGCACTCACCATAGCACATACCCTCCCTAATGTCGATCACCCAGCCACCCCATCCCTCCCACCCCCCACCACTCCAGCAATCCTCAGTTTGTTTCCTGAGATTAAGAATTCCTCATATCAGTGAGGTCATATGATACATGTAAAGACATGACTGACTTATTTCGCTCAGCATAATACCCTCCAATTCCATCCACGTTGTTGCAAATGGCAAGATTTCATTCCTTTTGATGGCTGCATAATATTCCATTATACATATATATATATATATATATATATATATATATATATATACACACACACACACACACACACACACACACACACACACACCACATCTTCTTTATCCATTCATCTGTTGATGGACATCTTGGCTCTTTCCACAGTTTGGCTATTGTGGACACTGCTGCTATAAACATCGGGGTGCACGTACCCCTTCGGATCCCTACATTTGTATCTTTGGGGTAAATACCCAGTAGTGCAATTGCTGGGTCGTATGGTAGCTCTATTTTCAACTTTTTGAGGAACCTCCATACTGTTTTCCAGAGTGGCTATACCAGCTTGCATTCCCACCAACAGTGTAGGAGGGTTCCCCTTTCTCCGCATCCCCGCCAACATCTGTCGTTTCCTGACTTGTTAATTTTAGCCATTCTGACTGGTGTGAGGTGGTATCTCATTGAGGTTTTGATTTGCATTTCCCTGATGCCAAGCGATGTTGAGCACTTTTTCATGTGTCTGTTGGCCATTTGGATGTCTTCTTTGGAAAAATGTCTGTTCATGTCTTCTGCCCATTTCTTGATTGGATTCTTTGTTCTTTGGGTGTTGAGTTTAAAAAGTTCTTTATAGATTTTGGATACTAGCCCTTTATCTGATGTCATTTGCAAATCTCTTCTCCCATTCTGTCGGTTGTCTTTTGGTTTTGTTAACTGTTTCTTTTGCGGTGCAAAAGCTTTTGATCTTGATGAAGTCCCAATAGTTCATTTTTGCCCTTGCTTCCCTTGCCTTTGGTGATGTTTCTAGGAAGAAGTTGCTGTGGCTGAGGTCGAAGAGGTTGCTGCCTGTGTTCTCCTTCAGGATTTTGATGGACTCCTGTCTCACATTGAGGTCTTTCAACCATTTTGAGTCTATTTTTGTGTGTGGTGTAAGGAAACGGTCCAGTTTCATTCTTCTGCATGTGGCTGTCCAATTTTCCCAACACCATTTGTTGAAGAGACTGTCTTTTTTCCATTGGACATTCTTTCCTGCTTTGTCGAAGATTGGTTGACCATAGAGTTGAGGGTCCATTTCTGGGCTCTCTATTCTGTTCCACTGATCTATGTGTTAGTTTTTGTGCCAGTACCATACTGTCTTGATGATTATAGCTTTGTAATAGAGCTTGAAGTCCGGAATTGTGATGCCACCGGCTTTGCTTTTCTTTTTCAACATTCCTCTGGCTATTCGGGGTCTTTTCTGGTTCCATACAAATTTTAGGATTATTTGTTCCATTTCTTTGAAAAAAGTGGATGGTATTTTGATAGGAATTGCATTAAATGTGTACATTGCTCTAGGTAGCATTGACATCGTCATGATATTTGTTCTTCCAATCCATGAGCATGGAACGTTTTTCCATTTCTTTGTGTCTTCCTCAATTTCTTTCATGAGTATTTTATAGTTTTCAGAGTACAGATCCTTTGCCTCTTTGGTTAGGTTTATTCCTAGGTATCTTATGGTTTTGGGTGCAACTATAAATGGGATCGACTCCTTAATTTCTCTTTCTTCTGTCTTGTTGTTGGTGTATAGGAATGCCACTGATTTCTGTGCACTGATTTTATATCCTGCCACTTGACTGAATTCCTGTATGAGTTCTACCAGTTTTGGGGTGGAGTCTTTGGGGTTTTCCACATAAAGTGTCATATCATCAGCAAAGAGTGAGAGTTTGACTTCTTCTTTGCCGATTTGGATGCCTTTGATTTCTTTTTGTTGTCTGATTGCTGTGGCTAGGACTTCTAATACTATGTTGGATAGCAGTGGTGATAGTGGACATCCCTGCCGTGTTCCTGACCTGAGGCGGAAAGCTCTCAGTTCTTCCCCATTGAGAATGATATTCGCTGTGGGTTTTTCATAGGTGGCTTTTATGATATTGAGATATGTACCCTCTATCCCTATACTCTGAAGAGTTTTGATCAAGAAAGGATGCTATACTTTGTTAAATGCTTTTTCTGCATCTATTGAGAGGATCATATGGTTCTTGTTCTTCCTTTTATTAATGTATTGTATCACATTGATTTGCAGATATTGAACCAACCTTGCAGCATGTTGACTACTATTAATGATAATGTATTGTATACTTGAAATTTGATGACAGTAAATCTCCAGTGTTCTTAACCACACACAAAAGTAGTAACTATGGGAGGTGACGGATATGTTAATTAGCTTGATTGTAGTAATTATTTTACAGTGTATACATATATTAAAACATGATGTATAACTTAAATATATACAATTTTTATTTGTCAAAAATAGATATTTTAAATAGTCACTAATGTGTATTCAGTCTCTATTTTATTCATTATAACTTATTCAGATATCTTGTCAGTTTTTTGGGTTTTTTTTAGTAGAAATCCTGTGTTCAGCTTTGTCACCACCAAATTACACCAGCAGTGTATTAAGATAACTTCACTAGCTTCTGTAACAAACAACTCCCAAGATAGTAGTAGTCTAATGCTGTAGTTTCACCCATGTCATGGTCCAATCAGGTGTCCGGCCTTCAATGTAATAGCTTAGGGATGTCAGTTCTTTTCATCTTGTTGTGCTTCCAATTTCTAGGATTTCCTGAGTTCCCCAGAGGATCCTTTGCATTCACCTTCATCCAGTGTGATAGGGAACACCATGGATTCACCTTCTCTGCCCACAGTGCTTCTGCCAACACCACCACCTTCTCTCCCGCTATCACCCTCAGGTGAACGGTGGCGCTCGGGGTCTGGAACCCAGTCCCACAGCCCTGACGCAGCTCTCACTCCTGGTGTTGGCCACCTGTCTATTTTTTATTTTTTATTTTTTAAAGATTTTATTTATTCATTTGAGAGAGAGAGAAAGCACAAGCAGGGGGAGCAGCAGAGGGAGAGGGAGAAGTAGGCTCCCCGTTGAGCAGGGAGCCTGATGTGGGACTTGATTCCAGCACCCTGGGATCATGACCTGAGCCAAAGGCAGACACTTAACCAACTGAGCCACCCAGGCACCCCATTTTGTCAGTATTTTAAAGTCATGTATATACATATTACCTATTGTAGCCTAATAGGCACATTCCTTTAGGACACTGATCATGTCTTCTACACTGAATCCCAAGTAATATAACACAGAAAAAGAACATCTAGCCCACATTAAAACTGTGTTTAGTTTAGCACATCACATGTCCTATCTTCTTTAATCCTCCCAGCAATCCTGTGAGTTAGGCACTATTATCTAACCCCATTTTCCTGATGAGAAACTTGAGGTTTGAAAGGTTAAGGACTTTGCTCAAGGTCACATAATTAGTAAGTGGAGCCAGAATTAATTCCAAGTCTGACAACAAAATCCATGTCCTTTATCACTGTGTTATATTGTTTCTCACATATTTAAGAAAAAAACTTGTAGTTAGAAGAATGGCTATGGAAAATCAGGGGGCACAGATTAGCAACCATAACAATTGTTACAGTATAAGATTCCGTCACTTATTTGATAAGGATTTATAAACAAAACAGATTTTTACATATTTATTCACCAAAGATTTAATGAACACTTACATACCAGGCAATGCTCAAAGATTCCTGTCCTTATGGTGCTTATATAAGAGGTCTTTCTAGGAAGAAAGAAAGTTTCAAGGAAGTAGGAGAAAGCCACTACAAAATGACAAAATACAAAACGAAGATGGTAACCATCAGTATAAATTTTAACCAGGATCTAGGTGGCCTAATTATCTTTGGTTCATATGTGGATTGCCAGTGCATGAAATACCAAGAAAATAGTGAACTTGGGGATTATATTAAAAGCTTACACCAATTAAAGGCTGTATATGGAAATTTCTGTAATTAAAATCCAATTATCTTTTTCCCCCTGCATCCCTACAATGTTAAGTGGTTTGGGTTCATCTTTTTTAATAAACTCCTTAAGACAGAAATGAAGATGTATTTATTATCTTTACCAGTGCCAACGAGTAATCATTAAAATATGCTTTTGGGTAAAGATGTTCTGAATTAAGTATGAATATACTACTTGTTACCTGTGTGACTTTAGGCAACTTATTTAACCTGTGTGCAAGTTTCTCATCTGAAAAATAAAAATAATAAGAGTTCCTACACCCCATATAGGTTGTTGTGAGGGTTAGAGAATGTGTTCAAAGTACTTAGCACAGGGTCTGAATAAAACTCAACTGTTACTAAGTTCTGCCTTTTTTCCTGTTTAATATTATTTACTTTTTTAGTAAGGTACTGAAAATAGACTAGATCCAGTACAGATTCAACTTTAGAAAAAAATTAGAGTTTATTCTTCTTAGGAAACTCAAGTATTTTCTAGGAGATCAGCAAAATAGAGTGTTTCATTATCATACAAGTTTTAGAATGTTTGGGAATCCTTAGTGTTAACCAGTTTGAGATGTGGCATGATTTATTTATAGTATGTTTTGCTTGCTTGAATGTAAGAATTTTTCTGGCTTCTCAGTGAATGTAGGACAGAGAAATCAGTATTTAATACCTCAAATTTAGAGAGATGAAAAAGAGAAAAATACTAAAAAGGCAAAGTCTAAAAATGTAATTGCCCCCAAATGATAACACATTTGTAAAACTCCAAGGAACTTTCATATGTTAAAATGAAAATAGCAAGCACTTTCAAAATAAAGTAATAAAAAGCCTTCCAAAACTATCTGTTAAAGCATAATACATGGTACAATCATTGTGAAAGAGTCTGGTGGTTCCTCAAAAAGTTAAACACAAAATTACCACATGACCCAGCAATTTCACTCCTAGATATATACGCAAAAGACTTGTAAACAGATATGCAAATACATGTACACATATGTTCACAGCAGCACTATTCACAATAGCCAAAAGGTGGAAACAATGCCAAGTGTCCATTAACAGATGAATGGATAAACAAAATGTGACATATACATACAATGGAATATCATTCAGCCATTAAAAAATGAGAGTCTGATACCTGGCAGAACATGGATAACCTTCAAAACATTACATTAAGTGAAATAAAACAGACACAAAAAACACATATTGCATGATTCCACTCATATGAATGAAGTACCCAGAATAGGCAAATTCATAAAGATGGAAAGCAGAATAGAGGTTACTGGGGCAGGGTGAAAGAGGGAAATGGAGAGTTATTGTTCAATGGGTAAAGGAGTTTCTGTTTGGGATGGTGAAAAAGTTCTGGAGATAGATAGTGGTAATGGTTAAACAACATTATAAATGTATTTAATGCCACTGAATTATACACTTAAAAATAATTAAAATGGTAAATTTTATGTTACATATATTTTACCCAAAAAAAGTGTTAAAAAATAACACAGGTACAATGTATATAATATTGTTACAAACAGTAAAGAGAAGGAAATATTTTCAAATGTAAATTGGAAATCCTTTATCCCATAGTTAAAATGATAACTACAAAAAGTATCTTTTAACACAGAGTGGGAGAACAAAATTATGTATGGCAATTCAACATCATTATCTTCTCACAACAATGATTAACATATAATATACTATAAAGAGCAATTAACTTATTATCCCTAAACTGAGACCCAAAAGCAATGTCAAAATCAGCCCTAGTAGATAATCAACATTTGATTTACATAATCTGATACAAAAACTCTTCAAAGCACTGAGAGAAAAAACAACTCAAAAATATTCTTTGAAAAGAATACTATTAACAAAGCAACAATTATGTAAAAGCAAGAGAAAACCCATACTTTCCCTGCTCCTGGATATCTCTAGAAGACTATATGGTTTTTCTCAATTATTAACTTTACTTCAGGAATGATACACTGGCAGGAGTGCTTGGGTGGCTCAGTCAGTTAAGCATCTGACTTTGGCTCAGGTCATGATCTCAGGGTCCTGGGATCCAGCCCCACATCAGGCTCCCTGCTCAGCTGGGAGTCTGCTTGTCCCTCTGCCCCACCCCTGGCTCATGTTCTCTCTGTTTCTCTCAAATAAAATCCTAAAAATAAAAAAGGATGATACACTGGCAGTCTGAGAAAAACTATGTGATAGGGATCAAAATCAGGAGAGTACTATTACTATATGCCAAAGCAGTATATAAATCTCCAGGTGAAAAAATTCTAGTTTACACAAAAGAACACAAATCACATGAGATCCTGAATCAGGACCATCAAATTAGGCTTCAAGCTCCCTATCTTGTTTTTTTCCAAGTTCTTATTTAAATTCTAGTCAGTTGATATATAGTGTAATATTGGTTTCTAGAATCATTGATTCATCACTTACATATAACACCTAGTGCTCATCACAGCAAGTGCCCTCCTTAATATCCATCACCCATTTAGCCCATTCCCATCCACCTCCCCTGCCATCAACCCTCAGTTTGTTCTCTATTGTTAAGTCTCTTATGGTTTGCCTCCCTCTCTTTTTTACCCCTTCCCCTATGTTCATCTGTTTTCTTTCTTAAACTCTACATACGAGAGACATCATACGGTATTTGTCCTTCTCTGACTTGTTTCTCTTAGCATAATACACTCTAGCTCCAACCATGTCATTGCAAATGTCAAGATTTCATTCTTGATAGCTGAGTAATATTCCAGTGTATATATCCCACATCTTCTTTCTCCATTCATTGGTCCGTGGACATTGGGCTCTTTCCATAATTTGGTTATTGCTGATAATGCTGCTATAAACATCGGGTGCATGTGTGATATTCAATACTTTAAATGTGAATTCCTCCCTATAATTTATCAAGATTAATGATTTCATCAGGTTTATCAACAGAATCATTCCCTCATTTAATCTTTAGACCAAATTGTTCATACTCAAATCCTCTCACAAATAAACACAATGTTCCAACTCAGCTGTTGGCAGCAGAATGTGTTCACAATGAACAGCCCCTACTATCCCGGCAAGAATGATAGGATTAGCTAATTAGAATATAGTCTTCTATATCTGTTTTCATTGGGATAAGGAACAATCTAGATTTATCAAACAGCCCAGAAAGACATCTTAGGGTTTTTCCACAAATACAGAGGTTTCATTAAGTCAACTTAAATTGGGCTTTTCTCTACCATGTACGCAATTTTTCTATGATAAAGAGAAATGCCAAGGTATGAAGTTTTCATGAGAAGTGGGCTAAAACAATCCCATTGTACAAGTATTTCGAATAAGCTGGAGTTTTATATAGACTTGAAGTTTGACAAAAAGAGGATAGATAGATATATAAACAAAATAGAAGACAGTCTCTGCTATAAAAGAGCTTGGGTTTCCTTTGGGGGAGGAAAAAATAAACATAGGAAATAACTTGAGAATAATAATGAACATTATAACTTACAGGCAGTGATTCAAAATATTTCTCATGTCACTGCTACATCACAAGTTATTATAACTACTACCCTAAAAAAAAGGCAACATTATTTGGTCCTTAAGATTGAGCCACAGAAATAGAAGGGAATAAAGAGGAGATTATTTTTCATTTTTGGTGAATTGTATTCCACTCGCTTTGGAAAGACTTAAGGAAACTTTCAGAGTAAAACAATATGTGCTATTTATCCCCCAAACATGTAGGAAAGTAAATAAATCACCTGAGGTGAGCATATTACATGTGCATAAAAAACAATGAAACTTCAGTCTTCTACCATTTTCTTACAACAAAATGTAAAACTAATATGAAATGTATCTTTTGCTAAGAATTCAGCATCATAAATATGCTGAACAGACAATATCAGAAATCCTCGTTCTGCATGGAGCACTGGGTGTTATGCACAAACAATGAATCATGGAACACTACATCAAAAACTAATGATGTAATGTATGGTGATTAATATAACAATAAAAAATTTTTTTAAAAATCCTCATTCTTAGGGAATTTAGAGAATAAAAGAACAAAATGGATTTATGTAACATCTGTCCTGCCTTTATCTTCAGTTCCTCATCTTTTAATCACAAAGGATGATAATGTTAGTTAATAAGACCTTATTTTTCTTCTTCTCCAGCTAATGATATGAACTGCAAAAACAAAATTGTACCATGATAGGAACAACATAAATCCATTCACCATATACTGGCTAATCAATAAATAGTAATATCTTACAGAGACACTTCACTTAAAGGACATTTCACAGATGCCCACAGTTTAAAAGGTCTCCATTTTTTCCTATTAATTTTACTCTGATTGCACAATGTGTAAAAAGCAATAACAGATTTTGAAGATGTAAAGCTATTTGATTGCCAAGAAGATTCACTTTTTTTTTTTTTTAAAGATTTTATTTATTTGACAGAGAGAGACACAGTGAGAGAGGGAACACAAGCAGGGGGAGTGGAAGAGGGAGAAGCAGGCTTCCTGCCAAGCAGGGAGCCCGATGCGGGGCTCGATCCCAGGACCCTGGGATCATGACCTGAGTCGAAGGCAGACGCTTAACGGCTGAGCCACCCGGGCACCCCAAGAAGATTCACTTTTGACAAGACAGGGCAAAGAATAAATTCTAAAATTTCTATTTCGGGGTGCCTGGGTGGCTCAGATGGTTAAGCTTCTGCCTTCGGCTCAGGTCATGATCCCAGGGTCCTGAGAGCACGTCCCGCATCAGGCTCCCTGTTCAGCGGGGAGCCTGCTTTTCCCTCTGCCTCTCTCTCTTATGAATAAATAAAATCTTTTTAAAAAAATAAAATAAAATTTCTATTTCAAAAGGCAAAGTCCCATTTTATGTTTGTATACATAATTTTTCTTTTTCTTTTTTCCAATTGATTAACTTAAATATTTCCAACTTTCCATTTCAGGCAAATAGAACACCACCGTGAAAAAAGCCCTCTTAACATGTCACCTAAAAATGCTGGCTAAACTATGAAAATCATCTTGAGATAAATGAACATAAATTCACAATGAAAATCACAAAATATATGAAGCAAGCTACTGTGATTAAGGGTCAGCGTAAATAATAAATTTGAGAGTCTGACCCACAAAGACAGTGGAATTACTGGCTACAGAATAACATTTTTTTTTAAAGATTTTATTTATTTATTTGACAGAGAGAGAGACAGCGAGAGAGGGAACACAAGCAGGGGGAGTGGGAGAGGGAGAAGCAGGCTTCCCGTGGGGCAGGGAGCTCCGATGCAGGGCTCAATCCCAGGACCCCGGGACCATGACCTGAGCTGAAGGCAGATGCTTAACCGACTGAGCCACCCAGGCGCCCCTACAGAATAACATTAAATGAAAACAAGAAAGGATATAAAAATATGACTAAGGAACAAGACCCTATTAAATGAGAAGGCAGATTTGAAAAGAAACCAAATAGAATTTCTAGAAATTGGACATAATCATGATTACAATTAGAAACCTGGTAGACAGGTTAAACAGCAGGGTAGGTGAACCTGAAATGAGAATTTGCAGTTTGAAATGGAAGAGAGATCTGAAGAATTTAATCAAATACAAAATGGAGACATAAAAGAATAAAGTTAAGACACAAGGAAGCAAAGTAATAATGCTTAATACATCTACTCAGAGTTCCAGAAGAATAAAACAGAGAATAATCAAGAGGCAATATCTGAAGAAATAATGACTAAAAATTTTTCAAGCTTGATGAAAACCATCGTTTCTCAGATTCAGGGAGCCTAACAAATCAGAAGCATGACAAATAAAAAGAAGACCACCCTATATAGATTGCAGTGAAACTAGAAAACCCCAAAGACACAGAAAATATTTTAGAGGCCACGGGAGAGAAAAGACAGATAAGGTAGCTGATAAATAGACTGACAACTGATTTCTCAATAGCAACAATAAAACCCAAAAGCCAGAAGAATAGTTTTTAAAAAGCTAAAAATAATCAACCCAGAGCTGCAATACACAGAAAAATTATCTTAAAAGTGTAAGGGCAAATAATGACATGTTCAAACAAACAAAAACTGGTAACATTAATTACTAAGAAAACTTCTTTAAATATACTTCTGGGGCGCCTGGCTGGCTCAGTTGGTTGAGTGTACAACTTGATCACAGGGTTGCGAGTTTGAGCCACATGCTGGGTGTAGAGATTCCTTAAAAATAAAATCTTTAAAAAACATAAAAAATAAATATACTTCTAAAGTGTGTACTTCAAGGCGCCTGGGTGGCTCAGTTGTTAAGCGTCTGCCTTTGGCTCAGGTCATGATCCCAGGGTCCTGGAATCGAGTCCCACGTCGGGCTCCTTCCTAGGGGGAGGCCTGCTTCTCCCTCTCCCTGCTGCTCCCTGTGCTTGTGTTCCTGCTCTCGCTATCTCTGTCTCTGTCAAATAAATAAATAAAATCTTAAAAAAAAAAATAAAGTGTGTACTTCAGGAAGAAGGAAACTTAGAAGATCTGTCTTGAGATTATGGAATCCTAGTTTTAAAAAGATAAACACGAATAAATCTAAACAAACATTAATTGTAAAAAATGATAACAATGATGTCTAATTTGTAGAACTAAATTAAAAATAGAAGTAAAACATCAGACAACAAACACCCATCCTTAAGGAAATCATCAGAGTTTAAACATTTAGAAGTTCTTCTCAGGAGCACATGGCTGGTTCAGGTAGAAGAGGATGCAACTTTTGATCCCGGGGTCATGAGTTTGAGCCCTACATTGGGTGTAGCGATTACTAAAAATAAATATATAAACTTAAAAAAAGAAAGAAAGAAATCGTTCTCATATAAGGAAGTTGGGTAAATATTATTAATTAACTTCGGATTTTAGGTTAAATACACATATACATGTTAACATTTTTAGAATAATCAATAATACAGTGTGTAACTTTTTTTTTTTTTGAAGGTCAACTGCTTTTATTTCTTTAAAGTGTTGATGCACATCTTTTTTTTTTTAATTTTTTTATTGTACAGTGTGTAACTTCTAAAGAAGAACAAGAAAAAGAAAATGAAGGAGGAGGGAGGAAAGAGGTGGAGCAGGAAAAGAACCACAAAAAGGACAAGAATAACAAGAAGAAGCAGAAAAAAGTATGACAATAAAAAACAAAAGATGATAGAAATAAACCTGCTATATCAGTAGTAAAGTATAAAATATCTACAACTAAAAAGTTTATCAGTCCAGATATTTTAAAATTAAAATCCAACTGTATGTATTCCCAAAAGACATATCTAAATTATGAAAAAAAGATTGAGAATAAAAGGATGAGTAAAAAAAAAAAAAGGATGAGTAAAGTTGTACCAGCTAACACAATCGGTGGAGCATGTGACTCTTAATCTCAGGATCATGAGTTTGAGCCCCATGTTGGGTGTAGAGATTACTTAAAAACAAAATCTAAAAAAAAAAAAAAAAGTTGTACCAGACAAAACTAACTGAAAGAACTGGTTAGAAATATTATTACTAAGTAAGATAAACTTTCATGTAAAAAGTATTACTAAGGTAAAGAGAGTCATTACATAATGATGAAAGGTTCAGTTCACCAGGAAGACATAAAAATTTTGAACTTGTATGTACCTAATAGCAGAACTCCAGAATAAAGCAAATGTCAACAGAATTAAATGAATAAATCAATAAATCCACTATAATAATAGAAGAAATTAACCCATCTCTTTCAGTAACTGATAGACAAATCAGTAAGGATATTAAAAACCTGAATGATATAATTAACAGTTTTATTTTATGATTATATTTAGAGCATGCACCCAACAATTGGAGCATATACACTCTGTTCAAGCACATGTGAAATATTTTTGAAAAATGACCATACAGGGGCACCTCGGTGGCTCAGTCGGTTAAGCGTCTGCCTTCGGCTCAGGTCATGATCCCAGGGTCCTGGGATGGAGCCCGGAGTTGGGAGCCTGCTTTCCCTCTCCCTCTGTTCCTCCCCCAGCTCGTGCTCTCTCTCTCACTCTCTCTCTCAAATAAATAAATAAATAAAGATAGGACTATAGAAAATTAAAACACAAAACCTGTGTCATATACACATGAACAGGCATTTCTCCAAAGACAACATACACATGGCCAAAAGACATATGAAAAAAACGTTCAACATCACTAATCATCGGGGAAATGCAAATCAAAACTACAATGAGATATCACCTCACACCTGTCAGAATGGCTAAGATCAAAACACAAGAAATAACAAGTGTTTTACCAGATAATACCAAAATATTTTCCAGTTAACATTCTCACCAATTGTGTATAAGGGTTCTTGTTCTGCTACATCTTTGCCAATACTTGGGATGAGCCAACTCTTTAATTTCTGCAAATCTAGTAAGTATAAAAACTTTGTTTCATTGAATTTATAATTTGCATTTCTTTGGTCTCTAACGAGGTTGAGCATCTTTTTAAGTACTTTTTGGCTATTCTTGTTTCCTCTTCGTGAAATGCCTATTCCTGTTACTTGTCTATTTTCCTATTGATTTGTCTTTTCCTTATTGGTTTCTGGGAGTTCTTTATCAGTTTTATGTGTTACAACTATCTTCTCCCAATTTATGACTTCTCTTTGCATTTTTCTTACATTTTTTAAATGAATTTTTTGAAGATGTATTTCTTTATTTGAGAGAGAGTGAGAGGGAGGGAGAGGGAGAAAGAATCTGAAGCAGGCTCCCCACTGAGTGCAGAGCCCCACACAGGTCTCAGTCCCACAAGCTCAAGATCATGACCTGAGCTGAAACCAAGAGTCCAACGCTTAACCAACTGAGCCACCCAGCGGCCTCCTTAATTTTTTTTTTTTTAAGTAGGGCTTGAACTAATGACCCTGAGATCAAGGCCTGAGCTCATATTAAGGGTCAGATGCTCATGCGCCTGCATGGCTCAGTCATTAAGCATCTGCCTTCGGCTCAGGTCATGATCCCAGGGTCCTGGGATCGAGCCCCGCATCAGGCTACAAGGGTAGAAACATTAGATTGGCAGCAGACCTAACCATGGAGAGCTGGCAGGCCAGAAAGGACTGGCATGATATATTAAGGTACTAAATGAGAAAAATATGCAGCCAAGAATATTTTATCCAGCTAGGATGTCATTCAAAATAGAAGGAGTTATAAAAAGCTTCCAGGACAAACAGAAACTAAAAGAATTTGTGATCACCAAACCAGCCCTACAAGAAATATTGAAAAGGGTCCTCTAAGCAAAGAGGCAATACAATGGCACTAAATTCATATCTTTCAATAGTTACCCTGAATGTAAATGGGCTAAATGCCCCAATCAAAAGACACAGGCTATCAGATTGGATAAAAAAGTAAGACCCATTAATATGCTGCCTGCAAGAGACTTATTTTAGACCCAAAGACTCATCCAGATTGAAAGTGAGGGGGTGGAGAACCATTTATCATGCTAATGGACATCAAAAGAAAGCTGGGGTGGCAATCCTTTTATCAGACAAATTAGATTTTAAACCAAAGACTGTAATAAGAGATGAGGAAGGACACTATTCATAATTAAAGGGTCTATCCAACAAGAAGATCTAACAATTGTAAATATTTATGCCCCTACCATGGGAGCAGCCAATTATATAAGCCAATTAATAACAAAATCAAAGAAATGCACAACAATAATACAATAATAGCAGGGGACTTTAACACCCCACTCACAGCAACAGATCATCTAAGCAGAAGATCAACAAGGAAATAAGGGATTTGAATAACACACTGGACCAGATGGACGTCACAGATATATTCAGAATATTCCATCCCAAAGCAACAGAATACATATTCTTCTTGAGTGCACATGGAACATTCTCCAGAATAGATCACATCCTGGGTCACAAATCAGGTCTCAACCAGTACCAAAGACTGGGATCATTCTCTGCATATGTTTGGACCACAGTGCTTTGAAACTGGAACTCAATCACAAGAGGAAAGTTGGAAAGAACTCAAAAACATGTAGGCTAAAAAGCATCCTACTAAAGAATGAATGGGTCAACCAAGAAATTAAAGAAGAAATTAAAAAATACATGAGAACAAATGAAAATGAAAACATTACTGTTCAAAATCTTTGGGATGCAGTAAAGGTGGTCCTAAGAGGGAAGTATATATCACTACAAGCCTTTCTCAAGAAACAAGAAAGTTCTCAAATACACAACCTAACCCTACATCTAAAGGAACTGGAGAAAGAACAGCAAATAAAGCCTAAGCCCAGCAGGAGAAGAGAAATAATAAAGATTAGAGCAGAAATCAATGAAATAGAAACCAAAAGGACAGCAGAACAGATCAACAAAACTAAGAGCTTGTTCTTTGAAAGAATTAACAAGATTGATAAACCTCTGGCCAGATATATCAAAAAAAAAAAGAGAAAGGACCCAAATAAATAAAATCATGAATGAAAGAGGAGAGATCACAACCAACACTGGAGAGATACAAATAATTTTAAGAACATATTATGAGCAATTATAAGCCAACAAATTAGACAATCTGGAAGAAATGGATGCATTCCTAGAGATGTATAAACTACCAAAACTGAACCAAGAGGAAATAGAAAACCTGAACAGACCCATAGCCAGCAAGGAAACTGAAGCAGTAATCAAAAATCTCCCAACATACAAGAGCCCAGGGCCAGATGGCTTCCCAGGGGAATTCTACCAAACATTTAAAGAGGAATTAATGCCTATTCTTCTGAAGCTGTTTCAAAAAATTGACACGGAAGGAAAACTTCCAAACTCTTTTTATGAGGCCAGCATTACCTTGATCCCAAAACCAGACAAAGGCCCCATCAAAAAGGAGAATTATGGACCAATATCCCTGATGGAACATGGATGCAAAAATTCTCATCCAAAATACTAGCCAATAGGATCCAACAGTACAATATAAGGATTATTCACCACGACCAAGTGGGATTTATTCCTGGGCTGCAAGTTGGTTCAACATCCGCAAATCAATCAATGTGATACACTACATAAATAAAAGAAAGGACAAGAACCACATGATCCTCTCAATAGATGCAGAAAAAGCATTTGACAAAGTACAGTATCCTTTCCTGATTAAAACTCTTCACACTGGGGGCGCCTGAGTGGCTCAGTCGGTTAAGCAGCTGCCTTCGGCTCAGTTTATGATCCCAGGGTCCTGGGATCGAGCCCCATGTTGGGCTCCTTGCTCAGCAGGGAGCCTGCTTCTCCCTCTCCTCGATTGTGCTCTCTCTCTCACTATCTCTCTCTGTGTGTCAAATAATAAATAAAATCTTAAAAAAACACACACACACACACACACAAAACAAAAACTCTTCACAGTGTAGGGATAGAAGGAACATACCTCAATATCATCAAAGCCATCTATGAAAAACCCACAACAAATATCATTCTCAATGGGGAACAACTGAGAGCTTTTCCCCTAAGGTCAGGAACACAGCAGGGATGTCCACTAACACCACTGCTGTTCAACACAGTACTAGAAGTCCTAGCCTCAGCAAACAGACAACAAAAAGAAATAAAAGACATCTGAATCAGCAAAGAAGAAGTCAAACTTTCACTCTTTGCAGATGACATGACACTTTATGGAAAATCCAAAAGACTCCACCCCAAAATTGCTAGAACTCATACAGGAATTCAGTAAAGTGGCAGGATATAAAATCAGTGCACAGAAATCAGTTGCATTTCTATACACCAACAATGAGACAGAAGAAAGAAAAATTAAGGAGTCGATGCCATTTACAAATGCACCCAAAACCATAAGATACCTAGGAATAAATCTAACCAAAGAGGCAAAGATCTGTACTTAGAAAATTATAGAATACTCATGAAAGAAATTGAGGAAGACACAAAGAAATGAAAAAACGTTCCATGCTCATGGAATGGAAGAACAAATATTGTGAAGATGTCAATGCTACCTAGAGAAAACTACACATTCAATGCAATCCCTACCAAAATACCATCAACTTTTTTCACAGAACTGGAACAAATAATCCTAAAATTTGTGTGGAACCAGAAAAGACCCTGAAAAGCCAAAGGAATGTTGAAAAAGAAAACCAAAGCTGGTGGCATCCACAATTTCAGACTTCAAGCTCTCTTATAAAGCTGTAATTATCAAGACAGTGTAGTACTGGCACAAAAACAGACACATAGATCAATGGAACAGAATAGAGAGCCCAGAAATGGACCCTCAACTCTATGGTCAACTAATCTTCAACAAAGCAGGAAAGAATGTCCAATGGAAAAAAGTCTCTTCAACAAATGGTGTTGGGAAAATTGGACAGCCACATGCAGAAGAATGAAACTGGACCATTTCCTCACACCATACACAAAAATAGACTCAAAATGGATGAAAGACCTAAATGTGAGGCAGGAGTCCATCAAAATCCTAAAGGAGAACACAGGCAGCAACCTCTTCGACCTTGGCCGCAGCAACTTCTTGCTAGACATGTCTCCAAAGGCAAGGGAAACAAAGGCAAAAATGAACTATTGGGACTTCAAGATATAAAGCTTTTGCACAGCAAAAAAAAACAGTCAACAAAACCAAAAGACAACCGACAGAATGGGAGAAGAGATTTGCAAATGACATATCAGATAAAGGGCTAGTATCCAAAATCTACAGAAAACTTATCAAACTCAACACCCAAGGAACAAATAATCCAATCAAGAAATGGGCAGAAGACATGAACAGACATTTCTGCAAAGAGGACAACCAAATGGCCAACAGACACATGAACAAGTGCTCCACATCACTCGGCATCAGGGAAATACAAATCAAAACCTCAATGAGATACCACCTCACACCAGTCAGAATGGCTAAAATTAACAAGTCAGGAAATGACAGATGTTGGCAAGGATGCAGAGAAAGGGGAACCCTCCTACACTGTGGGTGGGAATGCAAGCTGGTGCAGCCACTCTGGAAAACAGTATGGAGGTTCCTCAAAAAGTTGAAAATAGAGCTACCCTACGACCCAGCAATTGCACTACTGGGTATTTACCCCAAAGATACAAATGTAGGGATCCGAAGGGGTACTTGCACCCCAATGCTTATAGCAGCCATGTCCACAATAGCCAAACTATGGAAAGAGCCCAGATGTCCATTGACAGGTGAATGGATAAAGAAGATGTGGTATATATATACAACGGAATAGTACTCAACCATCAAAAAAATGAAATCTTGCCATTTGCAACGACGTGGATGGAACTAGACGGTATTATGTTAAACGAAATAAGTCAATCAGAGAAAGACAATTATCATATGATCTCACTGATATGTGGAATTTAAGAAACAAGGCCGAGGATCATAGGGGAAGGGAGGGAAAAATGAAACAAGAAGAAACCAGAGAGGGAGACAAACCATAAGAGACTCTTAATCTTAGGAAATGAACTAAGGGTTGCTGGAGAGGAGGGGGATGGGGGGATAGAGTGGCTGGGTGATGGACATTGGGGAGGGTATGTGTTGTGGTGAGTGCTGGGTGTTGTGTAAGACTGATGAATCACAGACCTGTACCCCTGAAACAAATAATACATTATATGTTAATTTTTAAAAATCTTTTAAAAAAAGAATATTTTTAAACATAAAAATGTATCTGTGAATAGAAACTATATTATAAAATGGAAATGGACATAGTTTTACTTCTGAAAGTTGGTGAACAGTTTTAGTCATCAGTGAAAATAAGTATGATGCTTAACGTTTCCTCAGATAGATTAATGGACAAAGACATAAGAATAAAGCATAATGAGAAATTTAAAAAAACAAACAAACATAGATTTTGGAGTCAATTGGTATAAATCCCAAATTTGCTGCTATAAGCTGTGTGACTTTAGCAAGTTACATTAATTCCTAATACTTGTTTGCTTATCTGCAAAACTGAGATACTTCCTACTTTCAGAAGGCTGTTAAATGAGTTTAATGAGAGGGGTGTCTGGTGTCTACGGCCATACCACCCTGAACGCGCCCGATCTCGTCTGAGAGGGGTGTCTGGGTGGCTCAGATGGTTAAGCGTCTGCCTTCGGCTCAGGTCATGATCCCAGGGTCCTGGGATCGAGCCCCGTATCAGGTTCCCTGCTCGGCGGGAAGCCTGCTTCTCCCTCTCCCACTCTCCCTGCTTGTGTTCCCTCTCTTGCTGTGTCTCTCTCTGTCAAATAAATAAAATCTTTAAAAAAACAAACAAACAAACAAAATGAGTTTAATGAGATAAAGTGTATATAATTCTTAATACATAATTGATACTTGACATATCCTATTGATTCTCTTTTCCTGTCATGTCCTGTCAGGTGGCATTTACCTTGACCAATTTATATAAAAGTTCTTCCTTCTTAGTATGAACAATTCATCTTGCTTCAACCATACATACATATATAAATGACAAAAGCATCATCTTTGCATCATTATAGTATTACCTTTACATTTTCTATGCTTTATTAACATATAACCCATAAAAAAATGCAACTGAAATCACTGAGCTAATTTTAAAAATTAACATAGCAACTTTCTTATTTTTAGTTTACTAATAAAGCATGATATATTTTAAATCTTTAATGATAATAAGCACTTGCTATATGCCAGGCACTGCGCTAAGTATGCTCTGCATATAATTTGACACTCGATGCTCAAAATAACCCTATCGTTATTTCACAGAAGCCACTGAAGTTTAAAGAAGTTAGCTAACTGGTCCAACATTATCTTGGGCCAGGTCCAATACTACCTTGTTGATAGAGGTGACATGTCTATCTCCTCTTGCTCATGATTTTTCCATTATAATGACTCTTATCACTAATATTTCCTTTTGGAGGTTATGGAAACACAAAGGAAATTCTGAACAAGCTAAAAGTTCTAAAACTAGACATATACAACAATTTCTTTTAAAAAAAAAAAAACCTTAAAAAAATAAAAGACAAAAGCATAGGTGGTTTTTCTTAAAAACAGAAAAGTGACAGGGCACCCAGGTGGCTCAGTCGTTAAGCATCTGCCTTCGGCTCGGGTCATGATCCCAGGGTCCTGGGATCAAGCCCCGCGTTGGGCTCCCTGCTCCGCGGGAAGCCTGCTTCTCCCTCTCCCACTCCTCCTGCTTGTGTTGCCTCTCTCACTGTGTCTCTCTCTGTCAAATAAATAAAATCTTAAAAAAAAAATTTTTTTTAATTAAATTAAAAAAAAAAGAAAAGTGCCTACAAAAACCACTCTGATTTTCTTTTTCTTGTTAAAAACAAGGACAAAAAAACTGATTAAGATAAAACCATATGGGGTGCCTGTGTGGTTCAGTCAGTTAAGCATCCGCCTTCGGCTCAAGTCATAAATTCAGGGTTGTGGGATCGAGCCCCACATCAGGATACCTGCTCAGCAGCGACTCTGCTTCTCCCCCTCCCTCTGTGAACTTTCTTTCAGTCTCTCAAATAAACAAATAAAATCTTAAAAAAAAAGATAAAACCATCTGATCATGCCAATAAATGCAGAAAAAAAATTCAACAAAGTACAACATGCTTTCATGATAAAAACTCACAATAGAGCAGATTTAGAAAAAACATTCCTCAACATAATAAAGGCCATATATGAAAAACCCATAGCTAACATCATACTCAATGATGAAAAACTGAGAGCTTTCACTCTAAGATCAGAAGACAAAGATGTTACTCTCACCACTTTTATTCAACACTATTAGTACTGAAAGTCCTAGCCACAGCAATCAGACAAGAAAAAAAAGTAAAAGACATCCAAACTGGTAAAGGGGAAGTAAAACTTTCACTGTATGCAGATGACATCATACTATATATAGAAATCCCTAAAGACTCAAAGACTCAAAAAATTAAACTGATACATGAATTCAGTAAAGTCACAGGATACAAAATTAATATATAGAAATCTGTTGCATTTCTATACACTAATAATGAAGTTGCAGAAAGAGAAATTAAGAAAACAATTCCATTTACAATTACATCAAAGATAGTAAAATACCTAGAAATAAATTTAACCAAGGAGGTGAAAGACCTGTACTCTGAAAACTATAAAACAATGATGAAAGAAATTCAAGATGACACAAATGGAAAACTATTCCATGCTCATGGACTAGAAGAACCAATAGTATTAAAATACCTATACTAGGGGCGCCTGGGTGGCTCAGTTGTTAAGCGTCTGCCTTCGGCTCAGGTCATGATCCCAGGGTCCTGGGATCGAGCCCCAAGTTGGGCTCCCTGCTCCACGGGAAGCCTGATTCTCCTTCTCCCACTCCCCCTGCTTGTGTTCCCTCTCTTGTTTCGTCTCTCTCTGTCAAATAAATAAATAAGATCTTTAAAAAATAAAATGAAATATCCATACTACCCAAAGCAATCTACAGATTTAATGCAATCCCTATAAAAATATCAAAAACAGAGGCGCCTGTTAGGCATCCAACTCTTGATTTGGCTCAGGTCATAATCTCAAGGTTGTGAGATCGAGCCCCATGTCAGGCTCTGCACTGGGCATGGAGCCTGCTTAAGAGTCTCTCTCTCTCTCCCTCCTTCTGCCCCTCCTTCCCCCCCAAAAAATGTTTTTTCACAGAACACATAACTAATAAAATTTGTATGAAACCACAAAAGACCCTGAATAACCAATGCAATTTTGAGAAAGAAGAACAAAGCTAGAGGTTATCATAATCCCAGATGTCAAGATATACTACAAAGCTATAGTAATCAAAACAGTATGATACTAGCACAAAAACAGATACATAGATCAATGAAACAGAACAGGAAGTCCACAACCCATGCATATATGGTCAATAAATCTATGAAAAAAGAAACAAGATCATACAATGGAAAAAAGTCTCTCCAACAAATGGTGTTTGAAAATTGGATAGCTACATGCAAAAGAATGAAACTGGAAACTCTGAACAAACAAAAGTTTCTTACATCATACACAAAAATATACTCAAAATGAGCTAAAGACCTAAATGTGAGACCTGAAATCACAGAACTCTTAGAAGAAAATATAAACAGGGGCACCTGGGTGGCTCAGTAGTTTAAGCATCTGCCTTCAGCTCAGGTCATGATCCCAGGGTCCTGAGATCAAGTCCTGCATCAGGCCCCTTGCTCAGCAGGGAGCCTGCTTCTCCCTCTGCCTGCCACTCTCTTGCTTTCTCTCTCTCTCTCTCTCTGACAAATGACTAAATAAAATCTTAAAAAAAATAAAAAACAAAAAGAAAACAAAAACCTCCCCCAAAAGAAAACTCCACACCAAGATGGTTTTACTGGTGAATTCTATCAAAAACAAAGAACATCAATCTTAATACAAACTCCTTCAGAAAATGTAACAGAACACTTTTCAACATTTCATGGGGTCAATATAGCCCACTAATAAAACCAAAGATGCTACCAAAAAAAGAAGACACAGGGGAGGGAGGCATGCATGGGGGGAGGGGTGAGAGAGAGAGAGAAAAAAGAGAGAATTATAGGCTGATTATTCTTCACGAACAAAGATGAAAATATCTAAAATAAACTGGGGTGCGTGGGTGGCTCAGTTGGTTAAGCATCCGATTCATGATTTTGGCTCATGTCATGATCTCAGGGTCATGAGATCGAGCCCCACACAGGGCTCCATGTTGGGCATGGAGCCTGCTTAAGATTCTCTCTCTCCCTCTCCCTCTGCCCTCCAAAAGAATGTAGTTCATTATATTAGGATAAAAGGCAAAAAAAAAAAAATTTAAATAGATAAAGTAAAAGCATTTGACAACATTCAGTATCTATCCATGATAAAAACTCAGAAAATTAAAAAGAGAATGGAATTTCCTCAATCTGACAAAGGACATGTAAAAAAAAAATCTACAGCTAGCATCATACCTAATGAAGACATATTGATATTCTCCCCCTAAAGTCAAGGACAAAGCAAGCACATTCATTCTTACACTTTATGCAATATTGTACAGGTAGTTATAGACAATACAACAAGGCAAAGAGGAGTGGGGGTAAACCATAAAGATTGGAAAGGAAGAAGTAAAACTGTGCCTCCTCACATACGACATAATTTGTTTACACAGAAAGTCCTAAAGAACACACAAAACAATTACTAAAACTAATAGTTTTATGTTGCAGTTTACAAAGTCAACATACAAAAATCAACTGCATTTTTAGATATTAGTAGTAAACAATTAAGAAAAATAGAATGTTTTAAAGTTGTATTTACAATAGCTTCAAAAACCATAAATTTTTTAGGAATGGGGTGCCTGGCTGGCTCAGTTGGTACAGCATGCAACTCTTGATCTTGGGGTCATGAATTCAAGCCCCACATTGGGCATAGAGCTTACATTAAAAAAATTTTTTTAGGAATAAACTCAATAATAATCATGCAAGACCTTTATACTGAAAACTAAATATATAGAGATGTATATAATGTTGATGGATTGGAAGACTCAATAAGATATTTATTCTTCCTAAGTTAATCTATATATATTCAATGCAATCCCACCCCACCAGAAATACTGCAGAAAAAGACAATTTGATCTAAAATTTGTAAGGAAATGCAAAAGACCTAGAAAACGAAAGCAATCCTGAAAAAGAAAAACAAAGTTGGAGAACTTTCATTACCTGAGTTCAAGATTTAGTATAAAACTACAGTAATCAAGACAGCATGGTTTTGGCATACAAATTGACAAACCACAAAACAAAACAGAGAATACTGGAAAAAACATATTTGTACAATCAACTGATTTTCAATAAAGATACTAAAGCAATCCAATAGGAAATGGAAAATCTTTTCAACAAATGGTGCCAGAACAACAGGATATCCATGTAAAAAAAAAAAAAGAAAGTGAACCTCAATCTTTACCTTACACTGTACACAACAATTTCTAATGGATCAAAGACCTAAACATAAAGCTAAAAACTATAAAGTTTCTATAAGAAAACACAGGAGAATATCTTTGCAATGTGGGGATAGGCAAAGGTTTCTTACAGCAGGAAAGCAATAATAATAAAAGAAAAAAACATCAAATTTTTAAAATTCTGCTCACTCAGAATGCCATTTAAAAAAATAGATAATTCAAACAATACAAGAAAATGTTTGCAAAACACATATCCAACAAACACTGGTCCATAATATATAAAGAATTCCTACAACTCAATAAGAAAAAACACAGACAATACAATTTAAAAATGAGCAAACTAGTTGAATGAGTACTGCACAAAAGAAGTTATATAAATGACTAATAAGCACATGAAAAGATCCTCAATATCATAAGTCATCAAGAAAATGCAATTAAAACCAGAAGATATTATTATACACCCATAAAATAGCCAAAATTAAAAAGACTGACAACACCAAATGTTAGTGAAGAGATGGAGCAACTGGAACTCTCATATATTTTTGGTGGCCACATGAAATGGTATGACAACTTGGGAAAACTCTCAGGCAGTTTCTTAAAAATTAAATGCATACCTACCCTAATGACTCAGCATTTCTATTCCTGAGGATTTACCTAAGAGAAATAAATGCTTTTTGTACAATGTATCTACAAAAAGTCTCCCACAAGAATGTGCATAGTAGCTTTATTCATAATAGCAAAAACTGGAAATAGCTCAGATGTCCATTAACAAGAGAATAAATGAAAAAATGTGGTGCATTCATAGAATGGAATACAACTCAGTAATAAAGAGAAAATAAACTACTTTTACACAACAAAATGGATCTCAATAACATGCTGACTGAAAGAAGCATTACACAAAAGCGTATGTATGTTTTTTTAAGTAATCTCTATACTCAACGTGAGGCTCAAACTCACAACACCAAGATCAAGAGTTGCATGCTCCACCAACTGAGCCAGCCAGATGCCCCAAAAGCACGTGTACTGTATGATTCCTTTATATGAGATTTTAGAACAAGCAAAATTAAATCCATGGAGGAAAAAATAGTAGTTCCTCTGGGAGATGTGGGTGGGGACTGACTGAGAAAGGACATGAGGAAACCTTCCAGAATCAGTAATGTTCTAATCCTGATAGGGGTTTTGAGCTACCAAATGCATTTGTCAAAATTCACCAAATGGTACAATTAAGATTTATGCATTACATTGTAAATTTTACTTTATAAAACAAATAAACAAATACTGAACTGTAGGAAATTATTTGCTTATTTAGATATTTAGGGGCAAGATCTGCAACTTAATGTTAAAATGCAATCAAGGGGCGCCTGGGTGGCTCAGTCAGTTAAGCATCTGACTTCAGCTCAGATTATGATCTCAGGTCCTGGGATTGAGCCCCACTCAGCAGGGAGTCTGCTTGTCCCTCTCCCTCTCTCCTTCCCTGCTCATGCTCACTCTCTCCAATAAAAATCTTTTAAAAAAATTAAAATAAATAAAATGCAATCAAAACACGATGGATAGAAGGATCATAAATGGATAAAACATGTGAAAAAGCAAATATAGTAAAACAATTGTAGAATCCGTTGTGGGCATTCACTGTTCAATTCCTTCAACTTCTTTATGTTTGGAAAATTGTATATATGTTGCAGGAAAAAAATAAACAATACTGAATCAAAAAATAAAGTCAATGTCAAGTTAAAATACACAGACAATCAAAATGCAAGTTACTGAAAAATATTCAATCATTTAACATTTTAAACATTCCAAACTTTACATACAGCTGAATGACTATATATCTGCCCAATTTAAAACTGATCTAGACTTGGTCTTAGGTAACATTTGTAAAAAGTATTTATAGCATAAATATAAAATACCAAACTCAAGAATAACCATGTTGAAAAATAACATTTTGGGGGTGTCTGGGTGGCTCAGTGGTTAAGCATCCAACTCTTGATTTCAGCTCAGATCATGATCTGAGATCAAGCCCTGCATCAGGCCTGCTCAAGATTCTCTCTCACTCTCCCTCTGCCCCTCCCCTACTCGTGTGTGCTCTTTCTCTCTCTCTAAAAAAAAGAAAAAAAAAGATATTTTGTTATCAACCCAAGTGATAAAAGCTCATATTTCAACTGTGATAATTCAAGGTATTATAACAAGACAGAAAACCTTAGATATATTAAAAATGTAGTATATAGTTTATGTGGACAAAACGGATACTGAGACCCTGTAATTGTAGAACTGTACATATATAAGCAAATAATATTGTAATGTATTTAACACAAAATTTACACTCCAGATCTCAGGTGTAGTTTGCTTAATTAACTTCATTACTCTATAAAATTAAACATAGTATTTTCAAAAGCATTTGTATCTGCTGCAGTAAAGATTAAAAACTTTTATTAGGTTCTTCAAAGAAGTCTATAACTCCATTACTTCACTAGGAGAAAAGCATTCCACCTTATATAGGAATGTTTCATTCTGTTTAAGCACAAAATTCCAGGTTTTCTGGATTGATGTAATACGCACACTTTAAAATGTGAGATGTTAAAAAAGTAAAATGTGAGATGTTAGTGTATTATATGCAATGGTGTATACATATGTACACTATTATATTTCTCTATCTACCTATAAAGAGAAATTGATCATAGGAATCAGCAAAGAGGGAGAGAACAGTAAGGATAGGGAGTTAAACAGGAAAGTTCAGGGCGCCTGGGTGGCTCAGTTGGTTGAGCAACTGCCTTCGGCTCAGGTCATGATCCTGGAGTCCTGGGATCGAGTCCCACATCGGGCTCCCTGCTCAGCGGGGAGTCTGCTTCTCCCTCTGACCCTCTCCCCTCTCATGCTCTCTCTCTCTCTCATTCTCTCTCAAATAAATAAATCTTTAAAAAATAAAAATAAACAGGAAAGTTCAAGCAGAAGAAATATGAGAACCAAGTTCAAATGGAGTAAAAAAAGAAGAATGAAGAGTATATGCCAAGCCAACATAATTATTAAACAGCCACTAAAGAGGTAGTAAAATTCATACACAGCAAAATGATCATTGCTCAAGGTATTTGTAACTCTAACACATAGGGAAGACTTGAAAAATTGTAAACAATCAATTGTGGTATAAAGTAGGATACAGTGTCATGTCCTCGAAAGAAAAAAAGCAAAATAAAAGCTCAAGGAGAGAGATATACTTAAATTGGAATCTTCTATGAACACTTCAGAGAGGAAGTGGACTTAAAATGGCTCCCCCAAAATAAACACAGGTAGAAAGGAGAGGGAAGGCTAATGTGGGGAAAAGGAAAGGCACATGCAAAGAAAAACGCAAAGGTAGAAATAAAAATGGTGTGGTGAAGAAGCAGGAAAAAAGAAAACTGTTAGGTATGACCAGAGTAGAGAATTACTTCCTGGACCACATTAAAATGAAATTAGGCAGAAAATTCATGTGGGGAGTAATGGAAAATAAAATGGGTAAGGATGATAGAGGATATTGACAGAATAACAGATTTCATCTGAGCCTTAGCTTTCTTTCAGGAGGTAGACCCACCTCTGTGTTCCTTGGCATCAGTCCCTCTCATCACCTGCCTAACCTCTGTGTATGTGATGTGGTCTATTATGATTAAGTTCCCAAAGCCCAAAGGGCTCAGTGCTTACCTGTGACCTCTGGAATGAAAATAATGCCCCATTCACATAGGTCCTGAGTGTGCATATTACATCAATCCAGAAAACCTGGAATTTTGTGCTTAAACAGAATGAAACATTCCTATATAAGGTGGAATGTTTTTCTCCTAGTGAAGTAATGGAGTTATAGACTTCTTTGAAGAATCTAATAAAAGTTCTTCATCCTTACTGCAGCAGATACAAAGCACATACGCCATGTACTGGGAATAGAGCTAAGAACAGGACAGATACAGTCTCTGCTTTCATGAAATGTATAGTTGAGCAGGAAAGACAAAACATTATTAAACAATTATAGGCTGCCTTCTCTGATCATCTAAATTAGGTTTTCCCTTCATTCCTGTTTTTATCATAATCTGGTAATCTGTGATACTTTCTATTTCTATTCTATTATCTACTACTGAGTTAACAAGCTACTCCTAAATGTAACAATGTATTAGCTTAAAACAATTCATATACTCTCTCTCTCTCTCTCTCTCTCAGGTTGGCAATGCCCAGCTGTGTAGCTCCCACTTGATCTTCTAACATGTGCTTGCAGTCAGATGGCACTGGAGGATGAAGTCATCTATAGGCTCAGCTAGCAGGGGAGCCTGGGTGGCTCAGTGGGTTAAGCCTGTCTTCAGCTCAGGTCATGATCCCAGGGTCCTGGGATTGAGCCCCAAATTGGGCTCCCTCCTCGGCGGGAAGTGTGCTTCTCTCTCTGCGCCTCCCCCTCCCCATGCTGTGTCTCTCTCTCTCTCTCAAAATAATAAAATAAAATAAAATAAAATAAAATAAAATAAAATAAAGGCTCAACTGGTCTGGATGTTCAACATGGCTCACTCATATGCCCAGCTGATGCTACCAAAACTCAGCTGGGGCTGTGCCGTACCTACACAAGACCTCTCCACGTGGCTTGAGTTTCTCATAATATAGTGGTTGGGTTTTGAGAAGGATCATCCAAAGAGAAAATATTCTAAAAGACCCAGATAGAATCTGCAGAGCTCCTTAAGATTTGGCCTCAAAAGTTCCAAAACATCACTTCTGCCACATTCTTTTGGTCAAGGTATTAAGGACAACCCAGATTCAAAAAGAGAATTAGACTCTACTTCTTGACATGAAAAATAGCATGCATGTATACAAAGGGAAGGAACTGATCGTGTCCACCACAGACCGCCATAATTGAACATTTGTTTGGTATCTGCCCTTCCTACCTCTTTTATTATTATTATATTTTTAGATTTTATTTATTTGACAGCGAGAGAGGGAACACAAGTAGGGGGAGTGGGAGAGGGAGAAGCAGGTTTCCCGCCGAGCAGGGAGCCCAATGCGGGTCCCGATCCCAGATCATGACCCGAGCCCAAGGCAGACGCTCAATGACTGAGCCACCCAGGCGCCCCTTTCCTACCTCTTTTAAAGCAGGAAGCATATCTGCCTTTTTCAATGCTATGTACACCACAGTGTCTGGCACATAATAAGCTCTCAATAAGTGTTTGCTGAATATTTCATTTCTTCAATAAAAATTTCCCAAGTACCCAAGAACCACCACACATTATGCTAGAATGAAAATTCTATAGTGCCCACCTTTAAGAAATTTACTTTCTGGTAGCAAAAACAAAACAAACACGCAAAACTCTGAAACTGGACCACTATCTTACACCACAAACAAAAGTTAACTTAAAACGGTTAGACTTGAATGAAAGACCTGAAACCACAAAACTCCTGGAAGAAAACCCAGGTGGTTAGCTCCTTGACAAAGGTCTTGAAGATAATTTTTTGGATTTGACACCAAAAGCAAAAACAACAGAAGCAAAAATAAACAAATGGGGCTACATCAAACTAAAAAGCTTCTGCATTGCAAAGAAAACCATCAACAAAAAGGCAACCTACAGGATAAAAGAAAGTATTTGCAAATCATATATCTAATAAGGAGTTAATATCCAAAGTATATAAAGAACTCTTACAACTCAACAGCAAAAAAACAATCCAATTTAAAAATGGGCAGAGAGGGATGCCTAGGGGGTTCCGTTGGTTAAGCATCCGAGTCCTGATCTCAGCTCAGGTCTTGGTCTCAGGGTTGTGAGTTCAAGCCCTGTGATGGGCTCCATGCTGGTCATGGAGCCTGCTTAAGGGGGAAAAAAAAAAAAAGACTCTCTCTTTTGGGACGCCTGGAGGCTCAGCTGGTTAACATCCAACTCTTGATCTTAGTGTCGTGAGTTCAAGCAACACACTGGGCTCCATACCCAGGGGGGGGGGGGGGGGGGAAGAAAGGTAGGGGCACCTGGGTGGCTCAGTCAGTTAAGCATCTGCCTTTGGCAGGTCATGATCCCAGGCCCTGCATCGGGCTCCCTGATCAGCAGGGAGTCTGCTTCTCCCTCTTGCTCTGCCCCTCCCCCTGCTTGTGCTCTTTCACTCAGAAATAAAATCTTTTAAAAAAAAAAAGGTAAAAATGGGCAGAAGATCTGAACACACAATTTTCCAAAGAAGACACAGATGGCCACAGATGGCCATCAAAACCATGAGATACCACCTCACATTTTCTAGAAAGGCTATTATCAAAAAGACAAGTAACAAGTGTTAGTCAGGATGTGGAGAAAAGGTAACTCTTGTACACTTCACATTCTCAGTGAGAATGTAAATTGGTGCACCACTACGGAAAACAGGTTGGAGGTTCCTCAAAATATTAAAAGTAGAACTACCATATGATCCAGCAATTGCACTTCTGAGTATTTATCCTAAGGGAAAAAAAACACTAACTTAAAAGGTATATGCACCCCCATGTTCATTACAGCATGATTTATAGGTTTATGATAGCCAAGACATTGTAGCAATCTCAGTATCCACTGATGGATGAATGGATAAATAAAATGTGGTACACACACACACACACACACACACACACACACAACCAGAATATTATTCAGCCATAAAAAAAGAAATCTTGTCATTTACAATAATATGGATGGATCTTGAGGGCACTGTGTTAAGTAAAATAAGTCAGATAAAGACAAATACTGTGTGATCTCACTTATATATGGAATCAAAAACAAAAACCAAAAAAAAAAAATACTTATACAGAGAACAGATTGGTGGTTGCCAGAGGCAGAGTTGGGGGGCGCACTATAAGATCATAGCTGATTCCTTTTTGTTACATTGTACAGTGAAACAGAGGTTAGCTAGTGAATTTTGCAGAGTTCCTGGATTACCTCAGAGAGAGACACGGTGAAAGCAGTGTAAATTTAAACTACGATCTGTTGTTATGAAAATTCTAAATTTTGAGGATACAAAGGTAACATCACTGAAGCATCTGCCACCTCATTAATTTAGGATTAATTCCAATGATCTGGCTGGTTGGGTGAGCTCTGGGTCATCAGCCATGAGTAAATTTACCAAAAATCATTTTATCTAAAGGCCGATTGGCTGAATTCACTTTAACTCTTCAGTTGATAGGATTTGCCTTCATATAGCATATAAAGGAATGTTCAATTTGCTTGCCCTAACTCCCTGCTACTGCCACCAGAGACTGAGAAGCAGAGAAAGGAGGAACGAGGCTTAAAGTTTCAAAGTCTCACTGATAATGCATTTATTGCAATTATATTCTTGAATACAAAAACTTCTCAACACCAGTAAGGAACTAGAGTAAAAACAAATTGAACATTCTTTTAAATGTTACTAAGAACATGAAAACTGATCAACTAACTCTAGTTAAAAGGAAGCAATTCAGGGAATTGGCATTTTGGTGAAACAGACTGCTTCTGCTAAGTAAATGTACCATTATTCCTTCACAATTACGTATGAATCCCTCTTGAAGCTACACCTTGATGAGTACTATTCTACCAGATTGAAGAGACTCATTCTTCTGTCTAGGGCATACAAATAACTCCAGTCGCCTTGTTAATCTTGAGGAAATAGTCTCTTTGGATGAAAATCAAGGAAAGAAAGACTTTAAGCAGTGATGTGCTGAAAGACTGCAAAAATAGAAACCAGGAATGAGTTTGTATAAAGAACTGGCATTTTCATGTTTTAAAGAAAACAGCTATCTCTGAATGTGACAGAAACCATTTTTTTCAGACTAGTAGCATTTCAAAATTACTGTTTCTTTTTAAGCATCATTTTATTCTTTTATTTTTTTTTTAATTTTATTTATTTATTCGACAGAGAGACAGAGCCAGAGAGCACAAGTGGAGGGAACAGCAGAGGGAGAGGGAGAAGCAGGCTCCCCACTGAGCAGGGAGCCCGACACGGGGCTCGATCCTAGGACCCTGGGATCATGACCCGAGCCGAAGGCAGACACTTAACCATCTGAGCCACCCGAGTGCGCCAGCATCATTTTATTCTTATAATTGTGATTTTCCTCTTCATATTTCAGGCTATAGCAGTAATTCTGAGTTGTAGATAATTATTTCAAATACTAAATACATTTAATAATTCTACAATTGAAATAGCTATAATAGCTGAACACTATTAAATATACATTATATAGGACTTTGATGTCTTGATCAGAAATGCTATTGTGCATATTCTCCCCAAAACACTAAAATTTATCTTTACAATATCAAGTTTTGATTTACATTTAAATATTAAAGATTTCTAATTCATTTTCCATTTCCTTTCTTATTAAAACATTTGTTCATTGAGCATTTGTTCAACAATTTTTTTAAAGATTTATTTATTTTGAGAGAGAGAGAGAGAGCACACGAATGGGAGTAGGGGCAGAGGGAGAGGGGTTGAGAGAAGTAGACTCCCCGCTGAGCAAGGAGCCAGATGCCAGGCTCAATCCACAACCCCAAGATCATGATCTGAGCCAAAATCAAGAGTTGGATGGTTAGGGTCGCCTGGGTGGCTCAGTTGTTAAGTGTCTGCCTTCAGCTCAGGTCATGATCCCCAGGGTCCTGGGATCGAGCCCCACATCGGGCTCCCTGCTCTGCGGGAAGCCTGCTTCTCCCTCTCCCACTCCCCCTGCTTGTGTTCCCTCTCTCGCTGTGTCTCTATCAAATTAATAAATAAAATCTTTAAAAAAAAAAAAAGAGTCGGATGCTTAACCAACTGAGCCACCCAGATGCCTAAGTGAAACAAATTCTGTATTGGTTATGTATGCTCTCTCGACCCTTAAAAATAGCAATGCTACACAAAATAATATGATTAGTTCAAGGGTTCCAAGAACAATAAATTATTAAATCTACAGGGAAAATCTCAGTCTTTAGATTCCTATTTAAAAAAAAACATATTTTGGGCCAATAATGCATTGATACTTAACAACTCATGTCTATTCAGAGAACTTCTGCACAAAACACCCAACCTAATACAGTTTACTACTGAAGGAATCTTGCCATTATAATTGCTTATGCTCAATCTAAGAGCCAGTTGAATTTGGAGTCACACAGTCTTGTATGACCTCTTTGCCATTTATTAGTTAAACCACTTTGGGCAAGTTACCAAACTTTTCTGAGCCTTGAATCTCTTATGTAATAGATTTTGTAGGAGAATTAAATACAACTATGCACACGAACTATTTGGCACATTTCCTGACCCACAGTCAGAGGTATCGTCGTTATATTCAATGAGCCAACAGCAACACACACACACACACACACACACACACGCACACAGAATTCCCCAAATCAAAATTATATAACTAGTCTCTAGTTGATTTTCAGTATACATTTGGAAGAAATCCTTCCAGAAATTTATCTAAGGAGATTATCCAACAGAAGGCTAATAGTTTATGCACAAAGATTATAAATGCAATGTTACTTAAATAATAAACTAAAATATTCTAAATAAGAGACTAATTAAATACAGCCTGCAGATGGAACATTAGGAAACGTCAAAAAAATAATTTGGAAGGGGCGCCTGAGTGGTGTAGTTGGTTGAGTGTCCAACTCTTGGTTTTGGCTCAGGTCGTGATCTCAGGGTCATGAGACACAGCCCTACGTAAGGCTCTGCGCTGGGCACAGAGTCTGCTTGACATTCTCTCTCTCCCACTTGTGCTCTCTCGTGCACTCTCTCAAATAAATAAATCTTAAAAAAATAATTTGGGGGTGCCTGGGTGGCTCAGTCGGTTAAGCATCTGACTCTCAATTTTGGCTCAGGTCATGATCTCAGGCTCTTGGGATCGAGTCCATGTCAGGCTCCGCACTCAGCAAGGAGTGCTTGTCCCTCTCCTGCTGTTCCTCCCCAGCCCCCCCTAAAATAAATAAAATCTTTAAAAAAAATAAAAATAATTTGGAAATCTATAATCTATATAGCAATATGGAAAGTATCATATGTTCATATATTAAGTGAAAAAGGCAAAATAAATAATTAATATACTACAATTGCAATTCTACAAAATTTGTATTTTATGGAAGGGGGACTAAAAGGGAATACACAAATTAGTGAAGTTGTATTAAGAATGGAAGAATTATGCGTTACTTTCTCCTTCTTCCACAGATTTTATATTTTTACTAAAAATATACATTATAGGGGCGCCTGGGTGGCTCAGTTGTTAAGCGTCTGCCTTCGGTTCAGGTCATGATCCCAGAGTCCTGGGATCGAGCCCCGCGTAGGGCTCCCTGCTCAGCAGGAAGCCTGCTTCTCCCTCTCCCCCACTTGTGCTCCCTCTCTCACTGTCTCTCTCTCTAATAAATAAAATCTTTAAAATATATATATGTACATTATACTATTTCTTTAAAAATCTGAGTGCTAACACAACTCAATGGGGAAAGGAAGACTTTTTCAATAAATGGTGCCAGGACAACTGGATATCCACATGTGAAAGAATGAAGTTGGACCCTTATCCCTACCATACATGAAAATTAACTCAAGAGGCACCTGGGAGGCTCAGTCAGTTAAGCGTCTGCCTTCATGTCAGGTCATGATCCCAGGATCCTGGAATCGAGCACCGCATCAGGCTCCCTGCTTAGCGGGGAGTCTGCTTCTCCCTCTCCCTCTGCCTCCTCCCCATGCTCATGCTCTGTCTCTATCTCTCTCTCAAATAAATAAAATCTTTAAAAAAAAAGAAAATTAACTCAAAATGGATTGTAGAACTAAATACAAGAGCTAAAACTATAAAACACTTAGGAGAAAACATACGAGTAAATCTTCATGACCCTGAGTTAGACAACACCAAAACCGCAAGTGATAAAAGAAAAAATATATAAATTGGACTATATAAAAATTTAAAACTTACGTGCAAATGATACCATCAATAAAGTGAAAACAACCCAGAGAAAAGGAGAAAATATTTGCAGATCACATATCTAATAAGAAACTTGTATCCGGGGGCACTCAGTCAGAAAAGCATGAGTCTTTATTTCTGGATCATGAGTTTGAGTCCCATGTTGGGTATAGAGATTACGAAAAATAAATAAACTTAAAAGAAATCTGTGTCCAAAATATATAAAGATCTCTTACAACTCAATAATAAAAGACAAGTAACCCAAGTAAAACATGGTAAAGGATTTGAATAGCTATTCCTCCAAGGAAGATATATAAATGGCCAAAAGTGTATGAAAAGATGCAAAACCAATACATTCAAAACTCATTTGAACTAAAAACCCTCTATAGCGGGGCACTTGGGTGGCTCAGTCAGTTAAGTGTCCAACTCTTGATTTTGGCTCAGGTCATGACCTCAGGGTCATGAGATTGAGCCCCACATCAGGCTCTGTGCTCAGTGCCAAGTCTGTTTGAGACTCTCTCTTCCTCTCCCTCTGCCCCTCCCCCTGCTTGTGTGCTCTAAATAAATAAAATTTAAAAAAAAACCAAAAACTCCTCCCTATAACATCCTTACTAAGGTAGTAAATTAACCTTTCTCAAATACTACACATACATACTACTGCCTCTCAGAGCTACTTTATGGCTCAGATTAAGTCTAATCCTTTTACTACATGACAAAAAGCTGACACTACTGTCATTTGGACATATGCCAATTTCCCCAATGGGCTACCTAAATCTGAATACATGCCAGGTGTGGCCTAACCAACCTTTGTTGTTTAGAAAACTGTAATTAATCAAATTTTGGCAGGGAAATCATGCTTCTGATTCATATTAAGTTTACCAACAGTAACATTCCCTTTGCCATAAATGTTCCCATTAGATTGTTTCATCAGTTCTTTCAACTGATTTTTTAACCCAAATCAACATTATATATTTAGTTATACTAAATTTCTTATCTAAACCAATCTATTAAGTCCTTGTTTTTTAAGATTTATTTATCTGACAGAGAGAGAGAGAGAATGCACAAGCAGGGGCAGCGGGAGAAGGAGAAGCAGGCTTCCCGCGGAGCAGGGAGCTGGATGTGGGGCTCCATCCCAGGACCCTGGGATCATGACCTGAGCTGAAGGCAGATGCTTAACTGACTGAGCCACCCAGGCGCCCTAAGTTGTTGCTATAGACTTCCTAATTATACTCCTTGCTTGCATAAAAATCTATCAAGCTTTGTGTCATTTCTGAATTTGATTAATATGCTGTCAATGTCCTTACTTGTTGCTCACTTCCATTCTTCCTAATCTCAATAATTCCTCAAAGTTTAGCTTTCTCACCTACAAATTCTCACAGCATCCTCAGATTTAATTAATTCAGGTTAAGAAACAAAGTCATATTGAACAATTAGATGCTTTCTTAATTTCATCTATATTGGACTTGAGTTCTCCTTCACTAAGCTATTTTTTTTATTACAGCGTAAAGAATGTTCTCCTTGACAGAAAATATGTAAACAAAGTAGGAGCTATTAATATTAAGTAGGCATTTATCTTCTTTATTCTTGTTTCTGAATAGAATTGTAAAATCTTAAAATTGTCTTAGCATATTCCCCATATCTGTAAATTCTGGATTTTAGCTGTTCTGACATTTAAATGTTTATGTCACTTTTCTATATTCATCTTCTATAAATATCCTTTTAAAACCTGAACTAAGATTGCACCAAGTGGAGTCAAAGTAGTTTTAGTTGCTTTTGCCTTTTTAAAAAACTCATTACTAAAATCTATAATTGTATAATTTCACAATTATTTTTGAGTGTTCCTCAACTTCCTAGTCTTAGGTCATAAGGTCATGACTGTATTTTTTGTTCACTTTTTTAAAGTTTTCTTCCTACAATGTAGATTATGTAAGTATGTGACTACTTCTGGAATTCTCATTCCTAGCTATAACAAACTCCATAATGATAGAGTCACTCTGTCTCCAAAGGTTTCTTTCATTCCTACCCACTAAGCAATTCTTCCTCATTGGCTATAAATAGATTCAGAGCAGCAGTATCCTTCATTGTATACTTTACCTCCCCCTAAGTTATTTTTACTAAACAAATAACATTTTCTGATAAAAAAAATTAAAACACTGTAAATAGAAAAAGTTTTAAAATATATCTGAAATCTCACCATCCAAAGAAAAGCATTGCTAATAATTTGGTGTATATCCTTCAAGACTTTTTCTTAAACACATACATATTTCCCCCTTACATTCTAAAACAGAAAACTTCAACAAGGCAAGAATTTGTCAAAAACCCACTACTATGTTTCAGACAAACTGGGTTGGCCATGAAGTCCGCTGAGATATCTTCACTTTTGTTAAATGTTTTCCTACCCAAAAAACATCTACCTTTACTCCAACTTAAAATCTTATGGTCATGCTCTAGCCATCTATATTTACCATCAATGCAAACATTTTAACAAAATTAGAACTCCTGTCAGAAACTCACTAATCTTGCTAATTATGAGTCGCTTAGTTATCATAAGTATAATTAGATATATCAATTTTAAGTAGCTAAATGGAATAGTAGTATCAATACAAAAATTAATTCTCAAAGAATAAACATAAAAAGCTATAAACATTCTGAGGAAAACATAAGAAAATAGGTGGGAAGGTTAGTTATACCCTTTAGATAGAACATGACTCAAATTCCAGAAGCCATAAAGAAAAAACAAAGGTGATTTGATCAAGTACAAAAACAAACTTCTATACAGAAAAAGATTCCATAAAAGTTTCAAAAGATGGGGCATCTGGGTGGCACAGCCGGTTAAGTGTCCAACTCTCGATTTTGGCTCAGGTCATGATCTTAGGGTCGTGAGATCAAGCCCCAGGCTCTGTGTTCAGTGCAGAGACCCTCTCCCTCTTCCTCTGCCCCAGCATGCGCACTCTCAAATAAATAAATAAATCTTTAAAAAAAATAAAGCTTCAAAAGATAATTTATAGACTGGGAGAAGCCATTTGCAACACGTAACAGTCAAGAGACTAATATCCATTACACATAAAGATTTCCTACAAATCAGTAACAAAGATAAATACAAATATACAAAAGGATATAAATAAGCATTCATAGGAGAAATACAAATCACCAATAAACAAATTAAAAGATGCTAAACCCATACATTCAAATTGAACAGATATGTTTTGCTCATCAGATTGGCAAAAACTGAGGTTGAAAATATCTGTATTACCAACAACCAAAATGAAAAGGCAACCTAGTAAATGGGAGAAGATATTTGTTATATATGATATGTCAGTAAGGGGTTAATATCCAAAATATATAAAGAGCACATACAACTTAACACTAAAAAAAGACACAAGCTAATTTAAAAATGGGCAGAGGAACGGAATAGACATTTTTCCAAAACAGACATAAATATGGCTGACAGACACATGAAAAGATGCTTAACATCACTAATCACCACGGAAATACAAATCAAAAACATTATGAGATATCACCTCATATCTGTCAGAATGGCTAAAATGAAAAAAAAAATCACAACAAGTGTTGACAAGGATATTGGAGAAAAAGGAATCCTCATACACTGTTAGTGGGAATGTAAACTGGTGCAGCAACTATAGAAAAAAATAAAGTTCCTCAAAAAAGTAAAAATAGAACTATCAAAAGATCCAGCAATTCCACTTCTGGGTATTTATCCCCAAAAAATAAAAACACTAATTTGAAAAGACATATCCCTATGTTCACTGCAGAATTATTTACAATAGCCAAAAAATGGAAGGAATCTTAAGTATCAATAGATAAATGGATAAAGATATGCATGCGTTGTGTATACACACAATGGAATATTATTCAGTCATAAAGAATTATGAAATCTTGCCATTTGCAACATGGATGGACCTAGAGGATACTATGCTAAGTGAAATAAGTCAGAGAAAGAAAATATCAGATGATTTCACTTACATGTGAAACAAACAAACAGAAAAGAATCTCCTAAATACAGAGAACTGGAGGTTGCTAGAGGGAGGGGGTGAGACAATGGGTGAAATAGGTGAAGGAGATTAAGAGGCACAAACTTCCAGTTATAAAATAAATAAATCCTAGGGATATAAAGCATAGCATAAGCGATGTAGTCAATGAGATTGTAATAACTATGTACGTGACAAATGGTAACTAGACTTAATGTGGTAATCATTTTGTAATGTATATAAATGGAAAATCACTACATTATACACCTGAAACTAATATAATATTGTATGTCAACTATACTACTTAAAAAAAAGAAAAAAGAAAATATCCAGTGTTAATAGCATGGGGAAATCTTTTCCCTCATATACTATTACACGTACAAACTGATATAAACTTTCTGAACGGTAATTTGAAGAATTAAATGACATTTTTTAATGTGCATACCCTATATTCCAACAGTCTTAATTCCAGCAATTTATTCTACAATATATACAGATGTGCACAAAGATATATGTATAAGAATGGCCACTGCATGGATACGTAATGCACAGCATGGGGAATATAGTCAATAATATTGTGTTGACTTTGTGTGGTGGCAGAGGGTAAGCAGACTTACTACAGTGATCATGAATGAATGCATAGAAAAATCTTAAAATCATTTTGCAATATATAAATATACCAAATCAACATGTTGTACATCCTAAGCTTATACAATATTATATCAATTATATCTCAATAAAGCTGGTGGGAAAATTAACCAAAACACGAAATGTCCAGGACCAATGTAGGGAAAGTTATTAAACTCTACTGGGGGCCATAAAAATAACTTTAATAATTTAAGAATGCATCTCATCTTTGCATGCGGAAAAAGAAAACGTGAAAGGGCATGTATCAAACTGATAAAGAACTTTTACATCGTATCAGTTTAGCAACAATTTATTACAACCAGCATGAATTACTTGGTAAATACGCTCTCACGCATTTTTAAATACTTATACCCACTGGGCAAAAATTGGAAAAAAACAAATTTGTCAAAATAAAAGGGGCATTACCAAATTACAGAATACTGATACAAGAGAATAGTACTTTTCCAACTTCAGGATGCAACTCATTACTGAAATGCAAAATCAGTTTGGAGGGAAGGATGTGACAAGCCTATTTCCAAAAAAAAAAAAATGCATCAAAGAAAAAAGTCACAAGAGGAAAAAAAAAACAAGCCTATTTCAAAAAAATAAAATCAGAACGCATAGCATTAGTAACTACTGCTTTACAATTTTTTAATACAACTAAATATTTATGTGTAGTCTTGATCACAAAGTAAAATGTATTTACTACTGTGGATTTTGAGCAAAACAACACTTAGACCCTTAGCAATCTTTTAACATTCTGTTTTCAAGTAACACTTAATGAAAACGCTCACTTGAAAGTGTTAAATGAAAAAAGCAGGGCACAAAACTATATGTATCATATATGTAAGTATGATCTCAAGTTAGTTATAAATATATTTACATAAAAAAGGACTAGAGAAAAATATTCCTAATGAATGGCTATTTTAAGTGGCAAAATACAAGTAATTTTTCTGTTTTTTCATATAGTGTCAAACATTCCTACATGAGCATGTGTCTTTTATCTAATCAGAAATAAAAATGGTATTCAAAACATGCTGTTATATATGTTTTAACGCAATTTTTAAAACGTGTAAGCATATATTCATTTATTCATCAAGTACTTATTGAAAACCTACTATGTACTAAGCATTCAGTATTCTAGGTGTTAATGATAGGATACTGAGCAAAACAGTCTTTGCCTTCATGGAGCTTAGATACTAGTAGGAAACTCCTATATAGAATAAGTACGTATAGAATAACTTTCTTGTAAATTAATATTCTATTTGAGAAATAGGACATTATCATTCTTTCAATAGTTACTAAATCTCTTATGTACTCTTCTAAAGGTAATTAGGCACTCCTCTTAACTATGCTTGACTCCTCCTAGCCATCAGGTAAAATGGTACTCTACTTTAGTAGCACAATCAAATCTCTGGTTTACATTTTTTTAAAAACTTAAATATTGGGGTGCCTGGGTGGCTCAGTTGGTTAAGCGTCTGTCTTTGGCTCTGGTCATGATCCCAGGACCCTGGGATCTAGCTCTCCCCACCCCCAGTCAGGTTCCCTGCTCAGCAGGGAGCCTGCTTATCCCTCTCCCTCTGCCCCCCCACCCCGCTTGTGCTCGCACTCTCTAATAAATAAAATCTTTATTTAAAACAACTTAAATATTTAGAATAAGTTTCATACTTGTGTTAAATTTAGAGAAAAAAACATCTTGTTCAGGGTGCCTGGGTGGCTCAGTTGTTAAGCATCTGCCTTCAGCTCAGATCATGATCCCAGGGTCCTGGGATGGAGCCCCACATCAGGCTCCCTGCTCCGTGGGAAGCCTACTTCTCCCTCTCCCACTCTCCCTGCTTGTGTTCCCTCTCTTGCTGTGTCTCTCTGTCAAATAAATAAAATCTTTAAAAAAAAAAAAATCTTGTTCATAAAAAAAGTTCATTCTTTTTCCACTATTAACAAAATATAGATCAAAAAATGAAATATCTTTTACCATGTAAAATTAGTAACCCTTCCTTAAGAGTTCCACAGATAATTCAATCTTCATATTGCTTTTCAATTTACTAGATCATAAATTTACTCTGAAAAAATAAAAATATCTTAATTATGCTATTAAGAGCCATGTAGGAGCACATGGGTGGCTCTAGTTAGTTAAGCATCTGCCTTCGGCTCAGGTCATGATCTCAAAAGTCTTAGGATCAAGCCCCACATTGGGCTCCCTGCTCAGTTGGGAGTCTGCTTCTCCCTCTCTCCCCAGCTCCTGTTCTCTCTCTCTCTCTCAAATAAATTAATAAATCTTTAAAAAAAAAAAAACCACATAATCAAGCATACCCATGCTTTTTTTTTTTAAATATTTTTTTATTTATTCATTTGAGACAGATACAGAGAGAGAGCATGAGCAGGGGGAAGAGGCAGAGGGAGAGGGAGAAGCAGACTCCCCGCTGAGCCGGGAGCCCAACGTGGGACTCGATCCCAGGACCTAGAGATCACGACCTAAGCCGAAGGCAGACGCCCAACCATCTGAGCCACCCAGGCGCCCCACCCATGATCTTCTTATTCAAGTTTCCTATATCCCACCTCCTCTTTTTAGAAGCCTTTATTCTGAGGGTAAAAAAACTCTCTTCTTTATTTTCCATTCTGGGTTTCACTCTAATTTAGGTATCCTCTTCTTTTGAGCTATCCCAATTATAACAGAGGCTGGTGGTATTCAATTAAACCTTTTAAACAAAGTTAGTGTTTTTTAAACACAAATTAACATGTTAAAACACAGCCTAATATACAGCATTCATAAGTTAGATATTTCTACAAGTTGTTTAAATCACCTCAGCATTTTTGAAACAAAGCAATTAATGACATCTAAAATGACTAATTTATATAATTAAAAATAAGGAAATCACACAGATCAAGAACAAATATTTTATTCACATGTACCACAGAAACATCAATAAAAATGCACTTTTTGTAGAGAAAAACTTTATAGTAACCTCTATCAGAAAGAATATATATTAAACATCTTTTATATATAAATTTTAAATCATAACTATGCAAATTTATCTAGCTTTATTTCATAAAAATCTGTTAAATGTTCCAATAGCTTCCAAAAATTAAAATTACTGGACTTCCACTTGGGCCAATCAGTGTTGAAAGTAAGCATTCCCACATATTTTTTTTTTTAACTACAAATGACTGTCTAATGTAATCACAAACACCAAAATGATATGCTAAAAGAATCTTTTGACACCCAACTAATTTTAAGTAAAGAAACTTCAATATTACTACATATAGCCAGTAAAAGCAAAAACAGCATTAAGATGATTTTTAAAAGATAATGCTTAGATGTAGATGAATTTGTTTAAAATTTTTACTTGGAAACATTTATCTTATTTCTGTAAAATGCTCTTGATAATGACTAAGACAAAATCAAATTAATTGCTAGCTTAGAAAATAATATTACTGTAAAAGTGCTTGAGTGTTGACTATGAAGCTACACCATATGGATTCATATCTTAGCCACTTACCAGCTGAATGAACTTGGAAAAGTTTCTTACTCAGTTTCCTTACCTGTAATGAATGTGTGGTTGATAACAGTGCCTACTTCATTTGGTTGTTGTGAGAATTAAGTGAACTAATATATGCAAAATACCTGGACCAGTGCTCTACAAGCATTCTTAAGTATTTTTTGTCTGTATTACTACTATAAAAACAGCTTAAGTTTATAAAACTATTATATATCACATTAGAAATAAAAGAACTACCTGGATGAAAATCTATAGTGAACTTGCTTCTTACAACTTATCCTAGCCTTTATCAACTTCAACAATGCATATGCCAAGATAACCAGCATTTTAGCAACAACTGCATAGTTAAAAAAAATCACAGATAAAACCATTTACTGACAAGTAAATCTAAAACACAATGTGTTCTTAAAGAAAGGAAAAATATATATCATTAAATGCTATCTAAACCACATTATTTCGGGGCACCTGGGTGACTCAGTCAGTTAAGCGTCTGCCTTCGGCTTGGGTCATGATCTCAGGGTCCTGGGATCAAGCCCCGCATCAGGCTCCCTGCACCGCAGGAAGCCTGCTTCTCCCTCTCCCACTGCCCCTGCTTGTGTTCCCTCTCTCACTGTGTCTCTGTCAAATAAATAAAAATCTTTTAAAAATAAAATAAAAAAATAAAAAAAACCACACTATTTCTTACAATAAAACTCTTAGTCCCAAACTATATTATATGAAGTCATGCCCTAAAAACTGCTATGCATATAGAAACACAAGAATGTGCAGATTAGAACATTCAATGTGTCTTTTCTTAGTCTTTAGTTATAAAACCATGGTGCTTTACTTCAAATGTATTCGTAAAACATGGTTATTAATATTCAAAATTATTTACATCTAAATATGCTTTTTAAAACTGAAAGTTCCAAAACACAGAACATTGATCTTCACTGACATAGAAAAACTTCACTGAAAATATCTTCCTGTTCATTTTTTTCTTCTTATGTTTTATGCCCTGCTTTGTATGAAATGTTTATTATTTTTAACATTACGCACATTTGCACTTTCATGTAACCTCAATTTTATTTTTTTTATTTATTTTTATTTATTTTTTAAGTAGGCTCCACACCCAACGTGGGGCTTGAACTCATGATCCCAAGATCAAGAGTCACATGCTCTACCGAATGAGCCAGCCAGGCGCCCCTCATGTAACCTCAATTTTCATATGGATTCTTACATTCTCCCTAATGCAGTGGGTTCTCAAACTTTGATGCACATCATAATTACCTAGGGTTTTTATTCAAAACAGAATTCCTGGAACCCGAAGAAATTTTCATTCCGTAAGTGTGGGCAGGAGCACAAGAACCTGCATTTTTAACAAAACATTCCAGATGATTCTTAAGTAGGTAATTCATGTCCAACACTGTAAGAAACACTGCTCTAATGGTTTCATTTATGATATGGATGCTGTGCTTTAATTCACTAAATATTAGTTCAGTGCCTTATATGTACAAAGCTTAGTGCTGTGATCAAACATGAATTTTGCTTTAAGGAAGGTACATACAGTTTAACAGAGGAGATAAAACATGCATATAAATGACATATAAAAAGGAAGGAATTATAATGTCTTCTAAAAAGATTCAGATAAAATACTGGGGAGTTCAGGGAAGGGAATAATTACTCCCAGCTGACCTCTGGGAAATTCTAGTTGTAGATAACATTGAATTTGAAATGAGTGTTGAAGGTTATGTCTTTAGATCGTAAAGACAGAAATTAATAATTCTCTCACTGAATTATAAATGTGGCTAATAATAAACATCACTCCTTCTGGCTCAGAAAAACCATTCCCTCCTTCCTGAATTTTATATTTCTAATCTGGGCTATGGTCTTGTGTTGGCCTGTATATCCGTCCAGCAGCTGGATGAGCTTCTCTCTCTCCAAACATGTCTCTGGAAAGGATCTGTTTTAGTACTTTTAGTATTTATCCTCTGAAAGATAAGTTCAAGTAGATACTGATACAGAGAAATATACTTATCCTTTCATAAATCTTTAGGAAGAAAATAGGATTTAAGCATAGTTGAAATGAGAACACTTTAGGCAGTCTTCAGTTCTAAAATCTCCACACAGGTTGGCATCAGGTAGCACGATGAGAGGAAATGATCAGGAAAAAAAAAGAGAGAGATTTTACAATTGAGAAGCCATTGTTCTAAAAGCCAAATAAAGCAAATCACAGGGCAAAAGAAAGAGCATAAGGCTCTTCTGTTTCCTGATTATGGGGCATTTTGTTTAATATTCATGGCATTTCTATGACTTGTAGTTTTAAAATTCCAGTGTCTTCCCAGAGATTCAGTGAATACAGAATCTACAACGCCCAATATTGACTGAATAAATGAATGAGTGGATGACTTTCAGGTTATTTCTCTGGTCTTTCTTGAGGTGCACCCTTCTCTATTCAGAGAAATAAGAGTCAGCCAGACGAGTCCCAAATGGGCTATGCTTTCTCATCTCTTATGCCTTTGGAATGCTTTTCAGTTCCCTCCTCCTCTTGGCTAATTCCTATTTAGTCTTCTAATCTCTAAAAATGTAAACATCCCCCTTCCACAGTCTAATGTCCTACATTGCCACATCTGCCTCAGTGTCCCCATAAAATGTCCCCTCTGCATCACTGTGTCGTAACTCTTACCAGTATACAGAGGCAGCGAGAGAACAAGCATTGGAGTCAAACACACTTGAGTTCAAATTCTGATTCCACCACTTACTATGTGACCTTGGAGGAGTTACCTAAACATTAATTTCCTGATTTAAAAATAGAAAATAATAGCATATAATGTGCTTAGTATATCAGCTCATACATAACAGAATTAACAATTTTTATGATACTCACATTGTACTGTACTTGCTGGTTAACCTGTCTGACTTTTCCTCTAAACCACACACTTCTTGAGGAAAGGAACATATATTTCATTTCTGTATAAGCAGCATTTAGCACAGTGCTTGGCATATAGTAAGTACTTAATGTTTTTTTGATGATTAAATAAATATTACTCCCATTATAGTAAAATTAATTTGCCACTTGAAATCCTTTCTGTAATGAGGTGGAAAACAAATGAATAAGTAAAGAAAATAAACTCCATTAATATCAGTTTCAAAAAAGGATACTGTCTTTAACTCTAATCATACTGTTTTTAGGATTTACTGTTACTTATACATATTACAAAATACTAAATGATTCAATATCTTGTCTGAATTTTGGGGGTCATATATGCCTCGGGAACTGAATACCCATAATTTTTTGGTATATATTAACCATAAAATTACCAAGCCACACGTAAGACTATCTTTATTTAGGTAACAACTTAAGTTATAATAAATCACTTAAAACCAAGGAAATTCTTAACATAGCAAAGCTTAATTAAAATCTCCCTTTAGGGCACCTGGGTGGCTCAGTCGTTAAGCATCTGCCTTTGGCTCAGGTCACAATCCCAGGGTCCTGGGATCAAGCCCCGCATCGGGCTCCCTGCTCAGCGGGAAGCCTGCTTCTCCCTCTCCCCCTCCCCCTGCTTGTGTTCCCCCTCTTGCTGTGTCTCTCTCTGTCAAATAAATAAATAAAATCTTTAAAATAAAATAAAATAAAATCTCCCTTTATAGTCCTTAGGGAAATGAGAAGAAACTCAGTTTCATGGTTTGGTTTTAACCTATGTAAGAATATAAAGATATACTAATTAGTTAATGTAGTATTTAATGGACTTTTCCATTTAATGCTTAATTAGTTGGTGAATAAGAGTATTTGTAAGGCCTCCTGCTGAGACAATGCTTCATATTTGATCTCCAAAATATTTTAACTTCAATACCTTTTTACAGAACTACACTAGAAGCTGATATCACTTGTCCTATTTCTTCTTCCTTTCCTTGATAGTCAAAAACAGTTTTACTTTTTAGTATTATATGCTGAATATAAACTGATATTTTAATATATAACATGGTATTCTGATTCTGAAGGACAAGCTTTACTTTGAGCCATTTTTTAATGCATTATGCAAAAGAATAATGATTTTACAATGATAATGATTCCAAAACTATGTTACAGCATATGGACCCACGGAATTGTAATCCATGACACTTCTAGAATACAAGTGATCACTGCTTTCTGTTAATTTATAATCCACTGCTTATTAATGACTAGTTTGTACTTCACTGGCTTCTAGAAGATCATGTACTGAATATATGACATGAATACAGACTGCAAACTGAGCAAAAGTATTTCTTTTTAATTAAAAAAAATTTTTTAGGGGCGCCTGGGTGGCTCAGTCGTTAAGCCTCTGCCTTCAGCTCAGGTCATGATCCCAGGGTTCTGGGATCGAGCCTCGCATCGGGCTCCCTGCTCAGCAGGAAGCCTGTTTCTCCCTCTCCCACTCCCTCTTCCCCTGCTTGTGTTCCTTCTCTCGATATCTCTCTCTGTCAAATAAATAAATAAAATCTTAAAAAAAAAATTTTTTAGCGGCGCCTGGGTGGCTCAGTTGTTAAGCAGCTGCCTTCGGCTCCAGTCATGATCCCAGGGTCCTGGGACCGAGCCCCGCCGTCGGGCTCCCTGCTCTGCTGGAAGCCTGCTTCTCCCTCTCCCACTCCCCCTTCTTGTGTTCCCTCTCTCGCTGTCTCTCTCTTCAAATAAATAAATAAAATCTTTTAAAAAATAATTTAAAAAAATTTTTTTAAAGATTTCTTTCCAAAAGAAATACTATATCGAGTGGATGACTACAACATTAGGCATTAAAACTATTTTTATTTATATAAAACTATATAAATAGGTGCCCTTTGCTACTTCAATAATTAATATTGAAATTAAAAGATCTAAAAAGATTGCAGGATTAGTCAAGTACAAAATGGGAAAAAATATCTCCAGGCACCTTAGTGAGTGAACAGTGATATGTCTGTTTGCCATGAACTAGAAACTATACACTAAGTTATATTTTTAATAAGCAGCACTAATTTTTAGTCTTTTCTTCCATTAGAAGCAAGAGTTCAGGAAAATATTAAATGCATAAAATTTTTTTAAAGATTTTATTTTATTTGACAGAGAGCACTCAAAGAGGGAGTGGCAGACAGAGGGAGAAGCAGGCTTCCCGCTGAGCAGGGAGCCGGAGGCAGCACTCCATCCCAGGACCCTGGGATCATGACCTGAGCCAAAGGCAGACACTTAACCAACTGAGCCACACAGGTGCCCTAAATGCAAAAATTTAGACTGCCCTTTATTTATAGGTAAAACCTTAGCAAGATGGACATTTTAGGTAGAAGATGAAATAAAAGTCCAACTACCCTCTCTCCCTCAAAAGGGAGGTTACAGTTAGCCAGGAAAGTAGATGTCCTATGAAGAAGAAATAGCACCTACAAAGGCAGACAGGCAAGAAATAACATGATATCTTTAGAGAAATGCAGTGAATTCAATTGTGCTAGAAAATCCAGTGAAGCTAGACTAGAGGGAAGAGACTAATGCTTGGGAGCTACTGAAGTAATCAAGGCAAGAAGTGATAAGAACCTGAACTAAGGGGCATCTGGGTGGCTCAGTCGGTTAAGCGTCGGACTCTTGATTTCAGCTTAGGTCATGATCTCGGGATCGTGAGATCGAGCCCACTTTGGGCATGAAGCCTGCTTAAGATTCTCCCTCTCCCTCTGCCCCTCCCCAGGCTCTTTCTCTCTCTCTCTCTCAAAAAAAAAAAAAAAAAAAGAGCCTGAACCAAGCAACAGCTGCTGTCAAAATTCAAGAAACTGAATTGTATCTTCACTGAGATTCTTCCCTATAGAAATACGTTTGTAACATAGCATGAAAATCACAAAATGAACTTCAAAGCTTTAACCTCTCAAGTCAGTCTGCCTGATTCATGTCCTAGTGACAACCCTAATGGTAGAAAATTGAGAAAGTTCTTTAAACTTTCTGTACCCTGGCTTTCACATTTGCAAAATGGGTTAATAATAGAACCTAATAGCAAATAAAACAGTGCTTGGACAAGCTCTCAATAAATGTAGAAACAACAACAGAAACAGGAGCGGCTTATAACTACTGCTAGTTCCACAATTATTTCAGGTGCAGACAATGCTGATTCTCTGCAGGTTTACATTGTTAACTAAGTCTTACAGAAATATTTATATTTACCAATCCAAATTAGAGAATACCCTGGCAAAGAGCATTTATTAATTTTTTTTAAGATTTTTATTTATTTATTTGACAGAGACAGAGATAGCAAGAGCAGGAACACAAGCAGCGGGAGAGGGAAAGGGAGAAGCAGGCTTCCCGCCGAGCCAGGAGCCTGATGTGGGACTCGATCCCAGGACCCTGGGATCATGACCTGAGCCGAAGGCAAATGCTTAACGACTGAGCCACTCAGGCGCCCCTGGCAAAGAGCATTTAAATGAAAATTCATATTTATCTGTTTTAAAAGACTGAAAATTGTTTCTAAATGCACAGTTAACTTTCCATGACCTTGAAAAGTTGAAAATATTTTTATTCTTCTAACGGTATATACGAAGATTGTGAATATGACAAAGCCAAGTAATAGGTGAGACTGTATTTATAAGCTGCCTTAAACCAAAGCTCTTTGAACTGATATTCACAATTGCCAGAAATCAAATCTCAAAACTTCAGAGGTCGTTACTATTGCAAAATCAGTGATAGCTTAATTTAATGACTGTCACTTCTCATATTTATGTAATAACTTGCTAGGTTCAATAAGAACCTTTCACAACATGATTCTTGCCCTCTAGAGTTTTGGCCTAAGAAATAATTTTATGTATCACATACGTCAAACACAATTTTATAAATACCATATATATATAATACATATATTATATATACATATCACCTTAAAAGCGTTACATTTTATTTTTTGTTTTTTTTTAATGCGAAGGTGAATATTAGCCATACCACAATCTACTTCTCAAAAAACAGGCTTATTAGGGTCCCTGGGTGGCTCAGTTGTTAGGTGTCTACTTTCGGCTCAGGTCATGATCCCAGGGTCCTGGGATCGAGCCCCGCGTAGGGCTCCCTGCTCAGTGGGAAGTCTGCTTCTCCCTCTCCCACTCCCCCTGCTTGTGTTCCCTCTCTCGCTATGTCTCTCTCTGTCAAATAATTGAATAGAATCTTAAAAAAAAAAAAAGTCTTATTAAAAAGCAATATTTTGTTTTAGTTTTTATTTTTAGATTCATAAAGTAGAAAACTGTGAATAAGAAAGTATATATAAGGATCAAAGATCAAAGGTTGTGTCTTGTGGTAAGTAGGTCAAATACTTCAAATCCATACAAGAACTATAATGTTTCTGTGGGAATTTTATACATCATTATGGAATCAAGCCACCAGGAAAAAAATTATGTTTGATATTTCTAACCGGCAGACTGGTCTTTGATTCTTTTTCTTTGATGGCTTAAACTAAGATAAGAAGTAATGGCCTGGTCTTCCTCAGACCTATATACCAGAAGGTAAAGTCTTAAGTGAAAATACACACAAGGAATTAAGAATACTCTCAATCTTTTAACTAGTTCATTACTCTCTATACAGTATTATTATTCTTCAAACTTGTCATGTGAACAATATTCTCAAAGAATTTACATGAAAACTCTTTTAAGTACCTGAAAATATTCATTTACAAAGTTGTGGAGTGTTAATAATGAGAACTGTAAACATATTTCTGCAGCTAGTTGAAAATGTTAACAAACATACCAAAAATAACATAAAATATGAAGCCAAGCTCCTCTGCCATTCAGAGGAGAGAAAAAATAATAACAAAGAGAAAGAAGGGAATGAGAATAGGCCTATAAAAATCTGGAAAGGAAACAATCTGGTAGATTGAGCAGAGAAAAAGTTGACGATTCGTTCATTTATTCAACAAATAACTGCCTACTATGGGCCAGGGCTGAATACACAAAGAGCAACAAAATGCCCTCAGTCTGAAGAAGACACATTAAACAACTAATGCATGCGCGCGTGCGTGCGTGTGTATGTGTGTGTGTATGATTAAATTGTGGTAAATGGATATAAAGAAAAAGTAAAGGATGCTATGAAAACCAAAAGTAAGATTTAATTTAGACCACAGGTAAGTAAACAGCTCTATGAAGAAGAGATACTTTAAATCTAATGGTTGAGTTGGGTAGCTGGGAGTGAAGGGGAAAAGTTGTTTGGACAAAAAACCACGAAAGTACAGAGGCCCTTAGGACAGAGGATGGCTGATTCTGGGAAGTAAATGAAGACCACTGTGATTGAAACATAGTAACTGAGCACAAGCAGAGGTGGGTCAAGATGAAGCCAGACAATTGCTGTATGGAAAACTGATCGAAGGGAGGGACATATGGAAGGAGAAAGAGCAGTTTAGAGTAATGTTACTGCCAGCTAAGTAAGAGCTGATGAAATCTTGGACCAGGCCTGTGGAAATGGAGACAAAAAGAAATGGGTATTTTGCTTTCATTTAGAAGTGGAATTAAAAGACCTTTAAACAAAATAATTAAAATGTCCTGCCGTCTTCCTTCTCTACTGTGGTATGAAGAATTACTAAAATGGTCCCCCAAAGATTCCCCACTCTAACCACTCTAAAATCTGTGGATACTAATGAAATATCACTCCTGTGATTGTGTTATATTAACCACATGAGTCCTTAAAAGCAGAGAGCATTCTCTGGCTGGCAGCAAGAGAAGCCAGAGAAATTTGAAGCATGAGAAGGACTTGATGTGCCATTAATGGTTTGAAGATGAAGCGGGGGGACGCCTGGATGGCTCAGTCGGATGGGCGTCTGCCTTCAGCTCAGGTCATGATCCCAGGGTCCTGGGATCGAGTCCCACATTGGGCTCCTTGCTCAGCGGGGAGTCTGCTTCTCCCTCTGCCTTCCACTCTCCCTGCTTGTGTTCGCGCTCTCTCTGACAAATAAATAAAATCTAAATAATAAACGAAAAAAAAAAAAAATGAAGATGGCCATGTGAGAAGGAATATGGACGGCTTCTAGGAATGATAATCAGCCCCCAACCTGACAGCCAGCAAGGAAATAAGGACCTCAGATCTTTTAAAAGAATCTAGATTCTGTTAACAACCTGTATAGGCTTGGGAAGTGGAGTCTTCCCCTGAGCCTCCAGATAAGTCCAGTCTGGCCAACACTCTGGTCTTAACTTGAGACCTTAAGCAGAGAACCCAGCTGAACATTCCTGGACTTCTGACCTACGGAACTGTAAGATAATAATGGGTGTTGTTTTAAGCCACTAAATTCTGGTAACACACTACACAACAACAGAAAACTAATAGAAAACTATCACCCTGTATACTCTGTGAGGAGAAGTTAACAATTTGATCACTGAAATCTGAATCAGATTATTCTCTTGTCATGAAAGAAATATAGGAAAAGTAAGTTCAGCTTGCTATTCCTCCAAAGACTAAATAAAGATATATTTGGTGATTGGAGAGCCCATTTAAATAGGACTTTGAAATTAAATGTCAGATATGTGTTAAAGAATTAAAGTTTTTGTTATTAAGTCTAAACCTGTGCCATTTGATATAGCAGCCACTAGCCTCATGTGGCTACTAAATATTTGAAGTGTTATATTCCAAAGTGAGATGTGCTATAAGTGTAAAAGATACACAGGATTTTGAAAACTTGGTATAAAAATTTTAAATAACTTAATAATATTTTAATATTAATTACATGTTTAAATGATAATATATTTCCATATATAATATTTAGATATATTGGGTTAAATAAATTATTAACACTAAATTCACCTCTTTTCAATTTAAAATGTGGTTAACAGAAAATTTTCAATTATATATGTGGTTCAGTTATACTCCTCCTATTGGAAAGCATTGACCTAGACTTTTAGGCAAGTGTCCTCTTCAAATAGCGAGAACATAGACAAACCAACCTCTCATACAATGAGGCTGGACAAAGTAATTTGGCAATATCTAACAGAGCAAAAGCATACATAACTTCAATCTGACAATTCAACTTTTAGGTATATACCCAAGAAAATCTATGAATATGCACAAGGAGACATATCCAAACTGTACAATTATTTGTAGGGCAGAAAATGCCAGCTTCTCCACCAATGTTTTATGTTCTTTTCCATAATGTAGAGTTGTTCTCAGTCCTGTTTGCTGTGAAATATGGACCACAGGTGGTGCCAACATGACGTGCATTCTAGTCAATGAAAAGTGAAAAGAATATTTGCCCCTTCTAAAGACTGGCTGCTAAAAACCTCCAAACCATTCTCCCTTCTTATGTTTGATGGATGGATGTTGATGCCTAAAGCAACCTTGGAAACCCCCTGTTGAAAGTCACATACCCTCTATTAGCCTAGATCCCCAAAGCACTCTATAGAACACAGCCCTTTCTTCACTGAAAGTTACTCTGTGAGCAAGAAATGAACACTATGGTAAGCTTTTGAGATTTCAGGATTTACCCATTAGAGCAGCTAGTATTAAACTAATATAGCGTATAATATACAAAAATTAGAAACAACCCAAATGTCTGTCAATAGATTGGAAAAATAAATCACAGTACAATAGGACAATGGAAGGCTATATAGTACTTAAAATGAAAAAAAAAAACAAACAAACCCTAGATCTCTATATATCAACATGAAATTTTTTCAAGATAGCTAGTTACAAAACCAAAAACAAATTAAAAAGCCCACCATATATTGAGACCATACAAATGCACATGTAGTAAAAATATAAAAATATATAGAATGGGAGGATACATTCCAAGAATTCCCAGATTACCTCTGGAAAAAAGGGAATGGGTTCAGAGAAGAGAGTGAAAACAGAGTCTTCAATTCCATATGAAATGTTTTATTTCCTTAAAATAATCCTAATTATGATTATTTATTGAAACTGGATGATGCGTATATGGATATTTTCCTTTATTATTCTATTTTGTAAATGTTTAAATTATTTCATAATACCAAAAATCTTTTCCTTATACATACCTGCTTAGACTGTAAACTAGTAAAACCTTGTGAGAGGACATTTTAAAACTATGTACGAAGAGCCTTAAATATGTAAATATCTTTTTTCTTTTAAGAGTTATTTATTTATTTGACAGAGAGAGACACAGCGAAGAGAGGGAACACAAGCAGGGGGAGTGGGAGAGGGAGAAGCAGGCTTCCCGCTGAGCCAGGAGCCCGATGCGGGGCTCGATCTCAGAACCCTGGGATCATGACCTGAGCCGAAGGCAGACGCTTATCGACTGAGCCATCCAGGTGCCCCAAATATGTAAATATCTTTTAACATAGTCCCAACACTAGAAATATTCTCTAAGGAAATTAAAGTTTGTTCAAATTATGAACATCCACTATTCTCAGAGTAACCAAAAATTGGTAACACCTAAAATGTCCAACAGAATTGTGATTAAATTACTGAGCATTCACTTTAAAATTACATAGGATATAATGGGAGATGGGATGAGATGTCTGGAGGTAAAGATGAAAAAGATTGGCCACAAATTGATCATTGCTAAGGCTGGGTAATAAATGCACTATTTTATTTTTTATATACTTTAAATTTTCTATCATAAAAAGTTTCAACATATCAAAATTTACTAAATTTTTAAAATTTTTGTATTAAGTTTTTTTAAAAGCAGTTTAAAATATTAAGAACTAGGAGTGCCTGGGTGGCTCAGTCGGTTAAGTGACTGCCTTCGGCTCAGGTCATGATCCCAGGGTCCTGGAATAGAGCCCCACGTCAGGCTCTTTGCTCAGCAGAAGCCTGCTTCTCCCTCTCTGTCTCTGCCGCTCCCCCTGCTTGTACTCGCTCACTCTCTCTCTCTGTCAAATAAATAAATAAAATCTTAAAAAATAATAATAATAAAATAGTAAGAACTATATGTATTAATTTTAGAACTATATTTTTTTAAAATCTCAACTCATTCATTGGATCAGCAAATATTTTTTGTGTGTCCTTTATGTACCTCTCATTATTAATTTAGGAACATGATGGCAAATGTGTAGCTAATACTCTAATGCAATAGCCTCCAAACAATTGCTCAGGCACCCTACCAAAATATTTGGAGAACCATGCATACATACACACACACAAACACACACACGTATGTATGTATATGTATGCAGGTATTTGTAAATTACATACATACACACTCATGCATACACACCTGCACATTTGTACATACACAACTCTCACCAGTAATATTTCCTTTTTTTTTTTTTAAAGTCAGCTCCACGTCCAACATGGGGCTTGAACTCACGACCCTGAGATTAAGTCACATGCTCTACTGAATAAACCAGCCAGGCACCCCTCATCAGTAGTATTTCAGTATTTCTTTGAGTAACCTGTATTTCATTATTTCACATAATCTACTTAATCCATTTTTGTTGAATTCTAACCAGATAGGATTGTATTATCTTTTTTAAAAAATCTAATGTAGGAGTGGGGAAAAATAATTTAAAAATAAAAAAAGAACAAATCTAATGTAACTAAGTATGGGGGAAGCATAGGCTCTCAAGTTTTGTTGTTTCTTATGCTTACAAATGTTATATTCAACCCATGATTTCTTTACAGGAATTTTAAAAGCCAAATATCCATCTTGTGAGGATTAATTTTGTTAAGACCAGGAAATAAAATCAATAAATCCATTAGTGCAGGTAAACTGCAATACTTCATAATGTTCTGAAAATTGGGAGGAGGGTACCACTGTTGACTCTTCTAACCTGTGAAACTTGCATTTCATCAGTATACCTCATTTACCACACTTGACATGAAATCAGTTGTCATACAGAACTGCCAATCTCAATCAATACATCAAATATTAATAGCACCTAATTTCATATTCTGTATACAATTTCATATTTTGTATATTTTGTATGCAAATAGATTTTAATATTTTCTTCTTTCGCCCAATGGATTATTTTGGGTATACCTCTGAAGACTACTACTCTAGTAAAAGATATATATTTGTTGACAAAAAAATAATGAATCAAAACAAGTGCTATAAGAGGAATGAATAATATCACTGGGTTTCTAGAGGGGCACATGGAAGAGACACTTAACTCATGACTGTGGGTACGGCGAACAAAGTGTTAAATGGAGACTTCACCAGTGGGTAAGAGATTGGATTGGGCAGACTGGGGGGTGAGGAAGCATGGTATTCCAAGCAGAAGGAATAGTGTGTTATATGCAAAGGTGCAGAGGTAAGAGCAAACACAGCACATTCAAACTAGTATATTAGTAGTCTCAAGTAGCTAAAGTGTAGTTTCTAGAGCTGTAGAGGTAGGATGGAGTAGGTGTTCAGTGATTCAGAGATGAGGCTGATGGGATAAGATTATAAAGCCTTCTTTGGATTTTATTTGAAGGACAATGGAGAGATAAGTGATGAAGGTATATAGTAAAGAATTTGGCCTTGCCCCAAGAGAGGTCTAGCCTTTGTCCCTGGCTCCTGGGAGGTAACCTCTAAACCCTGGAATTTCTGGAGTAAAAGGAGTGTTATATATGGTGAGACCCTTGGACCATGTGATATCAGCCTGACCGCCAGTTCAACCAATCAATCAATAAGTCTCAATAAAAACTCTGGACACTGAAGCTCAGGTCAGCTTCTTGGGCTGGAATACCGTGTATATTACCACACAACAATTCTGGGGAGGGGAGCATGGTCTTCAACGCTAAAGACAATGAAAGTTTCACATCTGAAACTCTCCTAGATTGTGCCCATGCATGTCTTCCTTTGGCTAGCTCAAATTTGTATCTTTTCCCTAAAATGAACAATATCCATTGGTATAATAGCCTTCAGGGAATTCCGTGAGTCTTTCTAGTAAATTACCAAATCTGGGGGTGGTTTTGAGAAACCCCTAAACTTACAGTTGATGTCAGAAGTGAGGGTGGTCTTGTGTGGACTCTTCCCTCTTTGTAGTTGGACCCTAACTCCTTGTACCTGGGGCCAGAAGTCTTGGACAGACTTGGTGGTCTGGAGGATTGTGCCTTTAACCTCGCAGTTTGGCTAACTCTGGGTAAAGAGTAAAAATGTTTAAGTAGTAGGTGACAATTAGACAATCTACATAATCTAGATTCCAGAGAAATCACTTTGGCTATACTGGGGAGACTGTATTAGAGAAGAGTAAGACTGACAAAAGAGGACAATGACAGTGGGAATGGAGAGGGACAGATCTATGAGATATTTACAAGGCAAAATTGATTGAATTAGAGGGGTCAGAGAAAGAGAAATCAGGAATGGACCCACCAGAAAGAGAATCAGGTTTTAGTTTTGCTTATTTTGGAGGAGACAGAGGGAATTGGAAGATTGAATTAGGTGCTGAACAGTTTGAGAAACCTTTTAGATATTTAGGTAAAGCTGTTCCATTAGCAGTTAAAGCAGAGACAGAGATAGAGTTGGGAACCATTAGCATAATAACAAATAACCAAAGTCATGGGAGAAATTGATATTGACTACAAACAAACAAGTCACCAGAGTTGAAAAGGCTAGTCTAAGGATGAAACATCAATATTAAAGGGACAGTTAGAGTACTAAAAATTCACAGAAAAGCAGCAGCCTAAGGCAGGAATAAAACCTGAAAATTATGGTTAACAATGAATGCTTGAATTTTTTCTTCTTTATGCTAATGAAAATTTTCTCCACTTCTTATAGCAAACATTTATTACTTCTTAATAAGAAAAAAGGGTGTAGTTTTAAATGAATAATATTTTAAAACTTGCATCCATCTATTTTTCTATTTATATATGTAAAAGTGAGACAAAGTTTAATCATTCTCTGACCTATCTCAAACTTATTAATGATTCACGTAATTCAATATAACTGAATTATTAGTGTCTAAAACCAAAGATTTTCTTTTCCAAGCAATTTTAAAAGTGCCTCCCTCCCCTCATTACTATCTGGAACTACTTAACTTCACCAGGCTGCTGGAATATCTGTCTCCCCCTCAAGAAGACCAACCAAGACTAAATGAATAACTGAGGAAACAATTGCTCTAAAAATGTAATGACATAGAGCTCTAGTAAAGACTTCAGAGTATGTGTTTCTTCTGGATTAAAACAAATAGATTTATCCCCAGTACAGTGTAGACAAATAAAATACACAGTATTAACCCATGTAACCTATGCATGTAGCCTCATATTCACATTCTGCTCTAAGATCAGTTATAAACTTTTATTTGCAAATTATTTCAAAGCTATAAAATATCTCATTTCCACCTTTTCAAAGAGATTCTCTCATTAACCTCAGAAATCCTAATACTATGTTACTAGAAAATATTTATATAATCTCTTGGGGGACATTTAAGCTTAAAGTAAAACAGATCCTTTATACTAGCAGCTGAAGGTTCTAAATCATTGTAATTTTTTTATTGACAATAGACCAATTCAGTAAAACAGTTCTAAAATATTGCATGCATTTATTATTGATTCTTAATGTTTAATAAACTGAAAAAAAAAAAAAGTTTAAATGGTCCTTAATTGGGGCACCTAGGAGGCTCAGTTGGTTAAGTGACTACCCTCGGCTCGGGTCATGATTCCAGGGTCTTGGGATTGAGCCCCGGCGTCGGGGTCCCTGATCAGCAGGAAGTCTGCTTCTCCCTCTCCCTCTGCCATCCCTACCCCACCCCCAATGTGCTCTCTGGCTCTATCTCTGTCAAATAAATAAAGTATTTTAAAAACAATAATAATAAATAAATAAATGGCCCTTAAGAAGGTATTTATAGTCCACAACAGAGGTCTTTCTCATCCAAGGAGATTTTTGCTGTGTTCAAATTGTTGTTCTCATTCTTTCAAAATGTTACGTGTTGTTTTTATCTAATAGAGAAATATCTAAGTACATATTTCCCATTTTGAATGCAAAATCTTTATCCCAAATACTACTCTGAAAAATTTTTAAGTTGCTAATTATAACTATACTTTGTCTATTTAAACCTTGATCCTTTACTTATCTAAGTAATTGCTTATCTCAAGTTAGTCCTGACTGAGTTTACCAAAATGAAGAATGTTAAATATACCTGCTGTTCCTATTATAAAATTCTTGAGAAGCAAAATATTGAGAAAAACATTCATTATGTTTTAATTTTCAACCAGTGTATACATAAAACAGTAATCAGAAGATAAGCACCTTTATTTCTTTTCTTCAGAGAATGTTTGTTTAGCAGCTACATATTGTGTATTTCTAAAATCCTGACAGAAAACACAGTACAGACTTATAAAACTGGTATTAAATGCAGTGTTATTTTCTTCTTACACTAGTCCCAATTATCAAATTGGTAATATATAGTTCAGGTAGCCCTATTTAAGAATTTCAGCACCATTTGATAAGCATGACAGAGTTTTTAAAGTATATTACAAATTCCCAAAAAAAAGACTGAGTGGTTATTTGAGAAAATATTTTGGGGGAAAAAAAATCACCTTCCCCAAATAAGCAATTTCAACATATTTCTAATCAGAATTATTTCAAAATATTTCCTAGGAAATTTGAGGACCCATCATTTCAAATATGTAAAGGAGAATTTTGCAGTTCAGAGATTATTTTGAGAAATGTCAGAATTACTTGTACATAATTTGTCATTTCTGAATTTAGATCCACTTTTCTCATCTGTAAAATAAAGTGCTTAGACAGAAAACTGATCTACCTCTACAGTGTCTTCCAGTATTGACTCTGGTGACTAACTGATAAGATTTTTTTATAAATAAAAAATAAGGGGCGCCTGGGTGGCTTAGTCGTTAAGCGTCTGCCTTCGGCTCAGGTCATGATCCCAGGGTCCTGGGATGGAGCCCCGCATCGGGCTCCCTGCTCCGCGGGAAGCCTGCTTCTCCCTCTCCCTCTCCCCCTGCTTGTATTCCCTCTCTCGCTGTCTCTCTCTCTCTGTCAAATAAATAAATAAAATCTTTAAAAATAATAATAATAATAATTAAAAGTGTTAATTTAAAAGTATATTTTTTTACACAATGAAGGTTTTCTTTGATTTTTTTTAATCTGTTAAGGATCTTAAAGATACTTTACATAAACAAGCCAGCCATTTTATAACTGAATAAAAATAGGTTAATAGTTTTGCACAAAACACAGTAAAAATGATGAAATCTCTGATTTAAGGTGAAATAATATTTTCTAACTTCGCTAGTTTTACTTCAAATCCAAACTCCTGTTCTCAAATGGCCATTTTATCATTTGAATTTTTTTCTAGTTTTATGCATATTGAAATTAATCTTGCTTCCTTTCCATATGGAAAAACACATCTACTTACCATCTTATCATCTTTCTATAGATTCCATTTTTTAAAAAACCTTCTTGAATGGCAAATGTTCATGGTTGTTCTAATGACTCTCTTTTTAATGAACCTTCTCTAATGTTTAAATGTGTTTCTTTGTCACTGCATTTGTAAAGGTAAGAACTGTCAAAATAGAATTAGTTTGATGCTGACAAATTCCTTTACTTTGGTAAACATTTCTATTTTATTTTAAACAGGAAGTTTTAAGTGTCTTTATTTAGTGTTTAAAAGTGACATTTCATAAGCCCTTTTCTCTGTGAGTTTACAAACACTAGGAAGAAATACACTAAAATGTTAATGCTGTTTATCCCTGGTGGTGGTATAACACGCCATTTTATTTTTTATATTTCCCAGAAAGCATTATTACTTTGGTAATCGGATAGTATTTCAAAATTAAATCTTAAATAGCTTATAAAGTGTAGGACATCAACAGAGTCCACTTCTCCAGCAGATAGGTTAAATGCTTTTCCCCTATGGATAAGCTTCTGCTTTAACAGGAAGAATGATTTGATCAGGTGTCTGTCAGGTTGGATGAAGACTTGACATTTACTTGCCAGGTCCTTCTTTTTAAGTTAGGCTTTGAATTTAATTGCAGTGAATCTTGCAGCAGTAAACTTTTTGGGGGGGCCAGCGTAACACCTTTCAATACAACTATCAGCAGAATGCCAAGAGACTCTCAGGTTTACCAATGTTTTCAGAGACTTGTCAGTATTCTCTGTCATTTCAGAACAATTCCATTTAGAAAGAAACGCAATTGTAAACCGTTTCTATTTCAAGTCCATAAAAACCAGAACTGGGATGAAAGGCAAAGCCTTGACCTTTCTATTTTAGACTTTCATCTGTGTGGCTAAGCCATCTGCTTTCTCTCCCCTACCCCATCTACTTAATGGATTGAAAATACTGCACCTAATTGCAATTTTATCAAACCAGCCCGACTTTTCCACTTTAACGAATTACGACTCTGTGTCTTTCACCTGAAGACTTGCTCGTAAAAATGTGCTTACCTTCCCTCTCAATTCCTTCCCATCTCCCTCAATTATGAGTTATCAAATATCTTTAAACTAAGATACGCGGCTTCGGTGGATTAAGCCATCTAAAGACCTCTTCACTTTCAACACTGAGCGCCTGAAGGAAAATCGACTCCCGTCTCTCCTCCTGTGGCTGTAAGGCCGGCATTAGTATCATTGTTGTTGCGGTTTTACACAGGAGGCACCTCGCAGCTCTGCCTAGAAAGGAGTCGCGTCTCTCCGCCGCCAAACAACAGGGGACTCAGACTAGGAAAAGAGACCCGGGTGGGAGGAAACCTCCAAGAGGAAGAAGGGAGCTGGTAAGAAGAGGGAGCTCGTAAGACTGGAAGAAAGGACCTTCCGAAGCACGAAGGGAAAAGGGTGTTTGTGAAGTGGAACAAGAAGTGGGCGGCCGAGGTGCGGCGAACGCGAAGAAGGGGCCGGGGCCGGCGGGAGGGCGCCGGGGGCGGCTCCCCGGTCAGGCAGGAGGCGCCGGGGCCGAGGCGGGCGTGGGCAGCTCGCAGCGACCGCCCGAGTCGGGCAGCCAGGGCGCTTCCAACGGCGCGGAGGCGCGGGTGAGGGGGTAAAGAGAGCAGTTGAGGGGCCCAGAGAGCCGCGTCGAGGCCGGCGCGGCGGGGACAGCGGGCCCACCCCCAGCCAAGCCCCGCTACTTAACTATTTGTAGAGCTGCTGCAGGCACAGGTCCAGGCTCTCGCCCTCCACCTCCTCACGGGTGATGCGCTCCGACAGCGGCCGCGGGAGCGGGGGCAGAGGCGGCAGCTGGGGCTGCGGCGGCGGCGGCTGCACCGCCGACTGCCCCCGGGCTGCCGCCGCCTCCTCCTCCTCGACCTCCGCCGCCGCCACCGCCTCTTCCTCCACCGCCTCCTCTTCGGGCTCGGGGTCTTGCTCCTGCTCTTGCTCCCCCTCCTCCGTCGCGGCTACAGTGGCCACCTCCTCGCCGGGGTCCTCGACCGAAGCTTCGGCCTCCTCAGCCGCTACCAGTTCGGGCTCGGGCTCCGACTCGGGTTCGGGTTCCGGCTCAGGCTCGCCGCCGCCGCACGGTCCGCGAAACTCGCCCAGGAATAGCTCCAGGAAGCGCCGGTAAGTTTTCTCCTCAGGGCTGCAGCCGGCCATCGTTGCTCATGCCCCGGGGCCGACCGGGAAGTGGGGGGGGGGGGAGTCCAGGAAGGGGAGGGGGCTGCTCTCGAGCCTCGGGCTCCCGCAAAGGCTGTTAACGGCCGCACCGGCGAGAGCGATCAGCACTAGGTTGCCTGGAGAGGGCTCCCGCAGGCGTGCGCGCCGCCGAGCGCGGACGTGCGCGGCCCGGGGGCGGGGGCGGAGCGCGCTTCCCCCCCTCGGGTCTGGAGGGAAAGTTGGTGGCGGGCGCGCGCGCAGGGTCCAGCGGCGGCCCACCCTCCAGCCCTCCGGAGAGCTCAGCCCACGCTGCCTAGAGACTGTCGCCATGGCAACCGGCTCTAATTAAGAATTTCAGGGTCCCTCCCGTCGAGCCCGCGCAGTCGAAAGGACACTCGACTCGCCCGCTCTCCAACTCTGCATATCTTTATTGTAAGGACACCCTAACCTCAAGTGGTTAAGAGTGAACTAAGACATCTCCAAGTCTAGCTGTTGGTTCCCACTTGGATTGGATTTACCTCAGTTTTCCTTATCTGTCCCTGCGTTGCCTTAGCGTAGGTATCTGTTGAAAGGGACCACAGTGTCAACATCTTTTGTTGTTGATGACACTAATTTAATAAGTAGTTTGGGGGAAAGGGGTATCAAACACCTTTCAAGTGGTAGGTTCCTTTGCATATATTCTCTCATTTGATTCAGTGAAGAAAGTGGTGTTATCCTCATTTCTCAAAGACAGGAAACAAGATTAATATATATCTGCTTCAAGGTTTCAAATCTACTAGCCATGGCACTGTAATTAGAACCCAGATTGTCAGCCTCCAAAGCCTTCTAGAACCTTTTTCCTTTACTCTTCTTTGCTTCTGCAATAGGTCTATAAAGCCTTATTTTTATAGGGCTTTATAGTTCACAAGTTGTTTTCATACCTTTAGGGCTTACAATAACGTCTCAAGGTAGAAGACATCATTCTCATTATGATTCCATTTTATAGATGAGAAAACTGAGCCATGAAGATATGGTGACTTTGCTCAAGGTCACGCACAAGTGATACAACAAGGACTAAAATCCAGGTCTTTTCACTACAAAGCCATTAGTTTTCCAGCATTCCAAGACACCCCTCTGTAGTCTTTGCATAATACATATTATACTTTATTACACAATATGTACGTTTTGTACATTTTCTTTGCTCTTCTTCCCCATCCCTCGAGCCTCTCTTCTTTCTTTCTTAGATTGAAACTGAAACTACTTTAAATGATCCTAATTTTCTTACCAAACTACACACAAACCTATTATTTTCAAGCCTTACTGAGGGGGGTGGGAGAAGGAGAAGCTGTGGTTGTTACACAGCCGTACAGATGACAGCATCATTACTGCACACTGCCATGTCCATGGCAACATATAATTCAGCAAAAACATAGTGATTCTTTCTCTACTTTGAAAAACATGTTCACAAACTATCCACCCCATCCTCTCCATTTATTGTTTCTGGGTTTTAGTTAGATTTAGGGTCTGAAATACCATTTCTAGTTGGCTATTAATGGAAGAAGAAGGAGTCTCCCTGCCAACTGTTTTCATATAATACTGTATTCTAAATCCCTGACCTGATACTTTATTTTAAGATTAAGTGGGTTGAGCTCACTAATGTACATTATGGCATCATGTAAAATAGACATCCATTCTTTCTCCTAGTTCAAGATTAAATAATACATGATGGAAAGCATATAGTGAGTAATGCACATACGTCTTCTATAACTATTTATTTTTGTCTCAGAGGTAAATGGAAAGACCCAATAAATAAGTCTGTTTCCAGACAAGCTAAATGTATTTATACGTGTTTTGTTTAAAATTTCACCACTGTAGAACAACTTTTCTATGAGATGCCAAGAAAGCCTTTAAACTCCTCATTTGTCTTTGTTTTCAATCCACCTGTTCATTTCCATTTCAGAATGTCTAGAAAAGATTGACAAAACTTTTAAGGCTGCAAACCCAAATGTCCACAACTTTACATTCCAACAACTGTTTAAAATCTGAGAATTTAACATAATGTCATTTAGTTCAAGAGTACATAGCTGTCAACTATAACAATTCATATCAAGCTACACCTTCCTACTTTGTAATGTAGTTGCCTCCCTCATCTAGATGACATCTGTGACATTAATTTATGACTCAACTCACATATCAAAGGGAAGTGTTATGTGTTGGAGAAACATTACTACTAAGAGTAAAAGAAAAAGCCCACACCTCTATATTACTATAAATGAGAGGTGTGTTTGCTTATATTAATAAAGATATTCCTTCACAAATATGGATCCTATTGCATTTATTTGACAGAGTAGCTTTGCCGGAAGGTTGCTGACAGCAGTGCTGGGATCTCAGAGCAGCTGTGTAGGATGATTTTGCCTTTGTCAAGAAGTCTTTTTAGTCATTATTTTGCATTGCTTTACTTTCCTTTTCAGTTCCTTTTCTCCTACACTTTCCTAATCCCCTTTCTTACTATCTATTAAAAAAATAGTGAGCTATGAAAGTGCATGTACCAAGGGTACTTAAATTTTTTGAGGTTTTTTTTTTTCTTCGTAAGAATTGCTCTCCTTCTAACCCTTAGCTCTTTGGAGGAAATACACAATGTCCTTTCATGGACATTCACAGTAATGATGATATCTATAAAATTAAAAAGAATTGTTGAGGGGCGCCTGGGTGGCTCAGTCGGTTAAGCGTCTGCCTTCGGCTCAGGTCATGATCCCAGGGTCCTGGGATGGAGCACTACGACGGGCTCCCTGCTCAGCCGGGAGCCTGCTTCTCTCTCTGCCCCTCCCCCTTGCTCATGCTCGTGCTCTCGCTCTCTCTCTGTCTGAAATAAATAAATAAAATCTTAAAAAAAAAAAAGAATTGTTGAGTTTGGCAGTTTCTTATCATATGACCCAGGAATTCCTCTGACAGATACTTACCCACAAGAAATGAAAACATGCCCACCAAATACACATACTCACCACAAAAACCTTGTACATAAATGTTCACAATAGTTTTAGTCATAATAGGTCAAACTTGGAAATAACCCAGATATCCATTAATAGGTGAATGAATAAACAAATTGTGGTGTATTCATACAATAGACTACTACTCAATAGTAAAAAGAAATTACTGATAAACACAATGTAGATGAATCTCAAAAACATGCTGAGTGAAAACAAAATCCGGGGGTGCCTGGGTGGCTCAGTCGTTAAGCGTCTGCCTTCAGCTCAGGTCATGGTCCCAGGGTCCTGGGATCAAGCCCCGCATCGGGCTCCCTGCTCTGCGGGAAGCCTGCTTCTCCCTCTCCCACTCCCCCTGCTTGTGTTCCCCCTCTCGCTGTGTCTCTCTCTGTCAAATAAATAAATAAAATCTTAAAAAAAAAAAATCCAGGCACAAAAGAGTACATACTATATGATTCCTTTTACATGAAATTCTAGAACAGACAAAAGTAATCTATGGTGGTTGCTTGCAACTGAGGTGGGGTGGGAGATTCATGGCAAAGGAGTAAAAAGGAACTTGGAGGGGGTGGGGGATTAAAATGCTCTATATTGGGGTGCCTGGGTGGCTCAGTTGTTAAGTGTCTGCCTTCAGCTCAGGTCATGATCCCAGGGTCCTGGGATCGAGCCCCGCATTGGGCTCCCTGCTCAGCAGGAAGCCTTCTTCTCCCTCTCCCACACTCCCCCTGCTTGTGTTCCTCCCTTGCTGTGTCTCTTTCTGTCAAATAAATAAATAAAATGTTTTTTAAAATAAATAAAAATTTTAAAAATGTTCTATATCTTGACTGGGTGGTCACATATGTATATTCATTTGTCAAAAATTATTAAAGCAGGGCACCTGGGTGGCTCAGTTAGTTAAGCGTCTGACTATTTATTTATTTATTTGAGAGAGTGCGGGGGTGGGGAACAGGGGAGCAGACTCTCCACTGAGCATGGAGCCCAATACAGGGCTCAATCCCAGGACCCTGAGATCATGACCTGAGCTGGAATCAAGAGTCCGACACTTAACCAACTGAGCCACCCAGGCACCCCAAGTGTCTGACTCTTGATCTCAGCTCAGGTCTTGATCTGAAGGTCTTGAGTTCAAGCCCCATGTTGGGCTCCATGCCTAATAAAAAAAAAATTATTAAAATGTACATTTAATGTAACAGTATTATAAGTAAATTATACCTCAATAAAGTTGATTTTAAAAGTTAAACAGAATAGGGGCACCTGGGTGGCTCCGTTGGTTAAGCATCTGCCTTCGGCTCAGGTCATTACCCTGGAGTCCCGGGATGGAGCGCCTGTATCAGGCTCCCTGCTCGGCAGGGAGTCGGCTTCTCCCTCTCCCTCTGCTCCTCCCCCACTCGTGCTCCCTCCCTCTCTCTCAAATAAATAAATAAAATCTTTAAAAAAAAAAAAAAGTTAAACAGAATTGATTAATGTGTTAGTCCCTGTCCTTTTTGTTCTTGTATCACTCCCTCTACCCCCTTCTCTCTGTATTGTAGGGAGGCTAAACCTTTCAGGTTATAATCACCAGGTTCCCTGACAGTTGACTTCCAGCTGAAATGTGCTCAGTGGGAGACATTGGCAGGAAACTGAAAGATGGGAGGAGAGGTGAAAACCAGGATGTTTATTCCCTGTCCCTTATCTCAGTTCTAATGTCTGCTGCATCTCCTTGGTAACTTTGCTCCCCCAGAACATGTCTATTGAAATTCCAACTTTTACCTATGACACCAGTCTCTGCACTCCAGAAACATCATCTTCCATTTGTCCATCAGCCTAGAGATGGTAGTGGCTTCTAGCTTCCTAATCTTGCCTGCTATGGACTCAGTATTTGTGTTCTCCCAAAATTCATATGTTGAAATCCTAACACCCAAGGTGACAGTATTAGTAGGTGGGGCCTTTGGGAGGTGATTAGGTCATGAGGGCTTGGTCATAAGATTAGTGTTCTTAAAAAAGGGGCTCAAAAAAAAGGGGGGGGCTCAAGAGAGACCCTTCTCCCTTTCTACCGTGTGAGGACACAGTAAAAAGATGGCTTTCTGTAACCGGACACTGAATCTGCCAGAACCCTGATCTTAGAACTTCCAGCCTCCAGAACTGTAAGAAATATGTGTTTGTTGATTATAAGCCACCCAGTTTATGATATTTTGTTATAGCAGCCCAAAGAAGACTGTTTTACCTTCCCTTTTGACTTTTCAGCCCTTCTATCACTTGTATAACCAATTCCCTGTATTCTATTCCCTCTGATTTCTTAACTGGATCTCAACAATAACAATACAACTTTAAAGAACTATAAAATGGATTATATATATATATATGTATGTATAATATAAGTACAAAAGGATTAAGCGGACATTAAAACAAGTTTAGATCTTCAAAGTTGCTTCTGGGAACATTGAGCTTACTTGAAGTTAGCAGTAAATGATTTCTTAGAATTAAAAGTTATGATAGGTTGCCAGGGGTTCAAGGGAAGTGAGAAAGGATGAATAGATAGAACACAGGATTTTGAGAGCAGCAAAAACTATTCTGTATGATACTATAATGGTGGATATATAACATTAGCCATTTGTGAAAGCCCGCAGGATGCACAACACAGTGAACCCTAATGTGAACTATGTACTTTAGTTAATAATGAATTGACTCAATTATTGGCTCAATTATTATCAATGTACGTAATATAAAATGTTAAATAATTGGGGAAACTGGGAGGGGGGAGAGGGCATATATGGGAACTCTCCATCCTTTCCACTCCTTTTTTGGGTAAATCTAAAACTGCTCCAAAAAACAAAGTCTATTAATTTTTTAAAAGTTAATAAAATATTTGACATGTGGCAAATAACTGGTACTTGTAACTAAGAAAAATCTATTAATTTCTCAACTTCAGTTAATACTTTCTTGGTTATGCAAATGTATACTATTCTGTCTATTCTAAAGTATGCCTGTTTTATCTCTTTATAGGCAAGAAATAGAAATACTATCTCCAGAAAAGCCTCAATTTTATTATTGCTAATTATAAAGAGCTATCAATTTGAAATTGGTGCCATATCTCAAATGATAAAACAAATGTTTTTATATTTTTGAGAAAGTGTAGTAACAATAAAATATATAAATATAATCTCAGATCTAGTACCTAGGAAAATGTTTAAGGCCAGGCCTTAAATGTTAAAATGGAAATATAAGGATGTGTAATTTTTCATTCATATTTTAAAAAATGGAAGATGGCTAATGTGTTAAGTACTTGTTAAGATATTAATTCAGTTGTGTTGTCAGACTGACCAGTAGGGAGCAATAGAATACCTGACAACTGAGAAAACTGAGCATATGGAAGTGTTTTCAAATAAGAATTTCTTCCTTCTTTCTCCTCAATATACCCTAGCTACATCTTTTCCATTCTAAATCAATAACTTTAAAATAATCTCCATTTGCTGCCAAAAATATGACTGCTATATTAATTTTTATTCCTTTTTTATTGCTAGCTAATTGGTCATATTGCAGCAACAGTCCAAAGCTGTCAAAATTAAAATTCACATCAGGTAATAACAGACCTACATGCACTATTTAATTGGTTTTAACAAGCAAAGAAGTCCCCCAAACAGCCTCTTTTTTTCTTAATGTTTTAACCACTACTGGTAATAATCTTTGTTTTTATCTAGCATAGTTCTTTGAGGAACCAAAATTATTTGTGAACTTATTATGACACGCTTATGAATGAGGAAGCAGGCAGGGGTTCGTGGTAATTTCTGATGAAGGAACTATAAATGGCTAGCATGTGGTATATTCCTTCTGTAATTAATGGTTCTTCTAAAATGAATTGACTCTATTAAAAAAATCCACTTCAATATTTTGCTACTAGTTTTTACTTTACAGAAACTAAAAAGTACTTTATGGTGGTAAAAATCTATCTTTATTATTATCATCTAATCTTTAACTCCCTTTATATATTTACTTAGAGAAAAATACATGCAAGAATTGAGAGTGATATTGATCATATTCTCTTTTAGTCAGCAGATGCCCATTACCCACTCTGGAGCATTCCTCAAAAAATCCAACTGCTTTTTAAAATAAACATGAAGCAGGCAACTAAATATGAAAACTTCACAAAGGTGGCTTCTATGCCCAGGGAGTTCGGAACACTTTCTTCTTTGTTGAGTGTGGGCTCTAATGGAATTGAGCCACAACGACATTTGTGACTAGGAGGGAAGATAGACATGATTCCATTAACCTAGAGGGCTGTAACATATGGTAATCATAGGTGGTAGATAGCTGTGTTGGACAAGGGCAGAAGCAAGCCATGTGGCACAGACATTACCAATTACCACACACTGTAACCATGCTGACACAAGGTATCTTCTCCAGAAAGGAAATGATTTGGGCATATGAAGCCGTTTGTTGCCTTATGAAAGAGTGATCTATGAATGATGTAGCTGGCACCAATAAGCACACGTGGTTTCTAGTAATCCTGCAAGTTGAGGACTATTAAGATTTGATGAACCTCCATATACCTAAATAACAGTACAACAGTTATTTGAATAAAGACAGCAAATCAAAATAGTTATGCAAAATAAACTTGGGTCCTTCGTGTATAAAATTATTTTTCAAATATATTTTTAAATTATCATATAAGACTTTGGAATTTTGTATTGCTGGAAATATATGTCAATAATTTCATGAGTCTTTAAGGTATAAAGCCTATGGGCATAAGAAAAGGTCAAGATTAAATCTAAGCGTCCTGGGAGATGGAATTACAATAATTTGTTCCCAGTTTTGACAAAAATATTGAATTTGAAAGAAACATGTTAAAAACTGTGTTCTAAGAAAATTTGATACATAAACATTCTTTCAGATGAGTACAAGGTAGATTGAAGAGAAGAAATTGAAGGCTGAAAGATCAGTTGGGCAATGGGAGAGCAAGAGAACACAGAAGGGAATGATGTCAGTGGGAATGAAAATGAACAGAAGTTAAACGACACTGTACAGGAAAATCTGAAATTCTAAGGCAGCACCTGAAGATACAAGTTGGAAAGAGCAGGCAACCTACCCAGGGAGGCTCTCAAGAGGCTGTTCTGGATATCTATTGCTGCATAACAAATTACCTCAAAACTAATGGCTAAAACAGAAACCATTTCATAGTATTTCACAGCTGTTAGTTGACTGGTGGTTCTCATTTGTAGGTCTCATGAGGTTTCAGTCAGATAGCAGCTGGTTGGGTATAAAGTCATCTGAAGGTTCAAGTGGACTAGATGTCCAAGAGGACTCACTTGGATTATACTTTTTTCATCTCTATTGAAAAAATTGAGTGAAAAATTACTAACATGTACATTGTTTTCAAGATGCTAATTTGTGCTGCCAAACTGAGAGTCTTAACCGACTGAGCCACCCAGGCGCCCCTGGGCCTATCAGTTTTAATGCCTACACATAACATCTCCAACATGATGTCCTTAGAGTAATCAGACTTCTTACATGGTGGCTCAGGGTTCCAAGAGTGAATGTTCCAGTAAATATGACAAAAGGTATATAGCCTTTTATAAATGGTGCCATAAGTCAATAACATCACTTCTGTGGTACACTATTGGTCAAAGCAGTAATAGGTCTATTCAGATTCAAGAGAAGGGGACAAAATACATCCCACCTCCCGATGAGAAGAGTATCAAAGAATATTCTAAGACTACCATAGTGACAATCACCTGCATGAATTTATGACAAAGTATAGCAACTTGAACTTGGAGGTTCAGAAGTGTGCATGTTCCAACCTTAATTACACAGATGGATGTTAACTAAAAAATCTCAAAAGAAACTGATGTATAAAAATCACAATAACATACAAATTTACAATGAGAACTATTAACTTCCATCAAGACCAGACATTTACATTGATCTGGCTGAAGCTAAAGTAACTAGGATCCAATTTATCAACAGGTTGATAATTGATGTGCATGGAATCAGATAAGAGTTCACTATGATTCAGATATTTAATAGCATCAAACTGAGATAGCCTGATGCAATCATTTCTAAAATAAGGATCAGGTATCAAGACCAATCTAAGAAGGACCCTCAATCCTTTGAACAGGGCTTGAGTAGGTACATAGAAGCTTGCTCCATTTTGACCCTCTCCTTTCTACCATACTGTATTGTTTACCAAGCCTTCTTCTGATTGACACATCTAGGAATATGGCCCCATGCCATTATTTTCTCAGGTTAGAGTTTACAACCTTAGCATTATTGATGTTTTGGGCCAAATAATTCTTTGTTGGAGGGCTGTAATGCATATTTTAGGATGTTTAGCAGCATACCTTGACCTTTACCCACCAAATGCCAATGGCACCTATCCCTACAGTTGTGATGACCAGAGTATCTCCACACTGCCAAATGTCCCCTGTGAGATAAGATCATCCCAAGTCGATCCCAAGTCTTAATATAATTAAGAGCATGGGCTCTGGAGTTAGACTTCTTTTAATTTCTGATAGGCTGTTTCCTAATGGTGTGACCTTGAGCAAGTTGTAATTTACAATGTACATTCCTTGTTTTTGGTTACCCAGCAGCTATACCACTTTCCTAGCAGCATCTCAATCTCTTTGAGGGAGTTACCTCTCCTCCATTTTAGGTAGTTTGGATAGGATTCCTGGCCTCCTCTTACACAAGTCAAAGATAATTCTAGTGATTTCTCCCAGATTCTATCACATTCTGGTCAGACACTGATCTAAGTGAGGTCAACAGAATACTCTCTACCCAGACTTTGAATGTTGATCAAGAAATAAGGATAGAGGGGCCCCTGGGTGGCTCAGTCATTAAGTGTCTGCCTTCGGCTCAGGTCATGATCCCAGGGTCCTGGGATTGAGCCCCGCATCGGGCTCCCTGTTCCGCGGGAAGCCCGCTTCTCCCTCTCCCACTCCCCCTGCTTGTGTTTCCTCTCTCGCTGTGTCTCTCTCTGTCAAATAAATAAATAAAATCTTAAAAAAAAAAAAAAATAAGGATAGAAGAAGGGTGTTAGTTCATTCATCTCAGTGGGCTCCTACCATGAGACCATTCTCATGGTCCTTGCTGTCTGATGCTCTGGAATTAACTAGATCATGAATTTCCAAGCTGGTTTCTTCTGCCTTCCTATCATTTATGTAAGTTTTTTTTTTTTTTTTTATGTCTTTCCAATAAGTTCTTTTGGGTTTAAATTGCCAGTAAGTTTCCATTATTTACAACTGAAGAATCCTAATAGATGAAACTTATCTGAGGATAAAAATACCTACCCCTAACAAAGTTATTGAATGGGCTATTTTAAAATAATACATGTAAAGGATTAGCATAGTCCCTGGCACGTAGCAATCATACAACAAATGTTAGCTACTATTAGTAAGGGTCTTGAAGATTTCATAGTTTAATTCTGAGAGCAAACTTATTTCTCTAAATTCCAAGTTCTTAGAGTACAACTTGCTGACACTTGAGTATATCTCTTATAGAATTAATAATTTGGCAACTGATTAGACATGTAGTCATTATGAGAGTAGGTCTTTGAGAAAGATTCTAAAAATTTTTTTAAAGATTTTATTTATTTGACAGAGAGAGAGACAGTGAGAGAGGGAACATAAGCAGGGAGAGCTGGAGAGGGAGAAGCAGGCTTCCCACTGAGCAGGGAGCCCGATGCGGGGCTCGATCCCAGGACCCTGGGATCATGACCTGAGTGGAAGGCAGAAGCTTAACGACTGAGCCACCCAGGCGCCCCGAAAGATTCTAAAATTAAGAGAAGTGAAGTAGGAGAAGCTATCTGCAAGCCAATGAGAGAGGTTCAGAAGAAACCAATCCTGCCAATACCTTGGTCTCGGACTTCTAGCCTCCAGAATTATGAGAAGATAATTTCCTTAACCTAGTTCCAAAACCAGAGGCCACGACAGGCAGCTGGGAGGCCAAGGGATCCATGACTGCTTGCTGTAAGCCCAGGTACAGGGACAGGAGACTTGAGTTTCAGGTTTTGCCGCTGTGATGGGAGGAAGAGCAGGCTTCACAGAGACCCATCATCATCAGCGAGAGTGCTCCCAGAGAGCAGGAGCGAGAAGACCCCTAGAACAGGAGACTACATTCTCCTATGGAGGCTACCCTGGACTCCCGCACATGAGAGTGGCAGCAACAGTAGGAGAGAAGGAGTCCCATTGAGTCCCATCTCCCAGAGAAGGAGAGCACATTGGCCAAAGCAGATCTCCCGATCTAGCCTGAATTCCACCTGAGGGGACCACTTGAGGGCCTGGATTTCGGGAAGCAGGATCCATCAGGGGTCACCCATGTAACAATCCATCACAAGAACCTACAAACTTAGAGGAGGGGGCTCCCAGCCACATGCTACCTCAGGATCTTGGAGGAGGGGTCTCGTGGAGCTGGGCCCAGACCTGTGAAGTGCAGGCCTCCCCCTCTCTCCCCCCACCCCGTGCTGCCCCCCTCATGCCCCCTGGCTGTGCCAGGAATGCGGAAAGAAGTTGGAAACTGGAACCATCTGCTGCTCCAGGGGACTCAGCAAATAGATTTAGGAAGGAACAAGTCTCTCTTCCTTCACCTTCCAAACTCCTTCTGACAAAGGAGAAATGTAGCTTGCAGACTCCGAGCCTGGCATCCCAGACCGCAGGGTAGGACGGTGGGAGCTGAAACTCAGATGGGACATTTCACTGTCTTGCAGGCGTGTTGAAGACTGGTTGTGTGTGCACAGTGCTCAGCCCAGGTGAAACGTTCAATAAAGGATAACTATTTGTAAAAAAAAAAAAAAAGAGAGAGAGAGAGAGAGAGAGAGAAGTGAAGTAGAGAACAAACTGGTGGTTACCAGAGGGGAGGTGGGTGACGGATGGCTGAACTAGGTAATTCTTCCAAGGTTGGAGAGAAAAGTGGACATTTTAAGGTATTCTTTCATTATAAACAGAAGCCAATTTGGGCTGATTTAAACAAAGAAACAATTTATGGGATAGCTAATAAAATAGGAGAAATAGGGTCACTTCAATTATATTATCCAGTCATTGCTGCTAAAATAAATGCATTTCAATCACTTTTTCCCAGTCCTGGGTCTTCCACTCAAGTTTCAAGGTGTAGGGGCAGGAGCATGATTGACCTGGCCTACCCTTCACTCATGAGGGGGCAAGACACCAGAATTTACAGTCCCACTAAGGCTGCATAAATTGAAGAATGGGAAACACAACTGTACAAAAGGAAAATGGGGAGCTATTAAGAAGGAGACATGTGCTCGCTTCAGCAGCACATATATTAAGAAGGGGACATGTATATTGATTATCAAAAAACACCCTATGGGGACGCCTGGGTGGCTCAGTCGGTTAAGCGTCTGCCTTCGGCTCAGGTCATGATCCCAGGGTCCTGGGATCGAGTCCTGCATCGGGCTCCCTGCTCCACAGGGAGCCTGCTTCTCCCTCTGCCTCTGCATCTCTCTCTCTGTCTCTCATGAATGGATAAATAAAATCTTAAAAAAACAAAACAAAACAAAAAAACACCCTATGAGTGTACATTAAAGGGGTCTCCAATCCAGGCAGAGGATGAGATGCCAAGGGAAAAGAGTTTCAAGGTGCTAAATGTTGCTTAAAGGATGAGGATTGTAAGGGGAAAAGGCCTGCAACTCCAACAATTTTATTGAACTTTGGAGAATACAACTTTGGTACAAAAGTGAACAAGTGAATATAAAAGCCAGGTTAGAAAAGGAAAGGAATGATGAGAGGTCCAGTTTTCAGTAAATTCATAAAGTGCTTCTTCCTCCATAGTAACAGTGTACTTTATCTAAATTAAGCAACTCTAGGCAGCCCTGAAAGCATAGCCAAGTCTATAAATGCTGCACTTCCATTTTCATTAAATATTCGAAAGCCAGTTGTGTACCAGGGATACTGTTCTAGTGAATAAGATCCCCGCTTTCATGAGGCTTATAGTCTAGTGGGAGAGTTAGGTATAGGTTAATAAATAATGCCTTCAGATAGTGGTAAATGCAATGAATAAAATGAGATAATTATGACAGTAGCAAAAGAAGAGAGGTCAACATTGTGTAGGATGGTCAGGGAAGGCCTCTCCAGGGAGGTAAAATCTGAACTAAATGTGAAAGACAAGGAGTGAACCACATAAAAACCCAGAAAAGCTGGTATAAAGGTCCTAAATCAAGAATGAACTTGTGTATACTTGAAGAACAAAGTTCCATGTAACTGAAAGCATAGGAAGCAAAGGAATGGATGGTATCATATGAGCATGGATAGGAAAGCAAAAGTCAGATCATTTAGAGCCTCAGTAAAGAGTTTGGCTTTTATTCCAAGTGCAACAGGAAGCTACTGGAGAGTTGTAAGTAGGAAAGTAACATGAACTGGTATACATATCTTTCTAAAAGATCCCTTTGGCTGCTACTATAGAAATAGATTATAGGTGAGATGAGTGAAAGTAGGGAGACTAATTGGGAGGTTATTGCTGTTATCCATGTGAGGAAAGACTTTAGCTTACAGTATGGTGGGAGAAAATGACAATGGGAAGACTATATTTAAGACATATTTTGGGCGCCTGGGTGGCTCAGTTGGTTAAGCAACTGCCTTCGGCTCAGGTCATGATCCTGGAGTCCCGGGATCGAGTCCCGCATCGGGCTCCCTGCTCAGCGAGGAGTCTGCTTCTCCCTCTGACCCTCCCCCCTCTCATGTGCTCTCTCTCATTCTTGCTCTCTCAAATAAATAAATAAATCTTTAAAAAAAAAAAAGACATATTTTGTGTATAAGTGATAGGACTTACTGATACGGGATGTGGGATTGAGGATATAAAAGAAATCAAGTATCTTCAATTTTTGGTTTGAATGAAATGGATGAATGGTGGTACATACTGAAATAATGGGGAGGGTGTTTGAGGGGTTAAGTTTGAAATATTTATTACACATGTAAGTGAAGATGTCAGGTTGATGGTTCATTATACCACTCCGGAGCTGAGAAGAAAAAACCGGATTGAATTACTTACATATCAGTATCCTCCTTTTCATCAATTTGAAATAATTCCTTATCTACCATTTTCTAATCTAACCAACATCTTACCTATGAAAAAAATACTTGTTAAAAATAAATGAATCAGGGGCGCCTGGGTGGCTCAGATGGTTAAGTATCTAACTTTTGATTTGGGCTCAGGTCATGATCTCAGTGTTGTGAGATCAAGCCCCGCATCAGACTCTGTGCTCAACAAGGAGTCTGCTTCTCTCTTTCTCTCTCCCTCCCCCTCTGCTCTCTCTCTCTCTCGAATAAATAAAAAAATATTTTAATAAATGAACGAACGAACGAATGAATGAATGAATCAAGGGGTGCCTGGCTGGCTCTGTTGGTAGTTCATGTGACTCTCAATTTCAGAGTTGTGAGTTGGAGCTTCACATTGGGTGTAGACTGTTTGTACATACATATATATATACATAAATAAATGAGTAAATATAAATAAATCAAGAAACCCCAAAATTCACAAAGAAAAATGCATTAGCCAAACTATTATTATATTCTACTAATTGTCCTCCATAGAATTTGCCTTTAGAGTTTGGCTGACATTAGATGGAATAAACTGGTATTTTTCATAAAACTGCCTTCTAAGATATCACTGAATTCCCTTTAATCACAGACCCTCTGTCAAATTCAATACCCAAGGCCACAGCTAACATACACATAAATTCCAAATGGAAAGATTTAAACATAAAATAACACTTTTTGAAAGTTCTAGAAGTAAAAATGGGAGCATTTAATAATCATGGAGTAGGAAGTTCTAAGTAGAATACAACACTCAGAAACAAAATAATGGTGAAAAATTGGCTATATAAAAATCACACTTCTGTAAGGCAAAAAGTAAGACAAACTGGGAAAAATATAGGGCATACAGGCCTAATGCCTTCCTTAAGATGTTAAGAACTCTTACAGATTAATAAGACCAAGCACCCAATAGAAAAAATGGACAAAAAATATGAATAGTCACTTCATAGAAAAAGAAATAGGGTAAATGGGTCACCTGGCTGGCTCGGATGGTAGAGCATGCGACTTTTGATCTCAGGATCTTGAATTCAAGCCCCATGTTGGGCATACAGCTTACTTTAAAAAAAAAAAAGAAGAGTAACTTGAAAGTAAATGAAAAGATGCCCAACCTCACTTACAAAAAAAACAAAAAACAAAAAAAAACAAACAAGAAAATATAGTATCACACTACGAGCTGTCATTTTTATAAATCTATCAAATTGACAAAAAAAGATAAAATATTATGTTGTCAGGGTGTGGAGAAGCAATTACTCTCAAACAGCATGGTGGGAGTATAAATTAATAGTCTCTTTGGAGGATAATCTGGGCAACATCTGTCAAAATTTTAAATGCATATACACTCTGACCAATTCTTTATGTCTTCATAAAAAAATTGATCAACCTAAATATCCATCAATAAAAGAATGATTAAATAATAGTATAGGGGCACTTGGGTGGCTCAGTCGTTAAGCGTCTGCCTTCGGCTCGGGTCATGATCCCAGGGTCCTGGGATCGAGCCCCGCATCAGGCTCCCTGCTTGGCAGGAAGCCTGCTTCTCCCTCTCCCACTCCCCCTGCTTGTGTTCCTGCCCTTGCTTATCTCTCTCTCTCTGTCAAATAAATAAATAAAATCTTTGGGGCGCCTGGGTGGCTCGGTCGTTGAGCGTCTGCCTTCGGCTCAGGTCATGATCCCAGGGCCCTGGGATCAAGCCCCGCATCGGGCTCCCTGCTCTGCGGGAAGCCTGCTTCCCTCTCCCACTCCCCCTGCTTGTGTTCCTTCTCTCGCTGTCTCTCTGTCAGATAAATAAATAAAATCTTAAAAAAATAAATAAATAAAATAAAATAAAATCTTTAAAAAAATAGTATATTTGCACAATGAAATATCACACATAAATTTTTTCATTGAGAAAATTCTATACGTACTGATAAATGCAAAGTACAAATTTGGGTGATGAAGAAAAAAATATATTTTAGATACATGGAATAGCTGTGGAAGGTCACACAGAAAACTAGTAATCATGTTTGCCTCCTAAAAATGAACTGAGTGACTAAGGGACAGGGGAGGAAAGAAGAATTACTTTTCATTGAATTTAAAATCTTGTGCAAATATTACTTTTAAAAAATTAATTGAAAAACAAATAAAAAAGAAAGACCAGAAAAACATTTTTTCTCTCAAAGAACTGGTATACTTCTTATCATTAGACCAAGTTATATACCAATTATGCCTTTCTCTTTCCCTTGGTTTATATGACTTCTTAATACAAATTCTCTTTGCTGCTTTGCTTTTGTCTTTTATCTGTATTAATTTTTAAATTTTGATATAGGTAGGACATAGTTCCATGAGTTCTCAAGCCTTTCTGAGAGCCCAACTTTTATATTCTCATAAAACAGGCTACACATAAAATCATTATCAGAGTAATGGTGTGTTTAAAAACTCACATCTTACTACACATAAGGAGAGCCAAATGGATAGTGAGAGTCAAATGGATAGTTGAAGCACAGAAAGGCCAATGTCAATGATGAACTAAATCTGAAAACAGACAAAGGATTATACTGTGGTTGAAATACACGAAATTTTGTCAACATGTTTTATGCCAAAATCAGTTCTGAGGGAGCAAAATGTTCTGTAAATTTTTAACAGTAACAGTAATTTTAGGCACTGACGTTAACTAAAAATACATATTATGAACAGCCAGCCTCTCTTCTGCAACTTAATGTTTTTTTTTAAAGCAATAGAACATTTCAACATTATGTCTCAAAACAGAAATGTAATAATGTATTGGAATAAAATCCCTAGTATTACTGATTTTGAAAATAAAAAAATGTGTAAATGGCACTCTTTTCCTTATTTTTTAGTATTGCTCATTTAAACTGAATATTTAATAATGCCTTTACAGGGATGCCTGGGTGGCTCAGTCAGTTAAGCATCTACCTTCAACTCAGGTCATGATCCCAGGGTCCTGGGATCGAGTCCAGCATCAGGCTCCTTGCTTGGCGGAGAGCCTGCTTCTCCCTCTGCCTGCCGCTCCCCCTGCTTGTGCTGTCTCTCTCTCTGACAAATAAAATCTTAAAAAAAAAATGCCTGTACAAAAGTAGCAGCCACAAAATTTCGAACAATGAATTTAGCAATCATTTATATTGTTTTATAAGTAAGAGAAAGGCATGAGAAAATAAAGGTGCCAAAATTGACATGGCTTATTAATGTCTCAGCTGAAATTAGAATGCAGGTCTTCTGACTCTAGTCCTCTGTTTTTTCTACCACATTATAATCTGATAACTAGATGTAAACATTTTAGTAGAAACAGTATTAACAAAAAATACAATAATTAGAAAATAAAAATAGCTGATCTAAGAAATGAAAGTAAATTTATAAGGGTTAAAATTTAAGCTAGTAGGAACAGTTTGAAAATATTCCAAAGACAAATCAACTGTCCCAAACTTCATGAGCAATAAAAGTCAATAAAAGTTTCAGGAAACAAAAAGCGTTACTCGCATAAATTAATAAGCAAAACACTATTAGAAACAACCCAAATGAGGGGCACTTGGATGGCTCAGTCAAGCATCCAACTCTTGATTTTGGCTCAGGTCACGATCTTGGGGTCGTGGGATCAAACCCTGTGTGGGGCTCCAAGTTCAGTGGAGTCGGCTTCTCTCCCTCTCCCTCTGCCCCTCCCCTCATGTACTCTCTCTCTCAAATAAATAAATCTTAACAAACAACAAATGTTCATCAAGAGATGAATAACTAAATAAAATGTGGTATATACTTGTAATGGAATATTGTTCAGCCATAAAAATGAAGTTCTTATACATGCTACACCATGGATGAACCTTGAAAACATTATGCTAAGAGAAATAAACCAGACACAAAAGGAAAAATGTTGCATGATTCCACTTACATAAAATACATACAATAGGTGCATTCATAGAAACAGTAGATTAGAGATTACCAGGAGTTTGGGGGGGGGGGTTGGAGGCAGTGCTCAGAATAGAAAATTATTGCTTCAAGGGTACAGAGTTTCTGTTTGTGTGATGAAAAGTTTTAGAAATAGTGGTGATAGGGGCACCTGGGAGGCTCAGTCGGTTAAGCATCTGCCTTCAGCTCAGGTCATGGTCCCAGGGTCCTGGGATCGAGCCCCACGTTGGGCTCCCTGCTCAGCGGGGAGTCTGCTTTTCCCTCTCCCTCCTCCTGCTTGTGCTCCCTCTCTGTCAAGTAAATAAATAAAATCTTAAAAAAAAAAAAAAGTGGTGATAACTATACAACACTGTGCATGTAGTTAATGCCACTGAATTATACACTTAAAAATGGTTAAAATAGCCAATTTTATATCTATTTTATCACAATTTTAAAAAGTAAAACATACTTTGGGGCACCTGGCTGGCTCAGTCAGTAGAGCACATGACTCAGTCTCAGGGTCATGAGTTCAAGCCTCACACTGGGCAGAGTTTACTTAAAAAAATAATAGTAATAAAAAGTCAAACAAAATTTTCAACACCGCTATTAAATTATACATATTTTACAGTAATAAAAAATGCTCAGAAACATCAACCTATGCATAACCAGTGGTATTCTTACCTGACCATTAGAAAAACAGAATTTATTCTAAATCTTACTTGAAATACTTATTCATTCAACAAGTAGTTGTTAAGTGTGTATATGTTAGGCTTTAGATGGATGGATAGAAGGAATGAAAACAGACATGCCAGCCTATCCCATCTACCTTACAGAGTTGCTATAAGAATCAAATTAAATAATGTAAAAGTGTTTGAAAATCATAAGGCACTATATGAATGCTTTAAGTTACATATCCTCCCAAATTCAAACTAAAAGTTATAATACTCTGGGGAAAAAAAATTCTTCAAAAAAGGATAAATTATGGGGCGCCTGGGTGGCTCAGCCGGTTAAGCGGTTTAAGTGTCTGCCTGCTCAGTGGGGAGCCTGCTTCTCCCTCTCCCTCTCTCACTCCCCCTGCTTGTGCTCTCTCTCTCTCACACATAAATAAATAAAATCTCTAAAAAAAAAAGGATAAATTATTTGTAAAACCAGGAAAGAATTAGTGTTAAAAAACTACCCACGTTTGAAAAATTATAGATTTATGCATTAAAGATACTGGTGGGATTATCTCTAAGGTTTCCTCTAGCAATCATTGCATTGAAATGTTAAGCTTCTATCCTGAAAACAAAACAAAACAAAAATCCTGAGTTAGGTTGTGTGAGCTTTCAATTCTATCCTTTATTATATTTTATACCTCTAATAACTTTTTTGAAATCAAACTTATTTTCCAAGTGCATTAACGTAGAAAAGGCTTCTCAGAGCAGAGCAATTCTGAATTGCAAGTATTTGTTTCCTCTTCCCAGAATGAGTAATTTTTAAAGTAGACTATTAATGGTCTGTGTTGTACTAAGTGTGGCCAGGACATTGCAAAACATGGAATTGACATAACAAATATTGTGGAAATAAATGTTTTTTTGGTGTGCAAATATATCTATGCGTATAAATGAATTACCAGAAAGGGTGATCAGAGCAGTGGCATGAGAAGGAGTAAAAGCCAATATACATCTTTTGGATTTACCATACTGCTTAACCACAAAATGAAAGATGGATGCGATCATTGGTTAGCCAGGAGGTAAGACTTTGATATACTGGTAGCGGTAGATGACAAATGTATAAATTGTGGAATGACAGATATTCCATCACATCATGAGTTAAAACAGAAGAGACTGGGGAAAAATTTATACTTATACATATTTTATAATTAAGAAAGAATGGGCGCCTGGGTGGCTCAGTCGTTAAGCATCTGCCTTCAGCTCAGGTCATGATCCCAGGATCCTGGGATCGAGCCCCGCATCAGGCTCCCTGCGCCGCGAGAAGCCTGCTTCTCCCTCTCCCACTCCCCCTGCTTGTGTTCCCTCTTTCGCTGACTCTCTCTCTGTCAAATGAATAAATAAAAATCTTTAAAAAAAAAAAAAAAAAAAAAAAGAAAGAAAGAATAAGAGTCCTTGAAAAATAAAACTTTCAAAAAGCTAAGGATATATCATTTCTTTTCGTATCCTTTTTTTCCCTTTCACTTTCATAAATGGGAATGACCATCTATGAATACAGTTAAAAATGTCAACAAGTCTGTCCCAGTGCTTTCCAAACTTTAATGTGTATATTTGTCACCAAAGGATGATGTCTTGAATTATGTTACCACATGAATTGAGGGGCTGAAATAATGGCTCACCCAAAACATTTACAATCTAATCCGGGAATTTGTGAATGCTAATTTACATGCCAAAAGTACTGTGCAGATGTGATTAAGGGCCTTGAGATAGGGATATTATCCTGGATTATCTGTCTGAGCCCTAAATGTAATCACAAGTGTCCTTATAAAAGGAAGGCAGGAGAGAGATTTGGAAAAAGGCAACTGAAACAGACTGGAAACGGAGAGACTGGAAGATGCTACACTGTGTCTTTGAAGATGGGCTATGAGCCAAAGAATGCAGGCAGCCTCTAGAAGCTAGAAAAGGCAAGAAAATGGATTTTCCCTACACCCTACAGAAGGAATGCAAGCTTGCTGACACCTTGATTTTAGCCCTGTGAAACTGATTTCAGACTCCAGAACTGTAAGATAATAAATGTGTTCTTTTAAGCCACTAAATCTGTGGTAATTTTTTACAGCAGCAATGGAAAATTAATACAAATCATTTCAATTTCTTTAAAAAAGGAACTTCTATGCTTATCAGAAGCATTGTTTGTAACACTAAAAAAATATAGTAATAACTAAAACTCCAAAAAGAAGTTTAAAATTATGCACAACCATTAAAAACTATCATAGAAAAATTATGTGGTGCACAAGAGGATATATTAGGCTCTTTAAAAAGCAGGTAACAATATAATTTTTTAAAAACTTCATGTGTGCAAAAAAATGTGTGTATACTTTAAATTTCCTGTATTTTTTTTTTTTTAAGACTTTATTTGACAGAGAGAGAGAGAGTGAGCACAAGTAGGGGAAGCAGCAGGTAGAGTGTGAGGAAGAAGCAGGCTCCCCGCTGAGCAGGGAGTCTGATGGGGGGCTCGATGTGGGGCTCTATCCCAGGACCCTGGGATCATGACCCCAGCTGAAGGCAGATGCCTAATGACTGAGCCACCCAGGAGCCCCAAAATTTCCTCTATCTCTACAGACTGAATTCTGTTCCCAAAATTCATGTTGAAGCTCTAACCCTCAGGGTATTTGTACCCTGTATGACTGTATTTGGAGACAGGGCCTTTAGAAGGTAATTAATGTTAAATGAGGTCATAAAGGTGAAGTCTAATCTGATAGGACTGGTGGCTTTGTAAGAAGAAAGCTCTCTCTCCATGCACATTCACCAAGGAAAGGCCTTGTGAGTACTCAGTAAGTAGGCGGCTGTCTACAAGCTTCACTGGAACCACACAATGCTGGCACACCGATCTTGGACTTCTAGCCTCTAATACTGTGAGAAAAATTTGTTGCTGAAGTTTATGGTACTTTGTTACTGCAGCCCAAGCGGACTAAGATTTAAGTGTGTAACTAGGAAAATAATTATCTTTTTAGCAATAACAACAACTTTGAAAGGTTATTTTAAAGATTTTATTTATTTGAGAGAGGGTGGGGGGGACAGGCAGAAGGAGAGGGAGAGGTAGACTCCCAGCTGAGCGGGGAGCTGGAGACGGGACTCAATCGATCCTGGGACCCCGGGATCATGACCTGAGCCGAAGGCAGACGCTTAACAGACTAAGCCACCAGGCGCCCTGAAAGGCTATTTTACATAAAGTTTACCTAAGAAGAGTTGCAAACAAAAAGCAAAAACACTTGGCTTTGTCTATATTCCGGGTCCTACAGTTCTTTAAAGTACAATGTTATGACGCTTTATGAGATTCCTACAGTTCTGATGCCTAGTAACACTGATATTTATCACTTATAACCCCCTCACTCTCTTGATTTTATGATCTGAGCAGAGAATATAAAATAATGGGTAATTTTTTAATAATGACTGAATTGATAATAAAAATATATGCCTCATAATTACAATCAGTCATCCTACACTAGTCATTTGAAGTTAGTCTTATATGATTGGATGACCATATGCCTGATTTGCCTGGGATGGTCCTGATTTATGTCCACTGTCCTGGTGTAATTGTTAGCAGTGTCTACTTTCATTCTCAAAAAAGTCCTGGAAAACTATGGTTATTCTATATATAATCAATTATGGAATAATTGTATTTTTAAAACTTTATAAATTTAGTGGTCAGTCTGGGATAGGAAATACCAATTGTCACTAAAATCTGGAGAACATGGTTGTCACAGTATATAATACTGAATTATTTAAATAATTTTCTTCCATTGGGAACCAGAGTAAATTTTGTGAATGAATTGAGAAGTACGAAGAAGAATCAGGTGCCAAAACATTTTTAGATGATTTTAAAACCACTCAAGAATCCAAATTTTTAATTTATTCAAACAGTGTTAAGATTATTCAAAGGAAAATGTCAATACATCTAGAATTCTAGAATGGATCACACCAGGTTTCAAAAATGTAGAAATAAATAATTGTGAGTTTATCAACTTGACTACTCTGGAAGATGAATGTTCTAGACATTTTCTAGATAGGGTAACAGCTCCAAAGTCCTTCCCTTAACATAACATAAAAAAAAAAAGGCTTAGATTTTAGGATTGGGGTCACTAAAATCTGATTGGTCATCTAAAATTTGTATCCTACCATTAAAACCAAATATAATAATATGCTGACTCATGGTGCTGGCTTTTCTTTATAATAGTAAAAACAAGCCTTTTTCTTTTTTTGTAGTTTTATGGTTTTATTAACACAAATACGACATGCACATAAGCGGTCTATTCATTTTCTTGGCTGCGCAGAGTAGCATTAGGACTGGTAACTCAGATGGCCAGCTGGGTTGGTCTTTCCAGTGGCTTTGTGGTTCTTGGAGGAGACATTGTGAGCAATCTCTGCACAGTAAGATTTGTTGCACATCAGGAGCACCTCAAGCTCCTCGACATTGTGGACTAGGAACTTCAGAAGCCACAGGGCAGCATGTGCTTTGTTTTCTTGTTGCTCCTGTAAACAGTTTTGGGCATCAAGATCTAGCCCTTGAATCTTCTGTGCACCCTATTGTCCATGACTCTGGGTTTCCGCCAGTTGTGCTTAATTTTGACATATGGGTCTGACGGGTGCCGGATGAACTTCTTGATTCTCTTTTTAATGGTATTGGGCTTCAACAGAGGTCTGAGGGCAGCCATGATGCCAAGTAAGAGATGGCTCAAAAACAAGTCATTCTTAAGAATTATCAAAACTACATTTAAAGAGGAGAACCCAATAGGAATGTGAAAAAAAACCAAACTCTTTTCTTCGTAGGATTTTCTAGGCAATTAACAAAGAAAAGAGGAAAAAACAGCCTGAATGGTAAATTCAGATTGGCCACACGAGATCAGTTTTCCACATTTGCAAAAATACAATACCTGTATCATCTCTGCTGACTGTTACTAAAAATGAAAACAGGGCAAAATATAATTGTAGAACTGCTTTAGAAAAATTCAGAGAATCATACTCATTTCGTGTTTTTCACTTCACTTCATATGCTCTTGATTCATATATGCCACAGTGTGTGTTTAAAGTAAAGACTCTACTGCTTGTATGTATTACATCTCACAGCATCAACATATATGTATACTTTAAGACTAGTCTTTGGATTCCTGTTCTTCCTCTGATTCTCGTGACCGTTTCCGGGAATTCAACGAACCTTCTGTTTGCAAAGAAGATGCAGTAGCAACAACAGCATCTCTAAATCCCTGAGGCTGGAAGATGAAAAAATATACAAGTATGGTTTAAGAACAACTAAAATAACGATTAGTTTTCCAAATATTTTTAAGTAATTGATAAAAGAGCTACTTTATTCTTGAGACAGAAGTTATTAACCACTGTGAATGAGGAGGTTAAACCTCCTGAAAAGGTGTCCAAGCCAAAGCTGTACTAGCGTATTTCATATCTAGAGTATTTTATATCTGTATTTATTTATTTACATATTGTTTATATATACACAACAGAAATACCAGTGCATTATAAAAATGCACTCTAAAAATCTTAACAAACTTTATGGTGACTCTATTGAAGAGTAAAAGGAAGTAACATGTACTAATTACTTAGGTGCTTTACAAATTTATTTTCACAATTAAATACTCTAAATTTAGTTTTCCAATTAGGATACTTTAAATGCACCTAAGCAGTACAAAGACTAAGTCGATAATTCAGTTTCAGAATCTCTATTTCTGTTTTTGTCCTTAAAAAATGAAATGCCAAGAATATATTTGGCTCAACACTACTGATAAATATGCATATTTCAGCCAAAAAAGTGTTCTATGATTTTAAATTATAGGAAAATTAACATTTTAAAGCAGGATATATTTGGTGGCTATGATAGATCTATAATATCTACAGACTAAAATGAGTAATGTTAGTATTTTTTCTTGGAAAATCTTTAACAACTTTCACTTTAAAAAATTTTAATATCCTGACATTACATATGGCATGGAACACACTAGCCTACAAATAAGTATTTCCTCTGTTCTTAAGAATAAATTTCAGTCCAATTGTCACTAGAATATTCTGTATATATACTACTATTTTGGGGATAATGTTCTAAGCATCAAAAGCTGTCCTCAAATATGCTTGCTGCCTACAGAAGTTAACAGAAGCAATTTGTAAATGCTCTCTTCAGATAATTACTGCCCACCAACACCAAAACCCCACTCTAATCAAATAATACTGACTGTGATTTGAAACAGTACTGTAGATTCCTTCTGGCTTGGTGATTTGTGCAATGTTGCCAACCTGCTTAGAGAAAAATAAATATATACAAACACATGATCTTCATTAGTTCAAATGACTGACTTAATAATTTAAATTGATAGTTTTTCACTACAATTCTATTGTTTTGTTCCCTAAGGACACAGAAAGCAAAAAAATATCAAAAAGACTCCTTTAATCAATAGCTATATGTATGTATAATAATTATTACATATAATGAGTTGTTTATATAAGTGGAATTTTATTTTTTTTTAAAGATTTTATTTATTTATTTGACAGAGAGAGACACAGCGAAGAGAGGGAACACAAGCAGGGGGTGTGGGAGAGGGAGAAGCAGGCTTCCCGCTGAGCAGGGAGCCCAATGCGGGGCTCGATCGCAGGACCCTGGGATCAGGACCTGAGCCGAAGGCAGATGCTTAACGACTGAGCCACCCAGGCGCCCCTATATAAATGGAATTTTAAAACAACCTAAACATCCAATGAGTAATTCAAATAAATTTCTACATGACAAAATACTACTGATGCTTAAGAAGATAATGTGGAAAAAATATTCAATGAGATAAAATATTTATTTAAGTAAAAGTTATGCTCTATGAGTCACATTTATGAGTATGTAAATGCACATATATAGAAAAATTACTAGAAGACTACAATCAAAAAGTTAAGTTGTTATTACAAGATAAAGATTGTTTTTTTGTTTATGTTTTTCCAACTTTCTGCAGTAATTGTGTACTTTTTGTGTGGTATGATAGAAGTATTAAGACAATTTCTTGGGATATAAATGAGGAGCAATACTCTTATCACACTTATACAAATAAGCAAGGAAGACACATTCTTTCAAAATGATTATATCTGGAAGAATCACTGTCATGACAGAACAAGGTCTGTTTCGGTAGAATCTTATGTTCTCCACAAAGTAATGTAAAATTGAAAGCTGAAAAGTAGTTAGATATAAAATTCTAAGCTCTTACTAAGTTTGCTCAAATATTGTAATAGCAAATATAAGCAAAAACTTTTATTAAATTATTTTTAAAACTTTTTTTAATTAAGTAATCTCTATGTCCAACATGGGGCTCGAACTCATGACCCCAAGATCAAGAGGCTTATGCTCTATAGACTGAGCCAGCCAGGTGGCCTACGCAAAAACTTTTTTTTTTTAAGATTTTATTTATCTTATTTGAGACAGAGAGAGAGGAAGAGAGAGCAAGGGGAGGAGCAGAGGGAGAGGATCTCAAGCAACCTCCGCACTGAGCATGGAGCCAGACTTGGGGCACAATCCCACAACCCTGAGATCATGACCTGAGCTGAAACCAAGAGTTGGATGCTTAACTGACTGAGCCACCCAGGCGCCTAAGCAAAAACTTTTATTTTTTTATTTAAAAAATATTTTTTAAAAAAGATTTTATTTATTTGACAGAGAGAGAGATAGCGAGAGCAGGAACACAAGGAGGGGGAGTGGGACAGGGAGAAGCAGGCTTCCCGCCAAGCAGGGAGCCTGATGTGGGACTCGATCCCAGGATCCTGGGATCATGACCTGAGCCGAAGGCAGACGCTTAATGGCTGAGCCATCCAGGCACCCTAAGAAAAACTTCTAAAGTGCTTTCAAAATTACTTTAAAACTGATATAACTTATTCACAATAGTCAAGACAGAAGCAATCCAAGTGTCTGACGGATGGATAAACAAAATGTAATGGTTTTGGTTTTTGTTTTTTAAAGATTTTTGATTTTTTATTTGACAGAGAGTACAAGCAGGGGGAGCTGCAGTCAGAGGGAGAGGGAGAAGTAGGCTCCCCGCTCGGCAGGGAGCCCAATGCGGGGCTTGATCCCAGGACCCCGGGATCATGACCTGAGCCGAAGGCAGACGCTTAACCATCTGAGCCACCCAGGCACCCCAACAAAATGTAGTTTATACATATAACGGAATATTATTTAGTCTTAAAAAGGGAAGTTCTTGGGGCGCCTGGGTGGCTCAGTTGGTTAGGCATCTGCCTTCGGCTCAGGTCATGGTCCCGGGGTCCTGGGATCGAGCCCCGCACCCAGCTCTCTGCTCAATGGGGAGCCTGCTTCTCCCTCTCCTGCCTGCTGCTCTGCCTACTTGTGCTTGCGCTCTCTCTCTGCCAAATAAATAAATAAAATCTTAAAAAAAAAAAAAAAAAGGGAAGTTCTTGTCACATGTAACTGAACACTGAAAACTATGCTAAGTGAAAAAAGGCCAGGCACAACAGGACAAATATTGTATCATTCCACTTATATGAGGTGCCTAGAGTAGTCAAATTCAGAGACAGAAGGTAGAATGGTGGTTGCCATAGGCTGGGGGGAGGGAAGAATAGGAGTTAAGTGTTTAATGGGAACAGTTTCAGTTGGGGAAGATGCAAAAGTTCTGGAGATGGATGGTGGTGATGACTGCACAATAATGTGAATGTACTTCATGTCATCAAACTACGCTTAAACGATTAAAGTGATACACTTTATGATATGTACAATTTACCAAAATTTAATTAAAAAAAATTTTTAAGTAGGCTCTATACCCAGCGTGGGGCTTGAACTCAGAACCCCAAGATCAAGAGTTGCATGATCTACTGACTGAGCCAGCCAGGCGCCCCACAATTTACCAGTTTTAAAAAACTGATGTATGTGATGAGCACTGGGTGTTATACGCAACTGATGGATTGTTGAACACTACACCTGAAACTAATGATGTACTTTATGATGGCTAATTGAATTTAAATTTTAAAAAATATCATATCCCTCTCCCCCCAAAAAAGATTTGACATAAATGCACAAAATGCAGATTCTAACTTAGAGAAAAATCATAAACTCTCAGAGTTAACAGGATCACTTATTTACATACAATGTAATGTTGATTTCTTTCTTTTTTACTGGCTGCTTGGAGTTTATTTTCTTTTGTTAAAAAAGATTTTATTTATTTGTATGAGAGAGACAGAGAGAGTGCGCACAAGCAGGGGGAAGGCAGAGGGAGAGGGAGAAGCAGGCTTCCCGCTGAGCAGGGAGTCCGATGTGGGACTTGATCCCAGGACCCCAGGATCATGACCTGAGCCGAAGGCAGGCACTTAACAACTGAGCCACCCAGGCGCCCCTGGAGTTTATTTTCTACTTGGTTCAAGGCACATGGTTACAGGATGTCAGGAAGGCTTTGAGTGTGGCTTGGAGAGTAAACAGTGGGGTTCTCTCAACTTCCCTTTTGGTATTTTGCTGTTATTGATATAAAAGAACCCAACTGCTTCTGCTTGCTGCAGCCTGTCTAGTCTACCAGGAGGGGAAGAGAAGAGCTCTGATGAGCCCACCACCTCCTGAATGAGCCTGGTGGCTGGTGGTGGCCACTCAGGATTGGGGTCCAGTGTTGACTTTGCCAGGCTGGCCACCAGGCTGCTTCCTCATGGCTTCCAGAGCCAAGTCACAGGTGATCATGCTGTTGGAGGCCTGAGGAGATTCTGAGCATTCTGGGGACTCCAACACTGTAGCCATGAATGGGAGAGTGGACTTCCTGAAAAAGAACCTTGCCCACCAGTAACCTGAGTCAGCCTTGGGGAGACCAGGGTGGTGATGGCTGGCTGCACTTGCACAGGAGCTGTTACCCAAAGTGGAACCCAGGACGCACTGGAAATAGCCAGAGGTAGCCACGAGCAAGCTGCTGGAGGAGATGGCTGCCATGCTGTCACTTATGGGCTGGTGGAAACCTTGGCAGTAACCCCTCATGGGCCTCGGCAGGTGATCATGGGGGACCAGGATGCTAGGCCAAGGAGCCCATTTGCAGAGGAGGCCCCGGAAGGCTGCTCCACGACAGAGGCGGGAGTAGTGTCTGATTCGTTTTCAAAGACAATTCAAAAAGGACATCTTGGTTTATGATCTGTTACTCTTCAAAGTTTGAAATTGCCCCTCCATTCAGAAACAATTCAAAAGAGAAGCAATCAGGGGTGCCTGGGTGGTGCAGTTGGTTAAGCATCTGACTCCTGATTTTGGCTCAGGTCATGTTCTCATGGTCCTGGGATCAAGCCTCACTGAGCGCTGAGCCTGCCTGAGACTCTCTCCCTTTCCTTCTCCCTCTGCCCTTTCCTCCTGGCACATGCACACTCTCTCTCTCAAATGAATAAATAAATCTTCAAAAGAGAAAAGAGAAGCAATCAGAGATCACAGTCCATTAGCTTAATGTTTTAGGTTTGTACTTTAAGGACAAAAACAGCAGAATCCAAAATGTCATATATTCTGTAATTGCAATTGTAGGCAAAAATTTAATATGTAATATAAGAATAATTGTGTTAGGGACAGAGATTATAAATTTTTATAATGCCTTAGGGTTGATAATTCTATCTTTAATACAAAATATAACAAAAATTGGGGCACTTGGCTGGCTCAGTTGGTAGAAGATGTGACTCTTGATCTCCAGGTTGTAAGCTGGAGCCCCACTTCGGGCCCAGAGATTAAAAAAAATTGTTTTTAATAAATAAAAGTTAAAGAAATATACATATATATATATAAATAACAGAAAAATAGAGGCATGGTGTACTTTAACCTGCCTTATTAAAAAAAAAAACACTCTTTTTGATTCAATAAAACAAAAATTAGCTAACCTTCTGAAAAATTAGTATCTAAATCACCTCATCACCATATGTCCAGAAAGATACCCAATACATCTGAATTTTCTGAGAAAATTATTAAAAAGTAAATAAGCTTTTTGGGGACCCGAGTGCCTCAGTTGTTTGGCATCTGCCTTTGGCTTGGGTCATGATCCCAGGGTCCTGAGATCAAGCCCCGCATCGGGCTCCCTGCTTCTCCCTCTCCCTCCGCCTGCTGCTCCCCCTGCTTGTGCTCTCTGTCAAATAAATAAATAAAATCTTAAAAAAAAAAAAGTAAGCTTTTAGAAGCTTTTACATGTTTATTAAAAATCCTTGGGGCGCCTGGGTGGCTCAGTCATTAAGTGTCTGCCTTCGGCTCAGGTCATGATCCCAGGGTCCTGGGATCGAGCCCCACGTCGGGCTTCCTGCTCCACGGGGAGCCTGCTTCTCCCTCTCCCACTCCCCCTGCTTGTGTTCCCTCTCTCGCTGTGTCTCTCTCTGTCAAATAAATAAATAAAATCTTTAAAAGTAATAATAATAAAAAATAAAAATCCTAAAGTCAAGTGGGCATTAAATATTCAGAATGAAAAATTTCCTCAAATTCCTAAGTAAGAGTTTTATAATTCATATCTGCATCTCAAGAGATCTTTTTAAATAACAAACTAAACCAAAGAATCACTTGGCTCATGTCCCCAGCCGAGATGAAGCTTAACATATGGCTGAACTACACAGTTTGGGTCAGGAAGAAATAAGACAGAAGCACAATTTGTGCTCTAAAGCTGAGCACACATATGAAACACTGTGTGGGGGTGTTGATATATTACTCCATTCTACCACCAGATCTTCTTGGCAAAGAGTGATATAATTCTGAACAATCTCAGCCTCATATTATCATGAATATGCAAACTAGAGGAAAACCCGCACAATATACAGGACAGAGACAAAAGTACTTATTTGAATTACTGTTGGAATGTCATTTCATTGTTAGTCAAAGGGTAAAGTCAGGTGTTTCTGGTGAAAGATAGGGACTAGAGTATAAGATGGGACACTTAGGTTCAATTTTCAATATAGATTTGTCTAGTCAAGGTTTTTAGTTTTCTGCTCAAACTGGAAGTGTTCATTTTTATAATTATTTTTCCCCACTGTGAATTTGTTTTTGTCCTTTCAAGATAAACTAAATTTTAAAACACAAGATTTCATGGAACTTTAATGACTTAAAGATAACTGGTTTCTTTTCTTTTTTTTTTTTTTTTTTTTT